>NC_083719.1:45584104-45887134 GCF_028564815.1 Eubalaena glacialis
TCTTAGTAAACTGAATTCAACAATTATGTTAAAAGGATCATACACCATGATCAAGTGGGATTTATCCCAGGGATGCAAGGATGGTTCAGCATCTGCAAATCAATAAACGTGGTACATCATATTAAAAAACTGAAGAATAAAATTTATATGTCATCCAAATAGATGCAGAAAAAGCTTTTGACAAATTTTAACATCTATTTATGATAAAAACTCTGAACAAAGTGGGTATAGAGGGAACCTACCTCAACATAATAAAGGCCATATATGACAAGCCAATATGTAAAATCATACTCAGCGGAGAAAAGCTGAGAACACTTCCTCTAAGATCAGGAACAAAACAAGGATGCCCACTCTCTCCACTTTATTCAACATAGTATTGGAAATGCTAACCAAGGCAATCAAATAAGAAAAAGAAACAAAAGTAACCCAAATTGGAAAGAAAGAAGTAACACTGGCACTGTTCACAGATGACATGATACTATACATAGAAAATTCCTAAAGATGCCACCGAAAACTACTAGAGCTTATCAGTGAATTTGGTGAAGTTGCAGGACACAAAGTTAATATGAAGACCACTTCAAATGTCTGCTTGAAAAATAATAATGGAGAAATTTTTTCCTTATATTGTACAATCCATTTGAATCTAGACTCCTTCAGAGTGTTCATCACAAACTTCACAATGAAATCCCTTTCAACTGGAATTTTATGCATGGATCAACACCAACCTACATCCCCTTAAACATATTTTCTTGAAAGTAAAGAAACTTCTTTGGTCATTCTATTTTAATACTGACATTTTATGATATCACATTTTACTACTTTTAAGACTATTTGATAAAACCAGTCAGTTTTGTGCATTAACCTTGAAAAATTATTTTGTTGGGAAATCTATGGGTAATGCAAGTGGGAAATCAAAAACCAAGGGAAAAAAATCTGGCTAGATTTAGTTTTAGTTTCCCATCAAAACCTTCCATACAACACAAAGGCACATGTGAAGATTACTTAGAGCTATTCCAAAATAGTGCTCTTAATGTAGAAGAAAGAGTTAAAGTTATTAAACTTATAAATGTTTATAAACTTATAAACTTATTAAACTTATAATTTATCAAACTCAGGCTTGATAAACAAAGCGTATTTAACACACAATGACAAAGTACACTCCATCTCTTTCAATGGATGGGTGTTAACTAGTTCCACCCCAGTGATTACCCACTTTGGTTGCTGTTGTAGCCCAGGGACTTCTTCCCCCAGGAGGAGTTCCAGTGTCATCAGGAAGGAAGGCACACATATATAGATGTGAAGCTGTCCTTTGTTTTAAATATCCTTTCCTCAGTGCTTTTTTATCCCTCTCAATAAAGTCTTTTCCATAGGAGGCAGGAAGAGTTACAACTCAAGTTTGTTAAAATGCTTCAGACACAAACTACTCTGGAACAACCAATTAGCATGGGTCACACCTTGTGCTTGCCTTGTCCACCTGAGGCTGACCTTGTATTATTCTTCTTCCTCCTTGGAACTGAGCTGTTTTCATTAACTGAAGATCTGGTTAAGAAATATTTATACTCCACTTATTAACTATGACACCTCTGGCAAGTTATTTTGAGTCTTTCCCCATCTCGAAACTGGAGATAACATTACCTGCCAAATAGGATTATTGTGAGAATTAAATGAAATATTCCATATAAAATGCTTTTGAAGGTGCTTGGAATATATCATGTTCAATAAATATTAACCATGAGGAATTTCCTATAGCAATGACTCTAGCAATTTAGCACTTTTCCTTTGTAATGCGGGAAACCATCTGAAAGGAGAATGGTTAATAAAACCACAAGCTCCATTTTTTTTAGTAAAGCTAGGGAGAACGATTCCAAAATATTTATAATGTCCGTCAAAAACAACTATAGTTATTCAAAATTTATATTCAAAAATCTATCTTAAATAACAATTAGATCACATAAAAATGCAAACCTAAACTTTAGAATATGTAGGAAAAAATGAGTAAACACTAACTATCAGTACAGCTAAAGCAGTGATTCTTAACTGGGACAGTTTTGTCCCCAGTAAGGGGACCTTTGGCTATATCCAAAGACATTTTTGGTTGTCACAATTGGGGAGGGGGATACTGTTGGCAACTAGTAGGTACAGACTAGTGAAGCTGCTAAACATCCTGTAATGCACAAGAAAGCCTTTCACAGCAAAGAATTACCTGGCCCAAAATGTCAATAGCTCTGAGGTTGGGAAACTCTAAGCTAAAATAATGCTCAGAAGCAAATTTATAGCTTTAAATATTTATACCAAAAAATAAAGAATGAAAATAAATCTATTTAAAAAGTAATCAAATAGATTAACTGTTGGCTAGCCCAAACTCTACCCTTTCCTTGAAAAAAGACAGAGGCAGAGAAACAGAAAATGTACTTAAACAAAATAACCACAGAGGAAATTTAAAGAATAATTGAAGACTATGCTATATAAATAATTTAAATCTAAGATGAGATGTATACTTTCCTATGAAAATAGTTATCAAATATGACCCCAGAAAAATTCAGAAGTTTAAACTGACCAATTTCCACAGAGGAGGTAGAAGAATTTTTTGAAGAACTGCTCCCTAAAAAGACATCAGGCCTGGATGGTTTCACAGGGTAATTCCATGAAACTATTAAAGTTAATATAATTCTAATACTATTTAAGCTGTTCCAGATCATAGAATAAAATAAAAACTTAGAATTTATTTTTATGAAGCAACCATAACATTGACATCAAGACCTGACAAAGAGTATACAAAGAAGACTGCAGATAATCTCACTTATGAATATTTATAGAAGTTTTAAAATAAGACATTAGCAAACAAAAGCCAGCAATGTAGTAACAGAATATTACATCATGATATAGTAAAAGTTTATTCTAAGAATGCAAGAATGCTTCAATATTGAGAATTTAATATCATTGATCTACAAATAATATGCAGTATTAATGATTTATATTAATAGACATAAAGAGAAAATCAAATAGTCATTTTCATAAGTGATTAAAAAGCCTTTGACAAAGTCAGGATCTATTCTTAAAAAAACACTCAAATTGAGAATCAGTAGATATTTACCTACAATGATAAAATGTACCTCTCAACTTGAAAGCTAGCATCGTGCTTAGTGGGGAAACACTAGATGCACTAGAACTAAAATTAGGAAAGTGCGGGGATGCTCATCTTTATCATATTACCTAATACTCTACCAGAAGTACTGGGCCTTGTAATTAAAGAAGCAAGATTACAGATACTAAAATGGAAAGGAAATAAAACTATCACTGTATATAGATGATTTGATTGTATTCCTGGAAAACCCTGGAGAATAAATTCAAAAAGAATCACTATAAAAAGTAGAATTCAGTAGCAGGGTACAGAAATTGATACTCAGAAATCAGTTAGAAAATGTACTGGAAGAAAAGATCTTACTTACAAAAGCAACAATAACAATGAAAGGCTAACATATCTAAGAATAAATAAGAAGTACTCAAGACCTATGTGAAGAAAACTCTTGGAAGGATATAGAAGAAGACTTCGACAAATGAAAAGCCATATCATGTTCTTGGAGAGGAAGACTCAGTATATCTTTAAACTGTCTGTTCTCCTTGGATGAAATTATAAATTAAATTCAATCCAAATAGAGTCACTTTTTAAAGAAATCTAGGCTAAAGGATTCTGAAGCTCATATAAAAAATTAGCAAGACTGTCAAGGAAAACACTGAAATAAGGAGCAGTGGGGGCAGGGCATTTGCCTTATCATGTACTAAAATATACCACAAAATTTCAGTAATTAAAATAATGTGAAACTGGCACATGAATGGTCAGGTAAATCAGTGAAACATGATTGAAAATCCAGAAATAGGCCCAACATATGTAGTGTCTTAGTATTTTATAAAGGTACCAACTGAAACCAGTGAGGTTTACCTTACTGCTTAGGTGTTTACTAAATGCCAGAGAGTCAACGTGGTAACCACCAGGAACGAACGTAAAAAGGATTCATACTCTATACTTGGCTTAATTCCAAACAGATGAAAGTTTGAAATATAAAATAAGAAATCATAAGACATTATGGGAGAGTTCTTTTATAGGCTTAGAGTTTGGTAGATCTTTTAACTATTGCCCACAATCCAGAATCTATAAAAGAAAAGATCCATTAATGTGACCATATAAAAACAAGAACTTTTTATTTAAAAAAATAAGTAAAGTCAAAAGATAAATAACAAACTGGAAAAATTATTTTCAACATATACCGAGAAAGGGCTTATCTTCCTGTTGTATAAAGAGCTCTTATAAGTTGATTAATAAAAGACCCATTAGCCAATAGAAAATACATGGTTCTTATATTGGCTTAACTTCACTCATAAGAATAGAAATTGAAATTAAAACTGTAATGAAATACCATTTTCTACCTATGAAATTGGCAAAATCCTCAAAATTTGTGTGAACATAGAGTATTAGTGAAGTTAAGGAAATAAGCAGTCTCGCGTATTCCTGGTGGGAATGCAAATTGGTACAATCTCAGTAAAAGGTAATTTGGCAAAATCTATCAAGATTAAAAATTCATGTACTCTCTTCTAGGAATTTATCCTATGGAGATAATCCCATATATAAAATGATGAATTACAGGCATCAGTAAATAAAGCAGCCTGCTGGCCAAATTTAGTCCAATGTGTGCTTTTGTAAATAAGGTTTTATTGTAAAACAGCCATGCCTGTGTGCTTACGTATTGTCTATGGCTGTCTTCATGGTACTCAGCAGAGTTAAGACCACATGGCCTACACAGCCTAAGACGTTTACTATCTGACCCTTTATAGAAGCAGTTTGCCAACCCCTGAGGTATAAGTTTATTCATTGGAGCATTGTTTGAAACAACGAAAAGACTAGAAAAAAACTAAGTACATATCAATAGAGAAATGGTTAAATGTTGATATCTTCATATAATGAAAATGTAGGCAATTGTAAAAACAAAATGAAAAGGCTTTTCAAGTATTGATGCGGTGACATCTCCAAAATAAATATTATGAAAAGAAAATAGGATAGTGTATGGTATAGTAAAGCATGTTTCCTTAGGGTGAAACAGGAAAGGAAAATAATATACTTTTATAGTCTCAAATGTGAATAGGGCATAAAATTTCTGGAAGGATTAATAGGAAACTAATAACAATAAAGGTTTTCTCCATTTACTTGTTTATATACATATATTTTTGCAGGTGGGGTATTTACTTTTCTGATCACTTTTTTATAGGTTTTAGTGTTTGGACCAGGAGAGTAGATTACCTATTTTAAAATATGTAAAAATATTTTTATGACAGGATTCAGCTCCTCAAAGAGGGCTTGTTGGGCTACGCTCCCTCTGTTACTGTCAGTCATCTGATCAAGATTTCTGATGTGTACCTTGCTTTGTATTATTTAATTGTTTGGTGGTTATTTTTTCCCCACAGGTGTGAAAGCTCCATGAGGACAAGTTCATTACTATCTTCAGTGCTGTGTTCCCTGTGTCTACAACAGTACATGGTACAGAGTAGGAAATCAATTATTTTTTGGATAAATAAATTTATAATTATAAAACAGTTGAGGAGACTAGACACATGCTAGATTTGGTCTTGCATAAATTACTGAACCTCTCTGTGCCACAGTTAACATGGGGATTACAATATTGTATAAGGTGGTTGTGATTAAATAATCCAATGCCTAGAATGTGTTTAGAGCAGTGCTTGACATATAGGAAGAGATCAATAATGTTTGTTACTATTTAATATTCAGGAGAAAGGAAGGGGCAAGACAAAGAACTAGCAAGGGCAACAGGGATGGACAAAGAGAAGTTTAACCCAAGACCTAGTGGAAAGATCTTCTCTCCAGCATCTGGTTTACTGAAAGGAGTTGAACAAAAATAAATGGAACTAACAAGGAGAAAGAGTGAGCAAATAAGCACTGTTTTTTGTTTGCCTTTTTGGTTTGTTTTTGGCTTGGGTAAGTGGAAAGAAAGAGGAGAAGCATCTAGGAGGTTGTTACCACCAGCCAAGGGAGAAGATGTCCCAGCTCTGGACCCGGAACGTGGGGGAAGCTGCAGCTTAGCTGTTCTGAGGGCGGGGAGAGGCTGGTGTGCTTCTCTCAGTGGCTGCCTAGGCAGTCCCAGTGGGACGGGCTTCTTCAGCTCTGCTCCAGGAGGCCAGCCCTGGCAAACAGTCTGGTGCCCGGAGTGGCCGTGTGGGTAGGAAGCGACCCGCTCCACTTGAGAAGTCCCAAACCCACTTTGTCCAAACACCTCTCTGCAACCGCCTCCCACCATGGCTGCCACATCCACACCTAACTCAGCTTTTGTGAATTCAGGGCTGCAAAGAGCAAGGCTGACTCTGGGGACTCAGTGTGGTGCCTGCAACCCGGAACCTCCAACCACTGGGGTAGGGGCAAAGCCCTGGCAGAGAAGGAGGGATCTGGGCCGCTGGCATCTCACTGTGGAGCTGCAGTGACAGGTTGGCAGCACAGAGCATATTTTTGTTTAACATAATTGTGAAAAATAATCAAACATATAGAATTGTAGAAAAAAGGGCACAGTGAATGCCCATACATCCAGCACCAAATTCAGCAGTTGTTTACACATATTCCCCCCACTCTCTTGCATGCCATTTAAAAGTATGTTGTAGATATCATAAAATGAGGAAATTCTCATATATAGCTGTAACACTTTTATTGCACCTTGCAAAATAAACAGTAATCCTTCATATCTAGTACCTAGCTCATTTTCACATTTTCCCACTTGTTCCGCACATGCATTTTATAGCTGATTTAGTTCAAACTAAGAGCCAATCAAGGACCACAGACTGCATTCCGTTATGACTCCTAACTCGATAAAGCTGCAAGTCAGTCCTTCTTTTGGCTTTTTGAAGAGACTGGGCTAGATGTCTTGGAAAATGTCTGTTTTCTGGATTTGTTTTATTTTTTTCCTAAAGGTTTCATTTAACATATTCCTTTGTCTGTATTTCCTTTAAACTTGAAGTTAGAAATGCAGACTGATTTAGATTGGGGCTGAGCATGTTGTAGTAAGAATACGTCCTGGAGAACACTGTATAATACCCATGTGTCCCATCAGGAGGCACGTGGTGTTGTCCCGCCATTCCTGATAGTCACTCTGCTCTCCGAGTTAAGATGCTGGCAGCCAGATCTCACCGTTATTAAGCTGCAGGGAATCTGGGGGCAATGTAGGAAAATTTTTCCATCAGCCATTCACCTAATGATTTGATCCCACTTTGATGATTCTTACTAGAACCAGTTATATCATTCATGGTTGCAGAATGGTGATTTTCTGATAGTGTCCGTTCTTTCTACATTTATTAGTTGCTATTCTATAAAAAATATTTTCTCATCACCAGAGGCTCGGAGGATGGGGGCAAGGGGAATTGGATGAAGGTAGTCAAAAGGTATGAACTTCCTGTTATAAGATAAATTAGTAGGGATGTAATACACAACATGATGACTATAGTTAACACTGCAGTATGATATATAGGAGAGTTAAGAGAGTAGATCCTAAGAGTTCTCATCACAAGGAAAAATTTTTTTCTTTTATTTTTGTATCTGTATGAGATGATAGATGTTAATTTAACTTACTGTGGTAATTATTTCACAATATATGTAAGTCAAATCATTATGTTGTACAGCTTAAACTTATACAGTGCTGTATGTCAATTATATCCCAGCAAAACTGGAAAAAAGTTTCCTTATCAACAGGGGTTATATTGTTATCCTCAACCGTAAGAAGAGTAAATTAATGTGTTCCCTTTAATTACCAATTTTCAGAATAAGGATTCCAGTGTGGGCAAGGAAGTTTTTGTTTGCATGCTTACTTTTATTTTTTTAGTACAACTGTGGTCTCATGAATTTTTTATGTCTCAAGTGTATTAATCAATTATATTCACTTTTTTAAAAAATGCAGGCCCATTCAGACAGCAGAGGTAGGAAATACATTTTTTTAAATCAGGAGTTTAAATTGACATTTGTCAATTCAAATTTGACTTACAGGGTTTTATCTAATTCTTTAGATTTTATACTTCCCCTCTTAAAATGAAAATTTTATTTTATAGTAGCCTAATCATTTATTTGCTTTAGCTCTATACTATACATAAAATGACTTCCAAATAACAATACCAATATTACTATTAACAGTAAAACCACTGAATTTGAAGCTCTTTTTGACCTTAGAATATATCTTTCCAAAGGTTTGCAGCAAGAATACAATATTCTAGAGTGATCTAACGTAATTGTTTCCTCTGTCTGGTTATGTTAAATTCTGATATACAGTTAGTATCTTTCCTTTTAAAATATTTTCAATTTTAGGGATTACTTTTTTTGTAAATGTGTAAAATATTTACATGATTCAAAAGTCAAAATTTCATAAAAGTATACTCCAAGAGGTCTTGCTTCCATTTCTGTTCATTTAATACTGTTTATGTCCCAACCCCCATCCCTAACCAGTAGATATTTTCATTAGTGTTGGGTTTACCTTACAGAGTTTCCTTCTGAAAATATAAGCAGATATGTCTGCCTATCTATATCTACCTATCTACTTATCTATATATATGCATATATATATATATTATATTCATATTCAAATACTTTTATTTCTCTTTCTTTCTCACACAAATGTAGCATACCCAGTCACTCTGAATCTGCATGAGACTCATTGAATCACCCAGCAGCTGGGCAGACAGAAGAGCCTGCTGGAAGATTGTGATTTTGCCTTTGTCCAGTGCAAGTTCAAGTCAGAGACAATTAGGTTGTGGGTGATACACTTGAATTTTATCTCAGGCTCGGGGTAGTTGAAGAAACACTTTCACACAAAAATTTTAAATTTTAAATAGATTTTATTGTCATGCTGATGTGAAAATCTCTAGTTAAATGTGAGATCTTCAAGTAGAAACATCTGGTTGGTGTTTCTGAATGTAAAAAGAGATCAATAGATTTCTGAGTCATCCACCTAGGGGTGATAATTGGATTTGTGAGAATGAGTCAATTCTCCAAGAGAAGAAATATGGAAAAAGTAACAAGTAACTAATTTTGTAGAAAAGTCAATTCAAAAGAGGATATGCATATATTGGAATGTTTCAAGGAGTGCTGGGGCACACAGATAGTTTCAAAGAAATCAATTTACAAATTCCCAGCTGTTACATGAACTCTTTCCTGAAACTCATCTGCCTGTGAAGTACCCGTCTGCTTGTTCTCCTTTCCCAATTTCTCTTTCACAACTGCCCTTCTCCCATTTTACAGTAGGAGAGCATGCCTCTCATCTGTGCATCCATCCTTCCATCCATCCATCCATCTATCCAGAATTTTACTCTTGTGCATTTCCTCCAGGTGTAAACGTTACTGAAGGAGGTTCGTTTGCTCGACACATGGCAAGCCAAATGCTGAGACATGGAGGTTGGCAGCAGATAAAGGGTTTATTCACGAGGCACCCGAGTGAGAAGATAGGAGAACAAGTCTCAGATTTGCCTCCCAAAGGTGAGGGGCTCAGGATATTTATAGGATAGAGAAACAGAGTGGTCTTAGGTGTGGGGAAAGGAGATTGGAAGTAGGAAAAAGGTGAGGTAATCAGTGTTCTGTGCAGGCATATCTGAGTTACATGCTTCTTCATGGGATGCATGATCAGAAAATGGCAGTGTTAGCAAGATCTGAGAGTGGAGTTTTTGGCCCTCTGACATCAAAAGGTCATCTGTGGGACACTCATGCAGGCCCAGTTGGAGGGTCGGTGGTCCCAAACAGCCTTAACCAGCTAGCTTGAACTTGAACTAAACAAATACTCCAAGTTCCTAAAAAAAAACTTAAGCAACCATTACCATAGCGACCCATACGTTAGAAGTATTATCTATAGAGGACAGTTAAAGGAGGCTTGCGACATATTGTCTAGACTACCTGAAGTTTGGAGGGTAGGCAATTTGCAGGAACAATTAAAGGGAGCTTAGTCAATGAAGACAGGTTACAGGGTATCATTTATTAAGCAAGTTACAGTTTAAGGGATCCTAATTAATGACTGTCCTCAGTTTCATGAATACCTCTGGAGTATTTGTTCGCCAGAACAAAGGGAAAGTTTGAGACTGCAGAGCTTCTGCAAGAAGCTTCCTCCAAGTGGCAAACCTGTGGCAAGACCTCATGCCTCATCATTTCTTTTCTTTTTCCTTTTTTACTTCTTTCTTTTCTGTGCCGAAGACTTAGAATTTAGAAGCAAGATGGTTGACACAGAGACAGGTTTTAAGACATTTATTTGAGTTGGAACACAGTCAATTTTTTGATTGATTTGTTCGGCAGTGAAGACTGTGTTTGCCAATTAAATTATATAGTGGAAGTTTTCAGTAAACTGAAGGTGCAACTCCATAGTTTTGTCAAAAATATATTAGAGACACATATACAATATTCACTGTGTCACATATTATATTCCTTGTGACCCTTAATCTTATGAAAAAATTTACATATCAACTTAAAAATGTGTGAGATGTTACATAATTTTCAAAGTTATTTTTTTATGGGGTACAGGGACCAAAACATTTGAAGTCCTGTGAGTTAGAGGACCTGAAGAGACAGAAAAGGACCAGAAAAAGTCAGGGGCAAGGAAGAGAACCAGAAGAGAAGGCAGAAGAGACTCCAGTCCAGGAGGTAAGTATGATGGCAAAAAAGAGGGGTAATGAGAAGTGCTAAACATTGCAGAAAGGTTAAGGAGAATAATAACTAGATACAAATCTTTGTGAATGCAGTTTCTGCAGGTGGGATAGAGTTAATAGTCTGTTTAGATCAATCAAAAAGTTGGGCAGTGATGACAAGGAAAATAGAATACTGTTTATAATACTATGTGCCAGATCATTGGGGTTAAAATAGATTTTGTAACTGAAAGAGCAATTCAGGATGTTGGACAGTGAAGACTGTTTGAAGGAATACAGTGGCAGGGGGGCAGGGGACATAGAGAGAGGAACTTGCCTTCGGGAGAAGGAAGAGAGCTCTTCCTCTGAAACTGGCGGGAGTGAGCAGAGAGCTGCTGAGACAGCTGGAGGGGAGGGAAGCAGCCAGAGCCTCCAGCTCCAGGCGACGGCCTCAGTGAAGGAGAAAGGGAGGTCCTGTGCTGAGAGTAGCCGTCTGGGTGGAGAGCAAAGGAGTCCAACGACTGCTGAGAAGTTATGCCAAGAAATTTCTAAGAGAGGTTTAGGAGAGAGGACCACTTTAGGATTGTTGCTCATTGTAATTTTCTTACGAGTTTTTAAAGTGTAATTTTGTCAATACTATCCCCTTTAAGGTTTCTATATTTTTCAAATTTCCTACAGTGAACAAGGAATAAAATTTTTTTTTTCAAAATAAGGGGTTAAAAAATAAAAGCTCAAAGAAGGTGCAGGTAAACAATGTCATCAGCCTACATCAAACTAAAAAGCTTCTGCCCAGCAAAGGAAATCATCAACAAAATGAAAAGGCAACATATAGAATGGGAGGTAATATTCGCTACCATTTATCTGATAATTCATTAATATTCAGGATATACAGGGAACTCGTACAACTCCATAGCTAATAATAATAATAACGCAATTAAAAATGGGTAAAAAACTTGAATAGACATTTTTCCAAAGAAGATATACAAATAGCCCACAGGTACATGAAAAGGTGCTCAACATCACTAATCATCAGGGAAATGCAAATCAAAACCGCAATGAGATGTCACCACACACCTGTTAGGATGTTTATTATAATAAAGACAAGAGATACCAAAAGCCGTCAAGGATGTGGAAAAATGGAAATCCTTGTATACTCTTGGTGGAAATGTAAACTGGTACAGTCACTATGGAAAACAATATGGAGATTCCTCAAGAAATTAAAAATAGAACTACCATATGATCTAGCAATTCCACTTCTGGGTATATATCCAAAGGAAACAGAATCATAGTCTTGAAGAGATATCTGTGTCCCATGTCCACTACAGCATTAGTCATGATAGCCAAAGTATGGAAACAAGCTAAGTGTCCATCAATGATGAAGGAAGCAAATGTGGTATATGTAGACAATGGAATATTATTCAAATGCCTTAAAATAAAGGAAATCCTGTTATTTTCAACAACATGGATGAACCTGGAGGGCATTATGCTAATTGAAATAGACAAAGACAAATATTGCCTGGTATCACTTATATATGAAATCTAACAAAAACATCAAACTCATAGAAACAGTAAAATGGTGATTGCCAGGGGATGAGGGGTGGTGGGGGAAATGAGAGGTTGGTAGAAGGGTTTAAACTTTCAGATATAAGATGAATACGGTCTGAGGATCTAGTGTATGGTATGGTGTCTATAGTTGACAATACTGTGCTGTATAATTGAAATTTTCTAAGAGAGTAAATCTTGTGTTCTCACCAAGAAAAAAAAGTAAATATGTGAGTGATGAATGTGATAATTCAATTGGGGAATCCATATATGTATATCAAATCATCACATTGTATGCTTTAAATGTATCATAAGGTGTCAATTATACCTCAGTAAAGCTAAAACATTTTTAAAACAATGTCCTCAGCAAACCCCCTTGGTACTGTAACATAAAGGAGGAGTCATTGCATTTATGTGGAGTATCTCAACGTTTCTGAGTTTGTTTTGCCAGTTTGAGGAGGCTTATAAAGATGTCTTCTGAAACGTTAGATGAGTACTTTCAAGCAGCCTACCCACAGCTGAGCCGACTAGCTGGAACAGTCAGCCATACTACCTGCTCAGATTTTGCTGGCCCTGCGTATGATGGTTTCTAATGATCAGTGTGCATAGAAGTCATGTTTATAACAAAGACAGTGATGACTTGGCATGTATACAGGAATTGGGTGTGAAAAAAAAAAGGTTCATTGCCAAACCCAGATTTTTAGCCAGTAGGGGGCAGTCTTCTCTAGGTTTTGGGTTCTACGGCATTTGCTCCTAGTTTTTCCTAGTGGTGATGCAAGTATTAAAGATAGATAAAGCCAGACACTAGGTAAAGTGATAAGGACACATTATAATCAGTAATCTACTACTGCAGTAGGGAAAGGAGTTCAGCGTGAACTGAACTCAACTTTGATTTATACAGAGATGACTGAGTGTTTAAAGGGAGGATGAGAATGGGGGTGTTGGTGAGCAGAGGCTCAGCAGAGTCAGGAAGGTGAAAGCTTACAAAAAGCAGGACGAAGTGGGGGTAGGTCCATATGAAACCCATCTGGGTTTGCTAACTGGCACTTATCAAAATTAGGCTCCTACCATCCCACAGAGACTGGGAGGTGGGCTCTATCTTTAAGTATTGGCTGGAACAAACAGTAAAGTCTTTTGGCAGCAATGAGTTTTCTCAGGCAGGTACTTTAAGGGAGTGTGAGGGTCATCCTAGGGGTTCAGTCTTGAGCTACTAGAAGCTACGTTGCTGTTTGTTCAAGTCTTTATAGGCCAAGGTTGAGGCCTGCTTGAGAAAGGGCTTGAGAGGAACCTGGCTAGAGTTTGGTCAAGGAGACAATTTTTGTCACAGGGAACGGTATTAATACTAGTTTTATTGACAAAAATATAATTCCACTACCTTCTTCTACCAGTGGGACAATGCTGGTACTTCTTGACTTATTGACAATAATTCTGCTTTGGAACTGCCTTAAGATCTCCACAGAATTTGGGAGACAACTTGAGAAATGGTTCTCTCTGTCCTGAGAGAACTGTTGTCTTGTCCCTGTCCTTTTTCCTTTAAAGAATCTTCAAGAAGAGATAGGGTCACTTGTGTTTCTTCACAAAACTCCATAATGTCCTTCTGTAAACCATGCATCAGCCGGCAAAGAGAAGTAGTTAACCTCATTTGTCACCTCTGCTCCGGGGGAGGACAGGCAAGCTTGGCCTAACCCATCAGAGCATCATATACCCTGAGTCAAACAGCTCTTCCAAGAACTGACTTGAAACCTGACTCAGGCCAGTGGTCAATTCTGGGACTTCTGGAACTGTTGAGAAGTCAGGCACTCTTGCCACTAAACTGCCAGCTGTAGATATAGCAAGCTGGGGGCTGCAGGAGATTCCAGCTGGAGAGGGCCTGCAGAGGAACGGGGGGTGCAACCAAGAGGAGGAGGTGCCATTGCTGATGACATTTCTTGAGTTGCTGGATCCAGCCACTTCATGTTGTGTTATCTTGGTTTGTTCTAATTTATTTTGAAGTATTTCAAATATTCAAGAAGGTATGAAAATTATTGTAATCAACATCCATGTACCCATCAGGCGGTTTGGGAAATAAAAGATTACCAGTGAAATTGAACTCATGGACTTTTCAGTTATAAAGGTCAATACATCTATTTTGTGTAAGCCAGTTTGAGTTGAGTCTGTGTCCCTTACAACAGGAGAGTTCCAACACATATCCAGTAAAGTACGTCCTAAGATGATCTGAAAGCATAGTACATAAACAAATGTAAAAATATAAATAAATGCACAGTGCATCAGTCACAGTTTTAGTTGCAAGTAATGGAGCCTATTGAAGCTGATTTTTTACCTTTTTTGAAAAATTAAGACTTTTGTTTTTAGAACAGTTTAAGGTCCATAGCCAACTTGAGGGGAAGGTATAAAGATTTCCCATATACTCCCTGCCTTCACACATGTGGGGCCTCCCCAGTTATCAACACCCCCTACCAGAGCAGTACATTTGTTACAACTGACCTACACTGACACATCATAGTAATCCAAAGCCCATAGTTTACATTACCAGTTCAGTCTTGGTGTTGTGCAATTTACGAGTTGGATAAATGTATAATGTCATTTATCCATCATTAGGGTATCATAAATAGTGTTTTCACTGCCCTGAAAATCCTCTGTACTCTGCCTATTCATATCTCCCCCCTTCCCCAATCAGAAGCAACCACCGGTGTTTTTACCGTCTCCATAGTTTTGCCTTTTCCAGAATGTCATATAGTTGGAATCATACAGTGTGTAGCCTTTTCAGATTGTCCTCTTTCACTAAGTAATATGCATTAATTTTCCTTCATGCCTTTTCACGGCTTGATAGCTCCTTTCTTTTTAGCGCTTTAGTATTCCACTGTCTAGATATTTATTTATCTATTCAGCTACTAAAGGACATCTTGGTTGCTTCCAAGTTGTTTTTTTTTTTTTTAGGGATGTTTGCATATTTTATTCTTTAAAAAATTTATTGACTAAAACATTCTTTAAATTCTGTAGTGCTTTACAATTTTCAAAAGTTTCACACACATTATTTCATATAATCCCGTAATAACCCTTTTTCCCCCTACCCTTATATTGCCCCTCCCCCTTCCCTCTTCCCCCTGGTAACCACTAGTTTGTCCTTTATATCTGTGAGTCTGCATTGTTTTTAATTTTATTCACTAGTTTGTTGTATTTTTTAGATTCCAGATATGTAATATCATACAGTATTTGTCTTTCTCTGACTTATTTAGCATAATGCCCTCCAAGGCCATCCATGTTGCAGCAAATGGCAAAATTTCATTATTTTTTATGGCTGAGTAGTATTCCATTGTGTATCTATCTGCATCTATCTATCTGCTTGTTTGTCTGTCTATCTATCTACCTGCCTACCACAACTTCTATTCTCCAGAGAGCCTCATTTAACAGTGGAGATCTTGCCATGTCTACATGAACTGAGTCTGTGCTTGCTCTGCAGTTTTCCAGACTATTTAGTGATATATACATAGGTGGTGAAACTGTAACGAAAAGCAAGGAATGATTAACAGAAAAAACCTGGATTGCCGTTACTCTGGAGATGAGGGAAGACAGTGTCATAGGGTGGCGCAAGTTTGGGGCTTCCAAAGTAATGGTGATTTTCAGTTTGTTTACCTGAGTGTTGATACATGCACTGATGTAACATTGTGCTAAAGAGAGCAGCTAATGCAGGGCCTAAAGGCAAGAACGAACTGAACGCAGTGGAGGGTTCGCAGACAGCAAATGTGTCTGGGGTTCAGTGAGGGAGGGAGGAAGCAGGGGCCAGATTATGAAAATCCTTATCAGGAAAAGTGGGGTAATTCCAAGGCTACAGGAAGCCACTCAAGGGTCTTAGTAAGCAGGGGGCTGATGTGGTCTAATTTATGTTTGAGAGATATCACTCCGTCAGCTTTACGGCACTATTGGAGGGTGAGCAGGGTAGGATAAAGAAGCAGTAAGAGGCTATTTCATTTGTTCAGGCAGAGATGGTGTGGTCTGGAATAAGGACATGTCCGCGTACATACAGAGAAGAGGGCAGACTCTGTGTAACAGCTTACTAAGTCCAGTCAGAGCTAAATGTGAGGTCATTTCCATCACTCTCCCTGGTAGTCACAAGGGTTACCAGCCTCAGGCCATTTTAAGCATGTCACTCCCCTTCTGTGAATTGTTTAACCTGGTACATCACAGGCATTTGGTTACACAAAGAGAAGGAGGGCAGTTCATAAATACCGTAGAGGTTAAAAGCACTTGCTCTAGATTCAGGTCACATGCTATGAGTTTGAATTCAGGCTCTGGAAAGAGATATGGCCTTGGGTAAGCCTCAGCTTCTTCATCTCCAAACTAGTAAATAACACCCATCCCTATTCTTGCAGAAATTAACAAAAGAAAATCCACATAAAGAGATGAGAGAATGGTCTGACATATGCTCAAGTGTGAAATCAACATGTATGTACTATTAGTGCCATTTTAGCCATCATGCGAATTCCTGGCAGTTTTTAGTAACATATATTTTTGTGGTGAACTTTGAGCACTTTGCAGATTTTTTTTTACAACACTACATTTCAAGTTCTCTTTATTTATTTATTTTTGGTTGCGTTGGGTCTTCATTGCTGCGTGTGGGCTTTCTCTAGTTGCAGCGAGCGGGGGCTACTCTTCATTGTGGTGCACAGGCTTCTCATTGCAGTGGCTTCTCGTTGCAGAGAACGGGCTCTAGGCACACGGGCTTCAGTAGTTGCAGCATGCAGTCTCAGTAGTTGCGGCACACAGGCTCAGTAGTTGTGGCACAAGGGCTCAGTAGTTGTGGCTCGCAGACTCTAGAGCACAGGCTCAGTAGTTGTGGTGCACAGGCTTAGTTGCTCCATGGCATGTGGGATCTTCCCGGACCAGGGATCGAACCCATGTCCCCTGCATTGGCAAGTGGATTCTTAACCAATGCGCCACCGGGGAAGTCCCTCAAGTTCTCTTTTTATAGTGAAGAAAACTGAAGTAAAGAGTTAAGCGGTTCTCAAGATCATACAGCACAGAGCCATAGAATATTAGTTCAAAAGAGGCCTGGCTGTTCAATACTGGCTTGCTGGGGACTTTAAATACCTGAAGACCTTTTAAAAACTAGTAATGCTCAAGTTACACCCTCAGAGATTTTGCTCTAATTTTTGTGGCCTGGAACCCAAGCATCAAGATTCTTAAAGCTCCTTAATGAGATTCCAATGAACAGCTAGAGTTAAGAACCATTAACTCATTAAGATCCATTTTACAGATAAGAAATTGAGGTTCTCTGTGATTAAATGACTGGCTCAAGCTAGTTAATGTTAGAGATACGATAGACTCTGAGGACAAGAAGGAGATGGTCTTCAAATTCTGATAAACTAGCTAATAAAAGGAACATATTACGGTGAGATATGTCTCTTAAGAATGAACAACATGATGTTAGCCTGGTCTACCAACGAGAAGCCAGTGGTCTACAACGAAGCATAGAAAATGGGTTTCAGAGACATCGACTTGCCTGGGGCATAACACTGGCTTATCTGAGACTATTAACAATTTATGCCTCACCACTAAATGCCCTCGTGCTCTGGGTGAATGTTCACCAATATTTACCTGAAGATGAATTGGCTTCCAGAGTGTGTTTCCCACAGGGAGAGAAAAAGATGCCCTCTTTATTGGGACCCTTTTAGACAGGTCCTCTGCCCTACCCACTCTGTTAGTGTCTTGTTTTCTTCACCCTCTACTCCTCCTCCTGGGAATAAAGTTATATAGGGTGCCATCTCAGTTTAGGGAGAAAGAAGTGACTCTAAACAGCTACTATTCTCTCTCCCCCCCTAATTTCCTGCTCAGAAACAGTGTATAACTCAGATCACTCAGGGTCTTCAAGCAAAGGCCTGAGAATATGCTTTCCTCTGATGAGTGAGCCTCCCCTAGTACCTGCTTCCCGTGCCAGGTTTGAAATGGTAATAGTGGTTGACACTGTTCTTGGGAGAAAGGTGTCTGCTATCCAGTAGTTCTTACATCCAGTCTGACTACAGTGTAAAGTTTCAAAATATGTGCAGTTATTTTTAAAGTAATGATATGTTATAATGTGCCTTGCAGAATTTTCTGAAGAAGTTGGCAGAATCAACCAGTGACTGATTTGGTGCCTATTATTAATCCTAGTTTATAATACTCTCCTCCTCAAATGAACAAAAACCAAAAATCTGTTGAAATAGTTTATCCGTTATTTGACTTGTGAAATTATATACACAGTCTAAGATGAACGGTGTATCTTCTGTTGGACTGCTAAATTATGCAGCTTTCAATTTTTTTCATGAAGAAGTAAAATGTTTTCAATTTTTTTCAGCTTTCCCAATGTCCATTTATTTTAATCTGAAGGAATAAAAGGGGAAACAGCGAGGGAAGGAGAAGGAGTGTTGTTCAACTGAAGTTGAAACAAGCTTCAAGTCATGTTATCTGATATGCGCTAGCAATTAGGAAAGACTTATGATGAAAAAGGAGTTGGAGTGAAAGGAAATATATGCTAAACATGAAAACTGCTTTGAAATATCATCTTCTGAATGTGATGGCCATTTTTATACTATTTATTTGTATTTAGTAGAATTTGAAGGAATCTTAGGGATTACTGAATCCATTGCTGTTTTGTGGATGAAGAAAGCAAGATGGAGAAGTCATATTATTTGCCCAAGATCACAGAATTATTCCTTTTAGGTTAAATTGCTTTATACCTGTGTTTTTAGATTGAATATTATTTTTCAGCAACACATCCCTTAAGTAAGTCAATGTGCGCCAATGAAAGACCATATTCATAATCTCAGAAAGTAGAAATTCCCTGCTTTGACTGGGTGGCAGCTCAAGTTTCATTAATAACTCCCATCCTTCTTACCACCAGCCTTTACCAACCTTCAGGCTCAGGAAGCTCCAGATAAAGTTATAACTCATCCAGCTCAAAGTCTACCTGCAATTTAGCAAAATTTCCCCTCCCAAATTAGTAGACCAGTTTACCAAAGAAGATGGTAATCTGAATGAATAAAAACATATATCTAGTTACCTCAATTTTTCATGACTTTTAAAGATATTTTCTTACTCTTCATCTCCAGTTTCTTTTTTTTAATTAAGATACATAATGTAGTGCATAAATCTGAAATGGACAGCTTGATGAATGGTTATATATAGATACGTCTTTGTAGCCACCACAAAGATCAAGATATAGAACATTTTCTAGCATCTGAGACGGCTCCCTTATATACCTCCCAGTCTATAACAATCACCTTTCTTCCGACTTCTACCATTGTATGGTTGTAGAAAGCTTTATGTGATTTCAGGAGTGGAATCATACAACATGTACTCTTTTGTGCATAGCTTCTTTAATTATATATTAAGTTTGTAAGATTCATCCATGTTTTTGTGCATATCAGTAACTTGGCTGTTTTCATTGTTGTGTAGTACTCCATTGTGTGGATTTACCATGCTCCATTTACCCACTGTATTGTTGATGGACATTTGGAATGTTTCTAGAGCTTTGGGACATTATGAAGAAAGCAGTCATAATCAGAAACGACCTTCATTTCTGTTGAGTATATACATAGGAGTGCAATTCCTAGGTCTTTTTACTTTGTTTTTCTTTCAGTGTCTTCTTTTTTAGCCCTTGACCATAATCTAACCTTTCTAAGTTGTTAAATGAACCATAACAATATACGTCCCTTTAGTCCTGACAAGTGTTTCAGGTGGCAGATTTCATAGCTTAAAATGGTCCACCAATAGAGTAACATCTTTCATGGTTCACTGCCTATGGCATCCCTGATGGATTTTACTCTCTCATTTTCTTATCTCTAACTTCCTGTCATATATATTCTGACTTAATGTAAGGAGAGAAAAACAGATAGACTCTTGAAGGGGACATCTAGGGACTTTTCTTTTTATCTATGCCTCACGGAGGTGGTATAGTATAGAGGAAAATTACTAGATCAGAATCAGGAGACTGTTTTGATATCTGGTCTAGATTTCTACTTTCTATGGAGTAAATCACATCACTTTTCTGAGCCTCAGAGGGTTCAATTGTATCAATAGTTCCCAAACCTGGCCACAATTCAAAATCATCTGAGGAGATGTCAATGTCCCTTTTTCTTATGAAAGTGGGACATGTTTATGAAAAAAGATCAAATAGTATAAAAGACTGTAAAATCAAAAGTAAAAATTCCTCCCCCCCACCCCCCGGACAGTCTGTGCAATCCCTTATTCCTCTAACTCAGAAATTCCTTGGTATTGTTCTTAACTTTTAAACTGAAGATCCCTGGGCCCGACTCCAGACATAATGAAGCAGAATCCCCAGGGTCCTATGAATTTGTATTTTTTTTTTAAGTTTCATAAGTGATCTTGATAGACTTTCAGGTTTGGGAATGAATTCCTTGACTAAATAATATCTCAGATCTCTTACAGTAAAATCCATTCCCATCCCCTCAACATTATATGATTTAAGTTTGCCAGCTGCTAACAGGATTGACACTAAGCATAACTAAAGCAACAGTGGTTCTATTTTGACCTCTTCTTATTCATGCCTTCTCTCCTCACCTTCAACTGCTCAATTTCCTCACTTTAAAATTTTCTTAACTCCTTGGCCCACACAGTGAAACTTTACTAGTTGAAAGGCAGTGACTCATTCCATTAAAGCTCTAGTTGCTTTTTGGCTAATCCCATAAACCCATCAGTATTAATGAATTTTCTAGCTAATAATAGGCTACCTTTCCCAGGCAACATAATGCCTTATGCTAAAATGTATGCTTCCATAATGCCTTTAACCAGTAGCATGGAGTTTGGGGGCTCCCTACAGAATATCCAGGAAGATATTTTTAGTCAGTCATGCTTTCAAATAAAATCCACATTCACAAACATTTTTCCACGTCTGTCATCACCAATATTACTAGTTCAAGTATCTGCAAAAGTAAGTGGTTAAAATAAATAGATATTAACTGACACAAAAGAAATTGCTAGGAATTTTAATCACAGTTAAGTAAATTGGTTGTTAATCATCAAATAATA
The DNA here is from genome assembly GCF_028564815.1 of Eubalaena glacialis. NCBI lineage: Eukaryota > Metazoa > Chordata > Mammalia > Artiodactyla > Balaenidae > Eubalaena > Eubalaena glacialis. The sequence goes on from NC_083719.1 coordinate 45,605,312, forward strand.
GGAGAAGAAAGATTATCTGGATAAACTATTCAGTCCAAATTACACTAGAGAACAATTTACCTCCCACACCCTCTGCTACCCAAAGGACATGGTGGAAGGAAAAGCAGGAAAAGAAAGCCTAACTATAATTGCTATGATTAAAAAGGGAACTGTAAGAAGACAATGAAAATGTGTCTTGCTAGGCCAAAGATAGGAAGGTAGGAAAACAGAACTCAAGACATAATATCTGATCCATACAAATGATGATTATACAATAATTCTATTTTGAAAACAATATATATATAGCATCTCTTCTGTAAATTCAAAGAATGGTTATATCTATTACTTAAAAATAAATCATATCTAGAGAAAAAGGTCAGGGAATATCCCTTCATTTTATTTATCTTTAGAAAAACTAAAGTGATAAAGGGTTAAAACTTTCCTGAGTTCAAACAGCAAAATCCAGATGAACTTCCAGCTGTCCTGAATTCTAGAGTAGACTGTATAATCTTACATAAATATTGTATTTATTACATTACTTGCAGATTGTGTGCATGTGTGTGTGTGTGTGTGTGTGTATTATTACTTGGAAGGGTGGCTAATGTTGCAGTTAAAATATTGGTAGACTGAAGATTGAATTCACATTTCAAGCTTCACAACTTCATAACCTCCTTCACTCTGAGATCTTTGCCTAGAACACTCCTATTCTGCCTTGATTATCTCCTTTGTGTTCTGCGAGGCTTTGCTCATGTCTTCCCTTCCCTGACAACTGTGAGCTGGATGTCTCTTTTCCTTGTTCCCACTCTTCCCTATGCATAACGGTGTCTTTCTTAGCTCCTACTGTCTTGATCTGAAAAGATCTGTGGGTACAGCCTCTTCACCAGGCTTTAGGTGCTGCAAGGGAGTTTGTTCACTATTGCATCCCCATTGCTTAGCATAATGCCTGGCACAATGTCAGTGTCCAGTCCGTTTTGACAATATTGTTCTTCGAATGTCCAATTGGTATTTCAGTAACTAAATCTTCTTTTAAACTGCCTCATGCAAAGTTCATCCTCTGTGCTTGAAAAAGTTCCAGTACAACATAAAAGGCAAAATTTCCGTTACTTTATCATCTTGTCTATCTAATTCAGCATTTCCCATTTTGGTATTCCACAGAGTTGTCCTCTGAGAGATGCTGTTATCTAAGGGCTCCGTGATGGAGACTTGTCATTCAGCCTAGCGAGACAGCTAGTGTGGTGACTTTAGCACACAGGTGATGGAGGCAAACTGCCAGCCACACAGGGGGAGTGAGTACCTCACCACTCTGCCTTCCTCCCCTCTTCTGTAAGAAAGGACGAGTAGAGTCCTCTCCTATCAAGTTGTCAGGATTTACTGAGTAGCGCACAACAGATTTAAATACATAGTATAGTGCTCAGGAAATGCTGGCCACTATTATTAAATGAAGTTAAACAGTTTTTCTTTCATATTTGGTTTTGTTTTGTTTGCTTGCTGTAGGACTGCTCATAGCTTTTAGTATGCTGAGTGCCTATGAGTCTCCAGGTAAGCAGTACTTTCCAAATTTACTTGATGAAACTTCTACTAGAAAATTCCAGAAGTAGTACACTTTGGAATATACTTTAGGAAATCCTGTCTTATCAATTTAAAAGAATATTAGCATATTCTGAACCAAAATTGGGACAGTGGTTTGACATGTATAGATGTAACCTGGGGCACTGGTACATAGTACTTGGGACAAGGACTGTTCTAACATACAAGCAAATAAATAAAGACCTATGCATTACTACATTTTAAAATATTTCTTTTTAAAAATTTTCAAGTGCAAATAAAATGACTTATTTATTCTAAAGTGAGGACTGCCTAAAGATTACACACAGCATTAAACTTTTAAAAAGTTATAAAAATTAAAAGGTAAAATGCACACTCTTTTAGGTATTGTAGTGGGTTGAATGGTGACCCCCCTCCCCCAGCCCCCAAAAGAGCCATCCAAATCCTAATTCCTGGAAGCTGTGAACAGGACCTTATTTGGAGTAGGGTCTTTACAGGTGTAATTAAATGAAGGGTCTGAGAAAAGATCATCCTGGATTATCTGGGTGGTCCTACATCCAATGACAGTGACCTTATAAGAGATACATAGAGGAAAAGACAAGAGGAGAAGCCATGAGACAATGGAGCAGAGATGGGGGTGATGTGTCTACAAGATGAGGAACACCGGGGATCAACAGGAAGCACCAGAAGCTGGGAGAGAGGCCTGGATAGATTCTCCCCTGGGGTGTCCAGAAGAACCGCCCCTGTCCCCCCCTTGATTTTGGACTTCTGGCCTCCATAATGTGAGAGAATAAATTTCTGATGTTTAAAAAAAAACAAAAATAAAGTGGAGATTGCAAATATTGCTCCAATAAAAAAACCACCTAGGCTTTATGCATCATTTTCTGATATAGTTGGAGAATTATTACTGGGTAAAGATGAAGGGCTGGACTTCCTTACTCAAAAACTCGTGCAATTTATCTTAATTCTTGTGCATCTGATAAGAACTTCCTCTAGAGCCAGGAAGCTGTGCAAGTATGAAATGATGTGAAAGCAGGGAGTAAAGAAGGAAGTAACTGACCTACGTGAAAAAGAGGAACAAGTTCTAAACAAAAGCAGGTTTAACACATAACCGAAAGAACAAAAGAAAGCTCAGCATACCAATCTCAAGGTAAGTAAGAACCTGCTTTAAGGTGTTTGTGTGAAATGAAACTATAACAAACTAGTTCATTTTAAATAATCAATGGCTTTTTATCTTATCAAACACAGTTTGTAGAATTAGGTGGCCATAGTTGAAAAACCACTTTACAAATTGAGAGTGAAGTTAATGTTTCTTTACTAGTATAGAGGCTTACAAGGATAAGAGTGTGCTTTGTTGTTGCCTTGGTTTCAAACAGAAGGGCAGTATCTGACTGAAAACTTCAGAAGTTTGTCAACAATTTGTGATTTTAAGACAAATAATTGTTAGGTAACCTGTTGGAATTGTCTTCCAAAACAGAAGCAGTCTTCTTTCAAATTGGGCAAAGTGAAACCTATAAGTTATATTTGAAGGACTCTTGTTTAACATATGTATCCCATTCTAGTAGGTCTTTATTCATGTCTTGCAGGGCTTTTCCTATTAAGTTATTTTGAAGAAAGAGGACGGATGCATTTATTTTCCTGTAAAATGTCTCCTTGTCTTTATCTCAGAGAACACTACTTTGACAAACAGCTTGAATATTGGGAATGTACTGGAATGTCTACATAGAAGAACACAGATGGTTAAAAATAAATTCTCCTCTCGAAAATCCAGAGAGCCATTTATTACCTTATCCTCAGAGGACAATAGTTAGCCTTCCTCACTGCTGTTGCAATCCTGGCAGCTTTTAAAAAGCTGATTAATTTCAATCAATATGTGAAATTTAGTTCAAATATGCTGGCAAATATTTACTTAAATGAGTAATCATTTATACCATGAAATATCTTACATATGGTCAGTTCTCAGCTGTTGCAAAAAAGGAAGTGGCCTCCTAACGGTTAAAGTCACTTGCCAAACCTTTGCCTTTGAACACAAGCACTGTGTCTGGCCTTTTAAAGGAGGGAACCTACAAAAGTTCCAAAGAGAGTAAAAGATGTTGCAGTCTGGGGTGTCTGTCCCTATAGTTTTATCAAATAAATGTTATGAGTTAACTGCATCTCCTATTTAATTTTGTATTTTATGTGAAATGCCAATTGAAAATTTGCATACTGATGTATTCTAACCTTGAACAAATTTAGAAAAGTTCACTGTTGTACATGAGTCCCTACTGAGAGCAGGGCACAATTTCATGGGGTTTCTTTTTTCCTGTTTATCATTACTATTTTTATCCTAATGCAGGTTGCTCCCTTCATTAACACATATTTAACAAGCTAGCTATTCTGTGTCTAGTTCTGCTGCTGGTAATATAAAGATGAATAAGATACGATTCCGAACACTCAAGAACCTCAGAGCTAATCATCTATAAAAATTTAGTGATGGATGTGCTTGATAGACATTCATAGAAATGTGGGTAGGAATAATATTTGGGGGAAATTTTTTACTTGAATCCAGATTTAATCACTTCTTAGTCATTAAAGAAGTTACTTAACTTTTTTAATCCTCTCTTTTCTCATATATAAAATGGGCATAACAGTAGTATCTATTTAACATGACAGCTGTGCATGGTAGGATTAAATGAGATAATCTGTGTAAAAGTGTTTAGAAGCTGACCCCAAATAACTAAATATTATTGATAATGACATTCAGTGGATGATGATAATCATCTCATAAGCACTATGAAATTGGATGACTATAGTTAACAATACTGTATTATTTATTTGAAAGTTGCTAAGAGAGTAGATTGTAAAGTTCTCATTACAAGAAAAAAAAAATTGTAACTGACCTGATGCATATTAACTAAATTTAGTGTTTTGATCAATTCACAATACACACATATATCAAATCATCATGTTGTACACCGTAAACTGATACAGTGGTATATATCAATTATATCTCAATAAAACTGGAAGAAAACAACAACAATAATGAAAACAATATTGAATATAAGTATTTCTGTGACTAGGCTAAAAACATACAGTACTAATACTTTGTTGATAAAATCATAATAGAACATTCAGCCGAGTTGAACACTTCCATTTTTCTCTCCTCTTTGCCATTTTAAAGCATCAACAGGTAGCACTCTAAAATTATCTTAATTAAATGAAAGTTATTTGCTGGAAGTTGTGAGAAGACTAGTGATAGGAAGTCTTTCAAATTTTGTTTTAAATATTTTGGTTTTAGGTATTTTGTGTTACATCAAAGAGCTCTTTTCTTTTTTTAAGTATGCACTGTACCTTTTAGAAGACATGTCTTGAGTTTTAAACTGTGAACTTAAACAATTAGATGCTTAGATTTGGAGTCCTATGTTTATTTAATCATTCATTCAATAAATATTGACTGAGTGTCTTTTTTGTGCTAGGTGTTGTGCTTTTCTCTAGGAGTATTCAGAGGAAAAGACCCGATCCCTGCCCACCATTTAACCAGGTAGGAAGACACACAATTTCCTGTAATTTAGATTGCCATGCTATAATAGAGGACTGACTCATTAATATGGGGATACAGAAGAATGTGTGATTAAGGAAAAGACATGGTCGCAGATCACTACAAAGAGGGACAGGCAAGGTTTCACAGAGGAGGTGATAGGTAATGGAAATGATTGCACATCTATACTCTTATCTCTTTGCTCCTATTGTGTTTGAAGCATTATCTTTCTCTTGAACATTATTAGCCTTACGGTCAAAAACCATGTTGAAATCTAAGTGATAAAACCACTCAGGCTTCAGCAGAGACAGGTTCTTTTAACTCTCCCCCCACCACACACACACACACAACAGCTAGTACTGTATTTTATATTAAAACAAAAACTCACTAAATGCAACAGCTAGTACTGTATTCTATCCTGAAGGAAGAGCTCACTAAATTCTGATGCTTATTGTAGTGGTAGAAATTGGCAGATTTTTTATTATGCTATGTAATAAATGTGCAGTTAAAATGTTTCTAATTTACAGCAGGCACGTGGATGGCAGATCGTTCAACCTTCCCTTCCTTGAGTTTTCTCCTCTGCTATTATTTTCCACTCATTTGTGCTTCATTTTGTGATTCATTGATAAAAAAGGAAGTGGCGTTGAATGAAATCCCCCCGACACGGTGCAATTATACAACAATTGTATAATCATCAGCTACAACAAGAGCCAGCTTCCAAAATCAAGTTTACTCATCTCTCCTCTATGTACACCAGGACCTTGCCATGATGTTCTTTCATATCTGAAACGGAAATGCCTAAAAGAGCTTCCGAAATTACTTTCAAACCATATCCTACAAAGAATTACAGTGGACTGTACCTGTGAATTCATTAAGCGCTACACCATACTGCAAAACAGTACTGTGCAGAAATGCTGAAAAGCTGTGGAAATACTTCAGTGGCCGTTTCCGTAGGAATTTCCCTTCTTTTACTGTTGGTGATCTGTGGAATTGGGTGTGTTTGGCACTGGAAACAGCATAATACAGTGCAATTTACCTTACCAAAGTTTTTGCAAAGGAGAAAAAGGAGAAAAGACTATACTAAAAGAGTCTGCTTGAGCCCCCAGGTTATCGGGCCAAGACATAAAATCTCAGTTCAAACCCAAGACCACAGCTCTGCTGGGAAGGACACTAACGTACATGACAACTATGAAAATGTGGAAGCGTGTCCTCCCCAAGCTAAAGAAGAAACAGACAAGGGAGTATATGAAAACACTTGGCAGACCAATTTCAAGGAACATATCTATGGAAATGAGATACCATGTGACCGGTATAGCTGCCAGAAGCCTAGTGCTCCTGAAGAACCTCAAGATGAAGACATATATATTCTTCCGGATTCATATTAACTTTTCAAAATGTGGGTTTAGTTATTGGAGGATAAATATTTGCTGGAACTTTTATTGTACTGATAACATTATTAATCAAGTTCTTCTGTTGAAACTTAATGATCTCTGTTTTATCTCCACCCTTCTGAATCCTCTCTGCGTGTATCACTGTGGATTAATTCTAGATATCCTCTCCACCCTCCTTGCCCTGGATTAATTCTGCATTATGTTTTATTGATTCTTCCTTCTGAACATTACTTGTTATATTTTTCTTCTTTTTCTATCTCCACCATCTTTTCTGGCTCAGGATTGTTGTCACAGTCTGCTAACTAGTCTTTCTGACTCTACTTTCTACATAATCAGTGATGCTGCATCAATCCCCATGATGTTGCCAGATTCATCTGCAGAAGATATTCCCAACGGCCACCTCACTCCTTTGCATATAACCTCTTAATGTCGCCTCTTTGTAAAAGACATACTACTCATAATTCTAACTCCAGAATTCATGACTTTAAACAGTTGGTTCAAATTCACTTTTCCAGTGACTTCTACTAATCTCTCACTTCTTTGTTTACATCAGAATCATCTGAAAACCGGCCGAACCCATCCCTCCTCCACAGCTTTGCTTGTCCACCCCCTCTTAAGCCTGCCTCGGATCATAACTTCTTCCACAAGTCTCTTGAGTCATTCCAAACCTACATTTGCCTTTTTTCTTTTCCTGATCTCTTACAGATTTTGCTGCCTGTTCAATTCTTTGGGCGTTTAAACATATGAATGATTGCAGTGGCATTTTATTATTTAGTGTCATATGAGAATGTCTTAAATTCCCTACTAAATAGTAAGGAACTGTCTCATATTCATATTTGAGCTCCAATACCTAGACCACCATATGAGGCACTCAATATTATTCAGTTGACAAGAATTGAACTGTATATTTTACTAAGTCCTTTTGAAAACAATCTAATAAATTCATCCATCCAAGGAATATTTATTGAGTACCTTCTATTTACTTCTTACTGTGCTGTACACATGGAGGGGGTAAAATAGTGAAAAGAAAGACATGGGTCCTGAACATGTTCTGTCTAGTACGAAAGAAAAGACAAAAAACAAACAAATACTATGCTATTTATTAAGCTATGATACCTCTAACCCCACCCTTGGATATGCTGCTCTAAATTGCTCAGGCTGGAACTCTGCGAACTATCAATACCTTTTTCCTTTGCCAGGTGTATCCACGTTAGGATCTGTCAATAGCGGGCAGTGAGGAAGAATGGTAGGCAATAAACAGGAAGCAAAAGGGGCCTTGCTCCTCGTTCTCCTTGCTGTTCTGAGAAGGTACTGTTGTCGTTTAATTTACTCCAGCATCACTGGTTGTTCGCAGTTTCTAGTTCTTCCAGCACTCCCAGAACCAGCTTCTTTGCACCTCGTCAGAGACGCCGGCACCAGCCAAGCAGCACCCTTTCCTTGGTATCTGAGAACCAGCCCCTCAGGCCCTCCTCCAAGCTCCTGAGGGACCGGCAGGAAGCAAACGGCACCTCGAGCTCTGTGTCCCAGCCCTGCAGGACACCTCCTCCTAGTTTCTAATGATCCCCAGCCTTAGGTATGGTGGCTATTTCCTGCATTTCCTGTCTCTCTGGTACCTCAGTGCCCTCTTTTTGTCTTTTCAGTCTACCAGTACTTTTTTTAAATTGATGCTTTATATTCGGTTCTCCCTTTTCAGACAAACTGGTATGGTTTCCATTTCCCCAAGTGGACCCTGAATGATACAACTAAAAATGGTGTAGTAGGTGTTGTGAAGAAAAAAAAACTTTCTGTTTCTGAGAACAATGGCGTTCATTCAGCAGGGAAGAGGATTTGAATTTTAATAAGATGGCCGAAGGAGGCCTCTCTAAAGGCACACTTAAGCTGAGACCTGAGGGTGAAAGGGGTTATGTAAATGGTGATGGGCAGGAAAGGAACCAGCATATGGAAAGAATCTGAGGCATGAAAGAATGTATGGTGCTCTGGGAACTTAAAGAAAGCCATGGTGGCTGGAGCTTAGTGAGGGAGGGCTGAAGTGGCACCTGATGTGTTGGCAAAGGGGGGAAGAGTAGACACAGCGTAGCTTCTCGTAGGTCTTGGTAGGTGGCTTGGACTCTGACGTGGGTGCAAGTGGAATCTAAAAAATGATTTTAAGCAGAGGAGTGACAACATTACGTTTTTAAAAGAGCTACCAGGTTGAGAAATGACTGGAAAGGGTCAAGATGGAAGTGCTTAAGACAGTAAAGAATATTGTTCAGTAACTTACTACTCATTAATGAAAATCCATGAAGCCTGACAAGGTTTGAAATGGCTCCTATTCACTTTCTAGAGGAGAAAAGGATTTATGTTGATCTCAAACATTTGTGTTGGTCCTGGAGCACATGGTCATTTTGAAGTCTCAAACAGTAAGTTTTTTGCTAGAGTAATCTACACCCATGCCTACCTAGTACTCAATCATAGGAGCTGAAAATAACCTGCCAGAAACACCGCCAGAGAGTATCTCTGTCTTTGTAGGATGGTGGGAATCAGGCTGGAACGAATAGGGGGTTTAATCCAGAACAGCTGGAGTGGTATTATCTAAAGGGATCACGAGACTCGCTGTGGAGGTGAGCAGGCACAGGTGGGTACTGGAGGAGCCGCCTTAACAGTCTGGTCTGAGCACTCATCGGGAGGTGGTCAAGCAAGGTTTATCAGTGAGCTAAGCAAGGGCCCATTTGCTGTGAGATCAATAGTGGGTTGGGGTATATTACTCTACCCTGTTATTGGGGTATATTATTATTACCTTTATGATGCAGTGTTAAGTCAGACTGAAGTGAAACGTTGCAAGTTGCAGGCGTGAGCGCCGGGTCAAGGAGCCCGGTGCTCATCGTTGCTGGATGTTGGCCATGAAATCCTGCAGAGACTAGCTACGAGTCGCGGGGTGTGAACATGCCGACATTTCTGTGAGTACGTCGTAAAGCTGCGCTCATTATATTTGACGCTACTGGGTCTTTTTCCCCACCCCCAACTTCCTTCCTCTTTTAATTGTGGTACCTGTGGTTACTTTTGCTAATAATCTAAGTCAAACGCAAACTGCTTTTCTCAGCCGATGTAGACAAACTTTGTTCTTTTTCTCTCTCAAGGATGATGTTCACTTTTGAGATTTTAAGAAGGTACAGAAATATTGTAAAGGATGCAGATAGGAGATAGAAATTTGAAAGGGGAGATGGGGAAGAAGGTAGAGGAAGAGGAGAAGGAGGAGAAGTGGGGGAAATGAGAGAAGGAGAGAGAGAAACGAGAATAGGAAATAGGAGTGGGATGGAGAATGGAGGGCATGTATGGTAAAAAGAGAAGTTGAATGACAATTTCCTTTACCCCCTCTGTTGTTTCCCCCCAACACACACACACACAAGAATTGCTAGTAAGGTAAGTAGATACAAAAAGAAGGAAGAAGTTGTCTGCCTTTACTGCCTTTCTAACCTTGTTGAATGTAGATAACAATTGGCTACCGGTAAACATATTGGTAATTGCACCCATCCTTGTCATGGAAGTGTACTTACGTGGTCACTACTAGCCTTCTCACTGGTCCTCAAACTTGCCTGAATTCAGGGACATTACATTCTCTCAGCCCTGAATGCTTTTCCTCCAGATATTCACACTGTGAACTCCTCATTTCATTGAACTCTCTGATCAAAGGACACCTACTCAGAGCTGACCCCCCAATCTGAAATGGCCCCCTACCATGAATCTCAGACCCTTTTCCTTGCTTTAGTTGCCTTCATAGACTTATCATTACCTGACAAGTGTTCTTATATGTTTATAATCTGCTCTCTTTACCTAGAGTGTAAGTTCCATGAGGGCAGAAACATTTTCTGTCTTACTCCCTGCTTGATCACCAGTACTTGCTTATAGGATATGCTCAATTATGTTTGCTGATCAAATCATTAAGGTGTTTTCTTGAAGACTAACATTTTTAGTGAAATTGCTGAAATGCTTTGGAAAATAACAAAATGGGAAAACTTACAGATATTATTTTGAACATCACTAATATGCAAGGATATATTAAGCCAGATTTTAATAGAAATTCAGTGCCATGAGACTTCTTTGCCGTTTCAGTACAGTGAGCTTTGTGCCACATCAGTAGAAGGAGCAGAGCAGATGGGGCACTTAGGCCAGTGGGGAGACTGGACATTGGCTTCTGTGGAGGAAAGGGAAAAGAGGGGAGAGATGACCCTATTTCCACATTTTTAACTGCTATTCTAAGCCACAATAACCAGCTGGTTTTTTACGATTCAGGGAGTTATAAACTCCATCATCCCCTTTTAGTGCTTACATTGTGTTATCACTTTGCAGCATGGTATTCTTGTTCCCTCTCTCCCCTCCTCAGCTCCTTTGCAAGTTCCTTTCCTCTTGTACACCCATTCAGCACAGTGGTGCGCCATGAGGCTTTCCTTGGCTCCCAGCTTCTTCTCACACTTCTTCCCCATGTGACTTAGACATTTATGCCTGAACTCTCCTGCCCCCAATGTCCTTTGGAAGCATTTGACTCACATAGCTCACCATCTAATGCTTATTTCTATGCAGTATTATCCTTCAGACATCTGAAATTCAGCATGGGCCAAACTGATGGCTAGGGGTCAAGGCGTGGGTGTCACTCAGAAATAGAAATAAAATTAATGATGGGATCAGAGACGGCTCAGAGGTAAAGGGAAGGGTATCCATTGCATGGGATGCTTGCTAATAATTTCAGAAGCTGACAGTTCAGAATGTCCCAGTGTCAAAAACTTCAGCCTCAAAGTATCATGGTGTCAGTATACCATGTACTGAGTAGCTGCCTCTTCAACATTAGTGCCTGGCTCAAACAAACAAGATTTGTCCCTGTGATCCCCAGTCACTGAATTCAGGTGGTGTCACATTTAGCAAACAGTGTGTCTCTCCTTCTCTTCCCCTGACTGCTGACTGATGACTGATGAGCTCTGAAACATAAGACTCTGTGTATAGTAGCAAGAAGGGGTCCAGGGCTTGCTAGGCATCAGGCTAGTGGACTTGTCTGATGACTATAGGTGTATGGCTCAGTAGTGCTACTTGTTTCACTTACTTCAACATTTTTGTTTGTTCCTTATTTTTACATCTTTTTAGGATAACTACATTGAGCTGACCTAAAAATCAGTGGTTAGTGGACTAAATCATGAACAAAAACACAGACCACAGACCAGGGATTTTAGAATTTGTCCACTTTAAGTGAATGGTTATCTACTGATATCCCTGTGAAGGATAGGAAAATTGCAAATACAGCTTGAATAAAAGCACTTTCCGGTAGATGCTTGCAGTTGGATAGACAGGAAGTTGCAGAACACCAAATTCATGAAATTTATAACAAGGGACTCTCGTGATCTAGTAGGATAAAGTGATTTCAGTCATGTAACAAATATTTGTGAAGCACCTGTGATGTATCAAACACTGAAGAAGCACTGGAAATTCAGCAGTGGGGTTAGTGGATGGAGGGTGTAGAGACAGACCCTGCCTCTGCATTCGGTGGGCTTACACAGTTATAAGGAGTTCTGATACTTCTACAGACTATTAGAATGTATTGAGATAAGGGTATAACAGGGAAGCACGTGGTGTAATGGAAGACTCACCAGGCTTGGGGTTAAGAAGGCTTTCCTGTGGAAAGTGACACCTAAACTGAGACCTGGAGGACAAATACGAGATAGCCAGGCAAGGAGGCTGAGGGAATGATGTTCCAAAAAGAGGGGACAGCATGTGTGAGGACCCAGAGTATAGGCTGTGTTCAAGAAGTGAAAGAAGATAAATACCACCTAAGTGTAGAGTGTAAAGGGAGACGGGCAAGAGGAAGGTGGTGCTGTGAGCAAAGGTCCGCTGATATAGGGCTTTGTATGACAAGCTGAGGAATTTGGACTTTATCCTGACAAAGCTGATACCCATGATATCAGAATAGGATCTTGGAAGCAGAAATGGCATTGATTTTTCCAAAAACCATAGGGTATTGCAAATAAATAATTTCTCAGCTGTAACAGAATATGGGAAGTGAGATTCTGAGGTTCAGGATATGGGACTTGATTCTAACAGGCACATGTCTATGAGTTTTATAAAATAAGCCGTGCTCTCCAGTGTTTTATTAAGGCTCCCATAGCTTTTCATTTAAATTCAGCTCCCGTAGTTTTGCATTTTGCGATTCTCCCAATAGAGATGGGAATTAAGCAAATGAGAGAGGCTCAAACAAAAGGAAGCACAGAAGATGGTAAATTGCCAGATGCAATCAAGGCTGATGAAGGTGTGACTGCAGCTATTGACCTATGCTGTTACCATGGGAACAAAAGCTCTGTGGTTCTGGAGTGCTTTTCCTTTTTAAGGACCGACTGGCTTTAGTGAATAGTTAAGACTGAAAATTATGGAAGTCAGATCATCCACTGCCACATGTATTCTAAACCTTTGTTAGTGACAGAGATGGTGGCTAGCTGGGTCTGAGGTGAGCTCCCCAGAAGCCCGGAAGCTGTCAAAGGCATAAGGTTGAGGCTCAATGAAAGGCAGAGTTTAGCTGTTGCCTCAGGCCCACTTCCCCAGCTCCACTCCATGCTAGACTGACATATTAATTGTGATACTGAGAATTTAGGAGGAGGAATATAATTAACTAGGCTTTATTAACATATGATTTTTTAAATATCAAATTAGGATATTGGAAACTCATCAAGCAAATACACAGAAATGTACATTTTATTTTCCTTCTTAGGTGCTTCCGAGAAGACTGTAGTCCTCATTACATTCCTACTGTTGGAGTGGCTTCTGAGCACCAAGCACCATGATAAGGCTTTATGTGAATTATCTTTCTTAATTCACCAACAATTCTATTGCATTTGTACTGTTGTTATCCCCATTTTACAGAAGAGAAGATTGAGACTTAGGGAAGTTAAAATCTGACCAAAGATCGTAGTGTCAATAAAAAAAAAAAATGGAGGCAGGATTTGAACCCCGTCATTCTGATGAGAGACTTGCTCAGGTTATTTTATTACAGTATTCTTAGTAGATGATATCTTCTATCTTAACATCATGCAATTTCAGACCTAGAAAATAACTTGGAAATTATCTAAACTGACTTCCTCATATTGCAAATGAGAACAATGAGTCCCAGAAAGTTTATGTGACTTCCCTAAAGTAATACAGTGATTCATGACTAACCAGGATCAGAACTCAGGGCTATTCAACGTAACTTGCTGCCTTTCTTATTGACTGAAAATAGAAAGGTTTTGTTTGTTTCTTAATCCAAGTCTTCTTCATAGCATCCTTTCAAGTCTCATTTCCTGAGGGCTTTTCTTTTATCTATTTTATTTTAGCTGGGCCTTCTCTTCTCTGCATTTAGAAATGATGCTGATTTTTCTAAATGTTAAGCAAAGATAGTCCTAAGAGAGCAGAGTGTACAGATTTCTTAATGCATGTGGTTCTCGTGTGGCCGGAGCTAAGTAATGAAGCCCATCAATCAGGAGTGGAGTGGTGCACGACATGTCCTCTTTTGGTCATTATTTCTTAAAATGTACTCTTTTGTCATCTTGTCTCATCTGGCAGAATTTGTCTAGACTATATACACTTTTAACTCAATTATCTGATAAGAGAAACACATGACCAACAGAAGAGGTACATTCAGGGTGAGGGGAAGGGGGAGGAAGTGGGGAAATGTCTGTGACAACTGCATTGCAATGAGAGGGCTGGAGAGCACATTTGAAGGAAGAGTTAATGACAGATATTGTCTCTGGGCTGGAATGGCAAGGGCCTAGAAGCTATTTTCAGTCTGTTTGTTCCAGAAGATCAAGGAGAATATTGTGAAGTACCTGAGCAAGGAAAAATCTGATGTTACATTTAAGGGAGAATCACCTCCTTTTAAAATCAAAAGATGGAAAAGCAAAAGCAAAGCAATAATTACTTTTGAATTTGCTAGATCAGCTAATTAAATCTTAGAGCAAAGGTTTGGGAGAGGACTAGAAAAGTGCACGGGAGGGGGAACATTTAGAAAAGGAGGAATGAAAAGATGCACAAAAAAGAACCCTTGAGAATATATAATCCCCTTAATGGTAATCAAAAGAGAACGTTCTGTCTAAAGGTGAAAGCTAGACATCTACAAGGGCTAGGCAAGGACATATATTCATGAATGAGGCTGCTGAAAGGCAGTGGGGGGCTAAGAGTCTTGTATGTGGAGCAAGTGAAAGTGTCTCTCCTTTTCAGACCCTCTGCAGAACAAACAATAATCAAACAAATGTGTCCCTTAGCTCTAAATCAAGATGTAGTTCTTTGTTCCTACTATTTCTAATGCGTCACGCAGATCTGTAGAAATGGTTTGATTTTACTGTTTAGTAAAAGTTCTTTCTAATGAAACACTTTATAGTTCAAGGATATATAGTAGTAAAGGAAACCAGAGGGGGAAGTGGGACTCTTTTCATTTAAGAATGATTTACATTTCCTCTTTTAATTAGCTGTGTTGCTTAATATAACAGTACCTTCTCACCCACATGTGTTGAAAAAGAAAGCTGTGAGGCTTAATTTAGGATGCATCTCCTTGATTGCACTTAATGGGGAAAAAAAAGCTGTAATAAAGAGTGTATATTTTTAACATGTGGATTGACATGTTAAACATTTTGCCCCCTTCTCAAAGCCCAGATTAAATTCCAGATCACATATGAATCCTTGTTTAATGCCAGCAGTCCAAAATGACCTATCCTGTGCCGATTTCCTTCCTCTGTCTATCCATGCATCCTTTTAGCCATTACCCAGCTAACAAATATTTACTGAGGGTGCATCAGCTGTTAGGCATTGTGATAGGAACTCAATGGTGAACAAAACTATACAATGCGGTCTAGATGAAATACCAAAAAAAAAAAAAAAAAAAAAAAAAAAACCTACAAACAAAAGCATAATGAGAGACATAAATAAATGCTATGAAGGAAAGAAACATGGTGATATTAAAGCTTGTAATAGAAGAACTTGACTTAGTTGAGCAGTCAGACAGGCTACTTACACTGGATTACTAAAGTATGAATTATATAAGCAGAATTTACCTAGAATGAAAATAAGAGTTAATGACTGCCTTTCTACAAAAGAAGCCCATTATTATAGGACATTATCACTGTGTTGGCTTGTTTGCGTAAAAGAAAGGGCAAAATCTCCAACTGCTTTGAAGGGCTTGTAGACTGCTATTAAAAATAATTAGAGAGAAACACGAAAATATTAGTTGAGAAAATTTCATACAGATTAGCTTTCTACACAGGTCTGGCATGAATTTAAATATTTCTAGGCAGTCTAATAGAGTGGAAAAAATAAATGCTAAAACATATACTAGACCTATATTACTATCAGAGTTCTAATGAATATTAGCTATGTGGCTTTGCAAAAGTTATTTATCCACTCCGAATCAGAAAATCCACAGCTGATGGGTAACACTAATAAGAATACGGTAGGGTTATTGTGGAAATTGAATAATATGTGAAAATGCCTCAGACATTAAGATTATTCAATGCCTGGACTTCCCTGGTGGTGCAGTGGTTAAGAATCCACCTGCCAATGCAGGGGACACGGGTTCGATCCCTGGTCCAGGAAAATCCCTCATGCCGCGGAGCTACTAAGCCCACGAGCCACAACTACTGAAGCCTGCACCCTCAAGGCCTGAGTACCACAGCTACTGAGCCTGCGTGCTGCAGCTACTGAAGCCTGCGTGCCTAGAGCCCGTGATTCACTAGAGAAGCCACCGCAATGAGAAGCCCGCACACCACAACAAAGAGTAGCCCCCGCTCGCCACATCTAGAGAAAGCCTCTGCTCAGCAACGAAGACCCAACACAGGCAAAAATTAAAAAAAAAAAAGATTATTCAATACCTAAGATGCATGTAAAATGTTAATCTGCTGTATTACTTGTCTCAGTTATATTACCTACATATTATTGTTGGACTTTTCACCATTAAGGATTATTTTATATGATTTTATTCTTCGAAGATTTTGTGCTTTGAAATATTTTGCTCAATAAAATTATTATATAATAATTTATTTTGTGGCCATATATACACTACCAAATGTAAAATCGATAGCTAGTGGGAAGCCGCTGCATAGCACAGGGAGATCAGCTCCGTGCTTTGTGACCACCTAGAGGGGTGGGATAGGGAGGGTGGGAGGGAGACGCAAGAGGGAGGAGATATGGGGATATATGTTTATGTATAGCTGATTCACTTTGTTATACAGCAGAAACTAACACACTATTGTAAAGCAATTATATTCCAATAAAGATGTTAAAAAATAATAATAATTGATTTTGAAATATTCAGCAATCATGCACTTGTAACTACCAATCAGAACTTCTGATCAGCATGATCACAATTGAATTTATATAACTAAAAAAAAATTCTTGTACCACTTCGACTTTTTTTAATTCAAAATAGCTACCTCTTATGTGAACAGTGAAGCAGCTCTTGTGCAAATTCCTTTCCAGGAAAATAAGGGGCAAGAATGCTGAACCAAGGGCAAGGTTGAGGGAGACTGGGCTGGAGATAGATGAGTTCTGTGCTCCTCGCACCAGCTCTGAGAGTCCTAGTTGAACTCCAATGCACGAGAACGATATAGCTTAAACCCTAATTTCAATATGTGTCAATTAAAAGTTGTATTGATTCTACTGTTAAGTCAAGGACTCAGATGTTTGGAATGATTTCATTGTCACAGAGCTCACCTTCTGAAAGTTGTCACACTTATTTTGATGAGTTCAAAGGGTATTAAAATTTGCTCAGTTCAGTCTACATTTCTGCTCAAAAGTCATCAGCTTTTGTGTATCTTACTGCCTCTCCTTGGCTGCCATACTTTACAAGCTTCCCTCCTTGGAGCATTATGGAGGGCCTTGAGAAATTCTCATGATGGGTACAGAAGTATTACCTAAAGAGACAGTGTCCATAAAAATTATATCCACCCCTATTTGGGCCATGCCATGATGATATAAGGTTCCCTCTTTTCAATTACCAAGATTGTTAATATGCCCTGAAGTTACTTCCACCATGTTGACTGCTGGTTGAGTGTGTGCACTTGTCCAAGAGTCAGAATGATATAGGAGGTTGTTGCCTGGGTCAAGGTAATTTAACGGTGTCCAAAGTCCCAATTACACATTCCTCCTGCCTGTCACAGAGTTTGAAATTCACACCAATACAAGGTTCTTCCTTGCTCTTTAGCGTCTCTAAAATCCTTTGTTTAGATGTACAAAAATGTACAAAATCCTTATGTGTTCTTAAACCATTACCCACTACTTAATACTTTCAAGAGTTGATGTTTCAGGTAAGTGACAGGGATTTAGAGAAGAGCCACCACACATCTGAGCAACTAATTAGCTGCTTTCTTCTAAGACAAGTGATCACGTAGTGCAGAGGTTCTGGAATTCTGGGCTGGTTCAGGGGGAAGATATAATGGAGTTTCAGATGGCTTTTGGTAAAAATATGCTATGAAGAAATAAGCCAAATTGTCCTCATATTTCTTCTATATTCCTGCCTTCTGGTACTCTGTTGTCCTTTTTAATCCTTGACATTCATCACCATGACTGCCTAATTAAGAGCATCTCTTACAGCCCTCCAGGTATTAGCCCATGTAATACCTCAGCACAGTATTAAGCTGAGGATACAGATACATGAAAGGCAAGCCTCTACCCTTGAGGTTTATAGTCTGCTTAACCTTATAATCATTTTTCCCCCTCAAATCATGGACTGATATTGCCACTCACTTGTTAATTTGCATTATTAGGCCTGCAAATCTTTGGAGTTCAATGTCATTCCAGATAAAACATGTACTGCTTTATTTTTTTTTTAAATGTATTCATATGCCAGGGCCATTCTAGACTGTAGTGACACAGAAATGATGTCAAATGACTCATAGACTCTTGTGAAAGCCACATAAATAAACCAACAGTTTTAGTACAATGTAATAAATTCTATCTTTAGAAGAAGCGTAAGTTCATAGCTATGTGAGCAGAGATGAGGAAGTCTCATTCTGACTGAGAGGGTAAAATGTGTCTTCAGAAAGAAATGGTGAGCTAAGATGGGGGGACAGTACAAGACTTCATTACCTTGAAAGTCCCAGGAAATATTAAATACAAGATACATATGACTTGATATGAGAGATAATCTGAGCATGGTCACTATGGGGACCCAGTGGGGCATCATGAGAAAACCAGAAGCATCGTGATAAATTCTGGGCAACCAGAGGTCAGAGGGAGTTTTAGTGTTAGGAAAACACTAAAAGTAGGAGAGAGACTAAAGAAGGAGAGGTGGGAAGCTTGTAAAATATAAGTACACACTTTTTCACTCTTTTGTAGAAAATGTGCATGTGAGTGTGTATAGGCATTTCAGATAGAGGGAACTTAATAAAGGAATTGGTTGCAAAGATGTTGCAGGACTGCGAGAACAAAAAGGAGTAGGTAATACTACTCAAAAGATCAGTAACTGCAGGAATCTATTCCCTCCCTTACAGCAAGGAGAGCTAAAGCGAAATGATCCAGACTAGACTAGAGCTCGCAGTTCCTATGCCCCTGAGCCTGCTGCTTGGGGATCAAGCTGTGTGAGCAGGAAGGGATGCTCATCAGCCATCACTGCAGGAGGTACCATGAGAAAGCAGAACTAAGAGCTTCTCCCTACCTTCAAACCTAACAAAAAGCCAACCGACAAGGGAGCTTGGGAGTTTGAGAAATATAACATGCAGGTTCTCATCCCCAGTGGTATAGAGGAGACCATAGAAAAATGATTATGGAGTTGAGAGATAATAGACACTACCTAGCAACTACATGTCCTGACTTAAGAATCCTTTAAGAATCTCCCTCCATCATCCCTACCCCCAGTATTCCATCAACAAAGAACAACATGGAGGACACTCGTGTACTTGTTTTCATTTTCTTCGGCATTACCTACATATATAGTCATGTCTACTCTTGGGAAATAGGAAATTATTCTAAGTATGTACTGGTAATAAATGAGGGAAAATTGGAACAAATAGGAGAGATACAGGTTCAGGAGAGAGCCTTTAAAAACAGCAGAAACTAACACAGCACTGTAAATCAGCTATATTCCAATAAAAATTAATTTTTAAAAAAAGCAGAGAAGGCTAGTAGTAATTATCTAGAAAAATAATAGTCTCCTCTATTCCTAACCTATTCTTTACCAACACAAAATTTTTAAAAATCCACTTATTTTATATATTTATGCTTTCCTTTTAATTTTTTTAGGTCACCATATCTGCTTTACTCCCACAATTAAAGATTTAAGAAGAAAATAAATTGTATTTTTCCAACCCAACAGTTTGTAATAATGAAATATGACAAGGCTAACTCTATCAAACAGCTATCCAGGTTGTTCAAATATGCTCTATGGCACATATTTGGATAGGAAAATAAGATGTATCTCTTTCAAAAGGAGATTAAATGGCTAAAGATCAGAGAACAATGACAACTGGAAAACTCAACTGGAGAACAAACATAGATACATAGCCAAAGAGAGAAGCTTGGGTTTTCTATTTAATTTATAAAAGAGTTCTGTTTTTCAAAAAAAATGATTACATTTGTTGATCTTTAAAAGACTAATATAAAAATTTAAAAGAAGTTAAAGTAAAAACAGTAAAAAATACTTTATGCTTTTGCTTTTACATTGCTATTTCCTCTGTATAACAGTTTTTAAAGGCAGTGCGCACTAGTGGCCCACAGATATACAATATTCTTTAGGGTATATTTTAAATGGTACTCTGTGTCACTTGATTGAAAATTTAGGCTGAGAAATCAGGAGAAGTCAAAACTTAAAACTATAAAACAAAATTCTGATCTTTCAATTAATTTGCAAAGTTATAAAATCATCCTGTAACTATAATTTTGGGGGCAATTTGCATGGCACTGCTCTTAATAGACATATTTTTGGAGTAGTAAGAATTTCACCATAATCTCCTCTCCAGGGTGATTTCACACACCATAAAATAGGGTCCTTCAGACCCTTTTCCTAGTTGTTTCCTCTTCCTGGAATGCTCTTCCCCTAGATACCCATCTAGACGATTTTCTCACTTTCTTCAAGGCCAGTTGCTTCATTCACTCTATAATAGTAGCTAACACCTTCCTAACACAGCAAGAGTTGTAAGACATCAATTATCCAGAAAGGGCAACTTCAACAGACAATTTTTTTAATGTAATGGTTATATATTTACGTGGTTCAAAATTCAAAAGATACAAGAGGATATACAGTGAAGTTTTCCTTCTAGCCCCATACCATACTTTCCACTCTCACCTCTCGACCCCAGTAAAAGCGGTGAGATCCAGGAATATAATCTATACATAAGTGGTGGGTCATTCCACAGGATGAAGCTCAGTTTATTTCTGTGTAATACAAATATGGAGAGTTTATATTCTTGCAGGACACATGTCCCAGTGGTATGTTACACAGTTTAATGGGCTATGATATTTCATTTTCTATGTCATGTGAATAATTCCTTTAAAAAAACTCTGAAGCACCTAGACATTACATTGTGATGTGAAGTGAGCATTGCTCTTCAGAGTAGTCATCAATCCTTTAATGTCTGAGGTGAACACCTCATGGAGAAGAACATCCATTTCTAGTTGTATTTTGTTTAATGGTTTTATTAGTCAGGATTATCCAGAGAAGTAGAACCAATGGGGTATATTGTCTGCAAACTGGAGACCCAGGAAGGCAGGTAGTGTAGTTCAAAGCCTGAGAGCCAGGGACCTGATGGTGTAGATTCTAGCCTGGGTCTGAAAACCTGAGAACTAAGAGTGCTGAGGGTAGATCCATGTTCAAGTAGTGAGGCAGAGAGAACAGGAATCTAACATTCTTCTGCCCTTTGTTCCACTCAGGCCCTCAAAGGATTGGGCGGGAGATACCCACCCACACTGGAGAGGGCCATCTGCTTTATTCAGTCTACCAATTCAAATGCTAATACTTTTGGAAACATCCTCACAGACACACCCAGAATAATGTTTAACCAGCCGTATAAGCATCCTGTGTTTCAGTCAAGTTGACACATAAAATTAACCATCACAATGGCAAATTTATTAAATTTGTTAAACTTATGTATTTAATAAATCTTTGAAAATATTTTTTCATAAATATTTAAATATAAATAACACAAGAATAACAAAATATCCTTTCAACTTAAATGGGAAATACAAAATTACTATGACTGATTATTTTGAATACTCCAAAACCACTAAGACGACAAAACTTACACACATACAAACTCAGCAAATTATTCTACTAACTCTACTATTATTAACTCTACTCTAACTCTACTCTCTATTATTCTACTAACTCTTAAAACTATTCTACAGTTTCACTATCACAAGCTTAATTCATTCCTTTGTTGTTTCACACTTGATGTTAATACCTTCCTAGGTGGATGGCTATACTAATTTTAATACATACCTAGAGCTGTAGTCATATTATTTTGATAACTTCTTGGGGTTGGAGTAATCTTAGCAGATGCATTAGAAAAATAATACCTTCTCAGACCAGCCAATGATTTTTGTTGCCAACAGATGGGACAAAGAATTTGGTCATTTTTCCCATAGTGAGCTTTCTTTTAGGTGACATATTTTATTTGTTACTTCATTGACTCTAAGTGCTCACTTCTTATGTGGATATTATTATCGTCATTATTTTGTCTCCTGTTGTCTTCCCCCAGCCATAATATACTTTCAAATAATCACTTAGCTACACAACCCACTGTCTTGTCTTTATGATATATTGACCTAGTCTGTTAGCAATATTACAAACTGATATATTTCTTGGTAGAATTTTATTGTTATCAATAGTGCTATATAGGAGCTTCACCTTCTAGGCAATAAGCGATTAACATTAGGTAGTTAGCTCTCCTCATTAAGAACACTGGCTTATTATTTATTTTCCTGGAACAATGGTGACCTCCTTCTCTACTTAGTTTTGTTTGTGGCCACTGATACTGACTACCTGTTGAACTCCCTTTCCACCTGATTTTTA
The DNA here is from genome assembly GCF_028564815.1 of Eubalaena glacialis. Lineage (NCBI taxonomy): Eukaryota > Metazoa > Chordata > Mammalia > Artiodactyla > Balaenidae > Eubalaena > Eubalaena glacialis. The sequence goes on from NC_083719.1 coordinate 45,627,729, forward strand.
TTTTGGGTCACCTGTTAATGTTCATTCCTTCCTAGTTTTGGTATAGACTCCTTTTTTTCCCCAGACTTTCTCCATGCTTCTCTCTTTATTCTTTCCATTGTACACAGATGAAAGCAACAGCATGTCTATTCTTTATAAACAGACATATAGCAGATATATAAAACTATAAGAAACTGAGCACTTTTATATATTGCAACTTTTCTTTATTTGTTAAAATTGTTGTTAAACCCAAGTTCATATGCCCGACTCACAGTGAAGCCAAACAAACCAAAACATCGGAGTTTGGAGGAGAGAAATGTTTAATGCAAGGGCCAAGCAAGGAGTATGGGTGGCTCATGCTCAAAAGACCCAAACTCACCGGTGGATTTCAGGGAAGTGTTTTTTAAAGGCAAGATGAGGGAGAGAGTCACAAGGTGCATGATCAGCTCATTCATAATTTTCTGACTGGTTGATGGTGAAGCATATTGGAAGGTGGTGTCACAGGGTTTAACATCATCAGTGCTCAGCCTCCAGCCTGTCTGGGGCCTATGTGCTCATGATCATCATGCAGTTAGTTTCTCCCATCTGGTGGGATTTTATTATCTACAAGACAACTCAGGAATGTGCATCAGACACTGTTGCCCATGTTCTTTAGGGAGGAACCAAAGGTTCTGTGACTCTGCCATATGGCTGATCTATTGTTTAAACTGTTATCAGTTTTCCTGGCCCAACTGCTGTTTTTTTGTAACTACATTTTCACATTCTTATAATCATTAACTCCTAAGCTAGCTTTTTGTGACTCAGGGGAGGCCTGGGAGCCTCAGCTTTTCTATAAACCAGAGGCAGGTGGAGGACATGTGGGGGATCTGTCCCAGGAAGGCCCCATAGGGTCCTGCTCAGTTACAAAATCATTATAAATTTAAATGTATTCACCTTTCTTTTGCTCTGTATTTTTAAAATAATGTTTATACAAATGGTTCTCTTTGGAATGGCATTAGGAACTCACTGAATTTCACAGCAAACCTTGTTCAAACTGACATAACAAGAATAATCATAGTTATTAGTATTACACTATTATTACTGTGGTGGCTGTGGTTTAAATTATCACCACTTGATTAATGAGATGTTTTTTGCAGAGTCTTTGTCCTTTCAGCACTACCCCTTTTTGGTAAGAACTAGACACGTTTTGATATTTCTTTTCCTTAAGATATGGAATCCATTACTTTCCTATAATACCCCTTGCCTCTTAGTTGAGAATACTATTAGAATAAAATACCTGCGTTCTTGGATTACACAAGAGGGTTGGTGATGAGCAGAAATGTTTCTTCATTTGATCCATTTTCCTTAGTGACAGAGGTAAAACATATGTTTGTGTATATATGTGTATATATATACATGTGTGTATGTATGTACACATTTGTATATGTACATATATATGTATTTCTTATTGAATATAATTGACATACAATATTATGTTTCAAGTGTCCTACATAGTGTTTTGACATTCGCATACATTATGAAATGATCACCATAATAAGTTTAGTAACTATCTAAATAACTTAGTAGTTACTAAGTTTAGTAACTACTAACATACAAAGTTAGTACCACGTTATTGAATATATGTATTTCTTTTTAAAGCATAAGTTCACACTGATTCTTCTAATTTAAGCATGTGAAGTTTCATCAATAACTAAGACTTTCTTTTACATGAACAGACAGGACATTGTGATGTTCCCACCCTGATAGATACTACATTACTAGAGAAGAAAATGCTTAGCTAATGATAATATTGAGTATTTTACACTGTCTCTGTGAAATGATTAAGTCTAACCTTAATCCTGCCAACAATTCAGTTTTTGAATCTGATGACTTCATTTACAGAACGCAGTTTACCAGAATCTTAATCCCATCATCAGGTGCTCCATGTGTGTACCATCCATGCAGTTATATAGGACCTCATACTTAGAACGGCCCCATACTTGGTTTACTGCTCTGCTGTTGCTGCCTTAAAATCCTCAATCATTTTTTAACAAGAGTCTCTGCACTTTCATTTTGCCCTGGGCCCTGCAAATTACATCCCCAGTCCTGCCCATAATATATGAGCTGTTAGATTAGAATTTAAGGTCCTGGTTCCTTTACCTTTTTATTCATCCACAGTAAGAGGCAAATTTTTAGCATGTGCCTTTCCAATGAATAACAAATCATATTAAATCCAAGAGACTCACCATTTCCCCTGTGAGACTGAAATCCTATACAAAAAGTCTTATCACAGGCGGAAGAAAATCAGCCTAAATATTTGACTGGTCACTAAGAGTTTCCAGGAGACTTAAAATTACAGATTTCTGGGAAGCTCTGCAAACTGAATCCAAATCTTTATAGAAAAGAACAGGGAAATCTGCATTTTTATAAATCTCTAGACTTCTTTTTTAACTTGTTGTGAGTAAGTATGGAAGCCAGAGGCTTCATTACATTAGGCTGCTGAAATTCACGACATGAGAGGCTCCTGTTACCAAACTCAGTTTCTGTTGGGTATTAATCTGATATGGTTTCTGCCCGTTTCCAATCCACCAGCAGGGTACCCACCAGGAGGGCACTAACAGCTACTACTCACAACCACTGTGGATGTGAGACCTCTTAGCTCTTATAATCACGCTCAGCTAACATTTCCAAGAAAACATTGGCAGAATAAGTCCTTTCTTTTCACTTCTTTTAAAAGTTTATTTTATTAAAGTATAGTTGACTTACAATGTTGTGTTAATTTCTGCTGTGCAAAGTGATTGAGTTATACACATATATACATTCTTTGTAATTCCTTTCTAATTTCTAATTTAACCTCTCTCCCCACTTGTCTATTTCCTGTGGTAACTATGGGGGCTCATTTCATTATAACTTCATCCCCTTTCTCTTCCCTGAGTCTGATCTTAATTACAGCTGTTACTTTCTTCTGCTCAGTCTTGCCCCTTTGTGGGAAAGAGAGAAAAGAAGACAGGAGCAAAGCAGAAGCAAAAGTACCATCTTAACTTAGACACCTGGTGGGGAGTTACTGGGGCTACCCTGACATTTGCTCTGCATAATCATCACACAAGGGGTGGATTATTTTCCCCTGCACACTCTCCATAAGGTACAGAGTGTAGGGCTTGTGAGCTCTTCAAGGAACCAGGACCTTAGACAAACAACCAAAAGGCAAGTATTGACTCTAAAGTGAACAAATAACACTGCAAAATCAAAATTAGTCATTGCTAGCTAATGTATATTACATTTACTTAATTGTTACTATTAATAATCACAAAAATTTCATTATATTTGAAAATAATGCATAGGTTAGCTTTACCTTGCTTTGCAAGAATTCCCGAGTATACCTGATAATTGCTGAGAATTATAGCCAAATGTTCATGAGATGCATTATCCATAGCCAAATAATTTCAGAAGCGAAGTTTAAAAGTTCATTTCAAATTTTTTAATGAAAAAAGTATGTTTAGGGACACAGGGGACAACTTAAAGAGCTCCAAGTAGCCAAAACTGGAACAATTTGAGCAATAAAGTAAATAAATAGTATTCAATTATAACCTAAAGTATAAAATAAACATCTATGAATCCATACTGATATAAGTAATTGAATTAAGAAATTTAAATATATTTAATGTGAGTAATTTTTAAATGTTTAGAATACTATAGGGACACCATCAAACTTAAGGATGCCGAAAGTCCTCTAAGGTCTTAAGACATCCCCATTAAAGTAAGCTGACATTAGGTTTATACCAGTACTTTAATAATAGTTTGGAAAGTCAGACCATAGTTGACCTAGTAAACAGTTACCACAAGCTACTATGTTATAGTGGTAATTTCAAATGTTTTGCTAAAGCAAAATATTTTGCAGTACCCCAATATTAAAAATATGTAAATAGAAAGACAGGCAGACAGATAGACAGATAGTAAAACCACTGAGCCCCTTACCCACCTCAGCAGCCCCAGGCAGCTCTGCAGAATTCTGATTATCTGTGGAACTCAGCTTGTAATTTGTTTTTTAATACAGTGGGAAAAGCTGAGTCTTTGAAGGCAAGCCACAGAGTTGGAGAAAATAATTGGAATATAACTGTCTTGTATAGGGCATGTATCCAGAAAATATAAAGGACTCTAACAACTCAGTAGGAAGATAAAAATCCCACTAATAAAAATGACAAAAAGTGAGAAGAAACACTTTACTAGAGAAAATATATGAATGGCAGATAAGCATATGAAAAGTTTCTCAACATAATTAATCACTGGGGAAATACAAATTAAAATAAGTTAACGGGCTTCCCTGGTTGCGCAGTGGTTAAGAATCTGCCTCCCAAGGCAGGGGACATGGGTTCGAGCCCTTGTCCAGGATGATCCCACATGCCGTGGAGCAACTAAGCCTGTGCACCACAGCTACTGAGCCTGTGCTCTAGAGCCCACGAGCCACAACTATTGAGCTCACACACCACAACTACTGAGCCCGTGTGCCACAACTACTGAAGCCTGCATGCCTAGAGCCTGTGCTCTGCAACAAGAGAAGCCACTGCAATGAGAAGCCTGTGCACCACAACGAAGAGTAGTTCCCGCTCGCCGAAACTAGAGAAAGCCCGCGCGCAGCAACAAAGACCCAATGCAGCCAAAAATTAAATAAATAAATAAATAAGTTTATATATTAAAAAAAAAAATTACCACTACATGCCTACTAGAATGGATACAATATAAGGGCTCCATGGCAAGTTTTGGGAGGTTGAGGAATAACTGAACCTCTCACAGGTTGCAAGGATGCAAAATGGTACAGTTACAGTTGAAAATAGTTTGGCAGTTTCTTATAAAGAAAAACATCTATTTACTGTAAGACTCAGCACCCCCCCTCCTACGTATTTGCTTAAGATAACAGGAAACATATGTCCCTACAAAGACCGGTAGGTGAGTGTCTACAGCAGCTTTATTAACCTCTGAATATTTATTTACTTCCTGAGGAGAATGTAAACTCAAAAGCAAACAGAAATGGTCACAAGTTGTCTTTGCTGTAGAGTTCAAGGTTCAAAAATCTGAATTTACTACAGAATGTTGTTTAAAAGTCAAATACTTCTTTCAGAACAAAATGTCATAGAATGACATTTTAACACCCAACTTAGGCTTTTTTTTAAATTAATTTTTATCAGAGTACAGTTGATTTACAATGTTGTGTTAGGTTCTGCTGTACAGCAAAGTGAACCAGTTATACATATACATAAATCTACTCTTTTTTAGATTCTATTCCCATATAGGCCATTACAGAGTATTGAGTAGAGTTCCCTGTGCTATAAAGTAGGTTCTTATTAGATATCTATTTTATTTACAGTAGTGTGTATATGTCAACATCACAGTCATTACTTAATGTGTCCAGTAGGACGTGCAGTGCTAGCTGATTCAATGCATCTTTCTTAAAAACAAATAGGTGCTGTAACTTATTAATAGTGTTCCTGAAAATTACAGTAATTTTAACACCTATCTAAAGTATAAAATTCATATTTTAAAAATTCTGTCACTAGTTTTAGGTTACCACATTGACGTGGATATCACAGATTGAGCTGACGTGTTAAGTGATAATGGATTTTTACCTACCACAACTCTTACACTTCAAACACCAAGAGAGAAATGATAGTGCAAAGCCTTCAGGAGGCAGTTTTCTAAAAAGAATTTTTTAAATCTTCACAAAGTAGAGATGCTCCATTAGCATCTTCTCAGAATGGAATTGTTAAATCGTATGTTAAGCACTCATATTTTCTGCTTTCTATGTCCTCTGCTAGAACTAGAAATGTTTTCACAATTCTTTTGAGACAGATTCTTAAAATTCTCTGCACTTCTTCTAAGTGAGATGGTGGCATCATTTATTTATGAAAGTTGTCTGCTTTTCTTCTGGGAATATTAATTTGCCTGCCATACATCTTAGTAATTTTACAGCCCAGTGTTTGCTGCACCTTCCTTCTTCTTGCTGTGTTCTCCCTGATAACTTTATCTTGATTAACACTCTTATCTCCTACCTAAAAGTTACCCAAAGTAGCTTTATATATTTTTTTGTTGTTGTTGTTGGAGCATTTAATCCATTTGCATTGAAGGTAATTATTGTTATGTATGTTCTTTTTTTTTTTTAATTTTATTTATTTTTTTATACAGCAGGTTCTTATTAGTTATCCATTTTATACACATCAGTGTACACTTGTCAATCCCAATCTCCCAATTCATCACACCACCACCACCCCACCCCCGCCGCTTTCCCCCCTTGTTGTCCATACGTTTGTTCTCTACATCTGTGTCTCTATTTCTGCCCTGCAAACCGGTTCATCTGTACCATTTTTCTAGGTTCCACATATATGTGTTAATATACGATATTTGTTTTTCTCTTTCTGACTTACTTCACTCTGTATGACCCTCTCTACGTCCATCCACGTCTCTACAAATGACCCAATTTCATTCCTTTTTATGGCTGAGTAATATTCCATTGTATATATGTACCACATCTTCTTTATCCATTCATCTGTCGATGGGCATTTAGGTTGCTTCCATGACCTGGCTATTGTAAATAGTGCTGCAGTGAACATTGGGGTGCATGTGTCTTTTTGAAGTATGGTTTTCTCAGGGAATATGCCCAGTAGTGCGATTGCTGGATCATATGGGAATTCTATTTTTAGTTTTTTAAGGAACCTCCATACTGTTCTCCATAGTGGCTGTATCAATTTACATTCCCACCAACAGTGCAAGAGGGTTCCCTTTTCTCCACACCCTCTCCAGCATTTATTGTTTCTAGATTTTTTGATGATGGCCATTCTGACTGGTGTGAGGTGATACCTCATTGTAGTTTTGATTTGCATTTCTCTAATGATTAGTGATGTTGAACATCCTTTCATGTGTTTGTTGGCAATCTGTATATCTTCTTTGGAGAAATGTCTATTTAGGTCTTCTGCCCATTTTTGGATTGGGTTGTTTGTTTTTTTGTTATTGAGCTGCATGTAGCGCCTTATAATTTAAATGAGATTATGTGTTGGGTAAGACAGTCTCATTGGTAGCAGCTGTGTGTCTGACTGTATGTCTCCGAGGAGGTTACCTAAAAGTTACCCACAGTAGCTTTAAAGGTTGAAAACAGAAAGTGTGCTGTTTTATTGCCGTACTCAAATACCTTAGGCAAAACTATGAAATGAAGCACACCATTTTATATTCAGCATGGCTCACCTTTTCTCTCCTTCTCTCCCTGCCTTGGTGCCTTTTCCCATATCTTTTCCACCTCTAACTCCTAGACCCCCATATGCCAACTTCTTCTATGTAAATTAATGTGTTTGCTTGCCACCTAGAGAGAATTTGCATTTGAGAGGAGCCAAAACAACCAATTGTGGAATTTGAACAACTCTAGCAAGTTGACAGGGAACTAATTGGGGAAGGAAGTAAAGGTGTGGAAAAGGTGAAGGGAGTTTTGGTTTTCCTGCCCCAATTAAAATGTACAGATTATTAACCATACCAATGCATTAGGCTGAGCCTAAACCTTGCAGGAATAATTCAGAATGGGTTGAGGTCACTATTATAATGAAAATGTGGTTAGAAGGCACCATTTAAATATCTAATGTTATACATATATACATATGAAAACGTGGTTAGAAGACACCATTTAAATATTTAATGTCAAATCCCACAATTGAATGTATATAATGTAAAAAAAATCCTTGCAAAAAGGTGATGGGACCGTGTTATTATCCTGATTAGTTTCTCGTACATTTGTTTCACTTCTCAAAAAAAAAAAAAAAAAAAATTAAAACTCATTATTTCTCTCTCTACACCTGCATCTTGTTACTCCCTCTTCTGCTTTGACTACAGGGTTCCACTAGGAGAGGATCACTTCTGTCTTCTCCCAACTGCCTGTTCTAATTCACATTGCTTTTACTCATCTTTTAAGTTCATATCATCCACTAAAGAAATCACACAAACAAACCCCTTTTGGTATAATGAGAGAAAATAAGCTTAGTGGTTAAAAAATACATGCCTATTCTTGCAGGTGTCAGCTCTCAGCCCCCACTGCCCCATCATCTGTGTACCTTTGCACAGTGTGCAAACTGTACAACAATCCACTCAGCCTTGACTCCACCCCTCCTCTCCTCCTCTCTCTTTCCACTTCCCACTATTATCAAATGTACTTTACTTTTCAATCTTTACATTCTATTTTACAACCATAATTACATGTACTTTGTATACAGATTGAATATTAATATAAAGCACTTACATTACTATACCAAGATATTATTCACTGTAGACAAAAGTATGGTTACATTTCCTTTCTTTTGTATAGCTCTTTGTTTTTCCAAAATTGCCATTTTTCTTTTTTTATATTACCTCTCTCTCTCTCTCTCTCTCTCCCTCCTCCTCATTGGAACCCTCCTTCCCTTACTTTAGGCTAGACTATTTGATCTTGGAACCGGCTGTGTGCTTGGGTTTTTCTAATTATTTTCTTGGGTTGATGCCATTATTTCCTGGAATTCATGTCTTTTGAAAAAATTTATTGTCTTGTTTTACCTGGTTGGAACAGAGCCTCAAGTAACTGCCTACCAGCGAGACGAAGTTTCACATTCCTTCCACATCTAAATTATCTTCTCTTTGCCCTCAAATTTCACTGGTAATTCAGCTTAGAACAGAATTCTAGATTGAACACCATTCCTCTTAGAACTTTAAGTCATGGCTCCATTGTCTTCTAGCATCAAGTCTGGCAGATGAGATATCTATTCTCAGTTACATCATATTTTATCTGTTTTTTCTTCCCTTGTTCCACCAGCATACCTCTACTGCCAATGGAAATTTTTAGCATACTCTCTTTCTCTTTATTGCTCCCAAGTTTCACAGGGATTGTCTAGGTATTGTTTTTTTAAAAAGTCAACTTCTATATTATTCTAATAACCTTTTTTGATAGGAGATCTCATGTCTTCTTTCAGCCTGGGCACTACCCTTTTAAAATGTATTTGATGACTCCTTCACCTCCATTTTCTCTGTTCTTTCTTTCTGAAATTATTCTAAGTCAGATATTAACTTGCTTGGTTGCAGACCTTCTTTTACCATTACCTTCATATTTTAGCCCCTTGTGTTTTAGATAGTATAATAGGTTATGGAACAAGGCTGCATGGATTTAATCCCACCTCCCCCTTATTATCTGTGTTACCCATAGGAGTTTCTTAACCTTTCTTGTTACATTTCCTCATTTCTAGAATGGACTAATAGTGATGTCTACTCATAGGGTTGTTCTGAGGACTAAATGAGTTAATTCATTTAGCACAGTGCTTGTCACAGAGTAAGTGCTTTAAAATACCGGCTTTATTTTTGGAAATAGTATAGCATCACAGTTAAGTTCATTGACTCTGGAGCTAGACTAACTAGGTTTTAATCCTAGCTCATTAGCTAAGTGACCTTGACCAAGTTGCTTAATCCCTCTATACCTTAGCTAAAAAAAGAGCATCATATTGTTACCTACATAATGGGCTTCTTGTGTTGACTAAACTACTTAGAACAGTTCCTGGCTATTTGGAAATTGTTACCTATTTGGAAGAGTTCTTTGACTTTGTCTTTTAAACCTGATAATGATTTTTATATTTTGTCAATCGTATTTTAGATTTCTAAGACCTCTTTCATGTTTTCTAATAGTTCCTTTTTCATAGTATACTGTTCATGGTTTGTGGGTATAATATCTTCTCAAATTTCTCTGAAGCTACTTATTTAACATTCTGTTTCCAGAACAATCTTAATTTCTTTCTGAGTGGTTCTTAAAATTTGCTTATTTTCTTTTGTTTTCATTTAGGAGTCTTTCCTAAAAGTCTTGGTGAGCATTGATTGGGTCATTTTGTATTTCAGAACAAGATCATAAAAGGCTATCCTGGGTACCTGTGAACTGGAGTGGTACATTTTAATGGGTACTGTGGCTTTAGGGGGAATGGGTAAGAAGCTGGTCCTTATGTTGGATGGCCCCCAAAGTCCAGGAATCCCTGAGATTTGCTTTGGCATGGCAACATTCGTGCTGGCTGCCCTGGTTCTCCCAGACAGTTTTGTCCAGTTTCTTTAAGGAGGAAGCCTCATGTTTCCCTTAAGGAATAAATGCCTGACTCACAGCTTTCAGGAGTGACGGGGTGGGGAAGTCAGCTACTCTGTATTCAGACCTTTCAGTAATCCCCTATTTTTGCTCCCTCCATAGGGCCTTGAGTCTGAAGCTTTGCCAAGGCTCCACTGGGCAAGCTATTTGTTTCTTTGGTGGCAGCTCAGAAAGCATGAGTTCTAGGCTCCAGTTTCCTCTCACTCAACCTGTATGGTCAACACCATCTTTATCTTTCTGCTTTCCAGAGACCTATTGAAATCTCTTTTTGACTGATAGTCCCTCTCCAATTCTATCTGCTATTATGCATGAATACATTTTTTAATTCCTTTCAGAGTGATTTAATGGGGACTTGGGTGGGAAAGGAGATAAATACAGATGTCCAGATGGCCATATTTAATGACCACTGCTGAAACTGTATTTTAAAATGATCCCTTGGTTTACCTCAGCTCATTTGGACACACTTGCTTTTAATTAGTTAATCTCACATCATTATCAAGTACAAAGTATGATATGTAAAGAGGAATATTTAACTGTAAAGGTATTTGTCATGAGTTTGTAAATACTAAGGATTATAGAGCCCCCTCCCTGCCTCTTAATAGCTGTAGCTCATGCCTTCTGGGTCTCAGGCAGCTCTTCCTTATTGGCTTCACACCTTGCTCAGTCTCCTTCTGATCACTGTATTTTTCCCAAGAATATATAATTTGGGGGATTTGGGTAATACGAACATTTTAATTGCTACTTGGCATGTCTCCTTTTCCCTCCCCAAAGCCCTATGTAGACTCTTGCCCTGGTGTTACAGGCTAGATTACAAAGAACTTTCAGGGAGCATCTCATACAGCCTGGTACTGAGCTAGCCCTAAGAAATTCACTTGATATTTTAAAATTTATTTTCTTATTGGAAAAAAAGTATTTTAGATATTTTCTATGTGTGATACATGGGGGATAGAGTGGAGGACAGGATGACATGTTTCCTCTCATTGTATAGCTTCATTCTATAGGATTCTTGTTAATCCAGGCCCACCGAGTTCTTATCAGCTTTTCTGACCTGAGCACCTATCAGCAGAATGCATTTCCTGGCCCTCATACTATTTTGAAGGGGAAAAGGAACCAGTGAGGGTCACATAGGAGAAAGCTTGGATGCACTTTGCTGCTCCCACCAAAGGCTGTGTTCATTTTCTTCTGTTTTCTTAGGGGCTCTCTGAGCATGGGGGGTGGGTTGGGGAGAGGTAAGAAGAGTGTGTAACCAAATGTACTAAAAAGTTTTTTTATATACCTACTCAACATTTTAAGTTGGACATGGGAGGATGGTAGAATTACATTTCTCGGTACAGTGTACAGTGACCATCTCTCTTTTTTTTTATCAGGGACCTGCTTATGGTACTAACTCAATAACATACAAATAAAGTCAAGAATGACCAATGTCTCTCTTTCTCTATTGTAGACTCCACTCTAAAACTCCCTATCACAGAAAGAGGGCAGCCTTAAAACTGTCACATTTTACATTCTGGGCATAAAACTCTTTAGATGACATAGCAATTGTTATTTTTTTTCCTAATGAGGCTGACAGCCACTAGAGGCCCTCCAAGCCCAGAACTCAACAATGGAACTGGGATGCTAAACCACTCTCAGCAGCACTCTGTCAGCCCAGAGGTAACTGAGGGGGTGATCACTCCTTCCGAAAGCACTTATCAGCCAGTCCTGTCCACAATGGCCACATTAAACACCTGCAATCTGTTACACAGCCTAGCTGGGTTTCTTTTCTGAAGAGTACTATAAAACCAACAATCATTTCTGGGCTCATGCGTTCGCTCTTCATTCCTTTCCAGAAAATTTTTTCTTAATATTCTTCTGCTTCAAAACAAATTCTCAATGCTTACCATCTCTTTGGAGAGATTTTACAAACTAGCAAAGATAAGATTCTGCTTTCCCAGTGCTGATAATACTCACTGTTATTCAGCAGAAGGTCCACAGAAGATGCTTCCTTCTATTCCCACGAATAGTGATGCTGAGGATTTGATTCACTGAGTCAGTTGAGCGAATGAGGTTGAGAGGACTGAGTTATACGGCCACAGGCTATCTTGCTCGTGCCAGTATCTGGATATCCAGAGGTCTAGTTATGGGATAGTCCAGGACAGAATTTAATGGTCTGTTTTTTCTCCACATGGGGCTCTGATAACAGAAGGAGACAGTATTTCATATGCTTGGTCCTTCCAGGGTGGGGAGTCAAACAACAAGATGAGTATGCCAGTGCTGCATAAGTGAAGCAGAGGAAACACCTTTAACCCTGATCTTCCAGGCCAGGAATAAGGAGGGCTAAAGACCTCCCTACGATCTACCGCTTCAACACTGAGTATTTGTAATGACATTCACTCTTTACTAAAACCCATCCCATCTCCAGAATGGCCAGAGCAGACAGATCTCTCAGCTGGTAGTCAACTCCCCTTTTAACCCATCTTCATCATGATACCATATTATCCGCCTTAAATCAGCATATTATTGCATCACTACTCTGCATCCTCCCCCACCAGTACTTGGATGACTCTGCATTGCCATTTGGAAAAGTCCAAGTTTAGCATCTTATTCAAGGTTCCCCATTATTTTCTCTTCTAGTATATTTTCCACTTCTCTTCTTTTCATGACCTTTTTGTCCAAAAGCTCATCTTTGCAAATGGCCCACCTGTCTGAAATTCTTTAACAGAATGGAATTCTGCAACAAAGACTCAAGTCAGTTATAAGAAGTTCAGTGTTAACCGCCCCGTGAGTGGGAATGAGCCTGAGCCAAAAAGCAAAATTTCTGGTCTTTGAGAGTGGTTCCATTCTTAACCTGCTTCCCTAGTGAAGCTCTGAAAGCCCCCGAACATGGCAAATACACTTGCTTTCTAAGGACTGGGCTGCTGTGTTTAGGTAAGGTTACCCATCCTTTGAGGATACCCTAGAATTTCCATGAGCCTGGAAACATTTCATCTTGTCTATCACAGTGGGACTAAGGAGTATAGCATGCTGATTTTAATATTGAGAAATACCATTATCAGCAATTTATTTTAACTTCCTTAAAACAGCATATAATTTTAAGTATCTCAAGAAAGGAGACATGGTAGATAACACTCCTTTGCCATTAATTAGAGATATTGATTCTATGATTAAACGCATTGTTCATGTGTGTTTCAGATTTGCCCAACTATCTAAGTCATTTGAAAGAATAATCTGTTCAGAGTTCTTCAAGAGAAGAAGGTTTTAGATTTTTTGGATCATTTTAGTCTGACATAAAAAAAAATCATAATATCAAAATCCTGATCTTAACCAAATGATCTTTTTACTTCATCCTAGGGAAATAATATGAAAGTACCTGGTTTAACTTCTTTTCTTAAACCTTCTTCTTCTGGAATGATGTTTTCTAAGTTCAAAGGGAAGCAGTTGTTTTCAGGATTTTGACCTTGATTTGCACAGAATCAATCTAGCCATTTTGACTTCCCAAATCTTAAAGAAAGGGTCTTTCACATTAACTTTGATAAATGCTGCTGTAATTGATTCCTTGTACCTTGGTACAGTGGAACATTGACCACTTGCTTTCTGAGAATCTTCATTTTTATTCTAGAAGCCAAGGATTAAAATGAGCTATTCTCTACCACATTCAGACATGGTGATCTTAACAGGACATAGTAGTTTGTATTGTCACAACCCTTGATGCTGCACATTGAAGGGAGCAGAATACGCCACCCCAAAATAAGCCTCTTTGGTATAAGGATTATTTTGAGAAACTGCACACACAAGAGAAGCTCTGAAAACAGAGTAGAGATTATTCTTTTTTAAGGGAAATCTTTATTTATAATGGAAATTTACATTAGAAAGGAGGTCTGTACCAGGAAGAGAGCTATTACCAGAGATAACTTTTTTACCTGAGAGATTTATCCATATGTCAGGGCAACCTTTGTTTATAAAACATTTACTCCCCTTCCTTCCCTGTGAATTGTTCCCCCTCAATTCCCTAACATCTTCCTTTTGTCTTTACCTGAAGATGGTATCTAAGATGGTGGCTTGGGACATATCAGGGAGTTACTCATTTTTCCTGGGTATCTCTCGTGAAAATGTGAGGTATACATGTTAGTAAACTTCTGTTTTTCTCTTGTTAATCTGTCTTTTATTACCGAGGTCTCAGCCAAGAACTCAGAAGACTGGAGGGAAAATTCTTTTTCCTCCTCTTCAACATTTAATAAACACTGAAAAAAACCTATAAACAAAATTTATAATGATTCACACTAGCTGCTGCTTTTGTAAAGTGGTAGATATTGTTGCCGGGAAACTAAATGGAAAGAAACTAGAGAAAACCAAAGCTTTTACATTTGCAGATTTAGCATATGTGGAGGTAAGATTTGTTTCAAGGGTTTGATTCTTTTTAGCTTGATTTAATTTAGTTGATTGTGAGGTAAGGTATCTGCATACTCATTTTTAATAATCATAGCAACATTTAGTGATACTTTAGGTGATGATTTATATTTGAAGCTGATAATCTGAGAAATTATTTCGAGATCTAGCCTCAGGAAAAGCACGTGCACACACGTACGTGCACACGCACGTGCACACACACACATATAGAGTATGAGATCTAAAATGTATAGCATTTGCCAGAAAGCAGGGCTCTAACGCAGTAAAATTTGAGCTTCAAACACTGGCTACCCAGCAGGGAAGGGCCTCATTACTAAATCTGAGATGCACTTATAAATCAAAAGAAGCCCTGAGGTAGACAAATAATTTATGTAAAATTTTTGCTTTTGCCTACATAAGTGCTTACTCTAATTTACTATTTCTTTAGTCTTGATAACTCGAATGTTTTATTATTTAGTGAGGGTCACCATGAATTTAAAAATCACAGATGTCATAGATTAACTTACGTTTAACAGTAAGCTGCATTGTTTCCAAAGCCTTCTACCTGCCCAACACATATACCTTTCCCCATCTCCTTATCTAGAACACATTGAGAGCCTAGATTAAAATCACCTGGAAATCGTACACTTAAAGATGGTTAAAATTATAATTTTGTGTTACAGATGTTTCAGTACAATAATAATTAAGTCATTTTAAAATCACCTGGAGAGCATTAAAACAAATAATAAAAGATAAAACCCCAGCCCCACTCCAAGATGTTGGGATTTAATTGTTTCTTTATGTAAGGCTCCAGTATTCATTAAATACCATACAGATGATTCTGATTTGCCTCCAGATGATTGATTTGCCTCCCTCTGATCCAGATGATTCCTTTCTCTGCCAGCTCCTTTCCCTGGGAGGTTATCCTGCATGCTGATGTCATATCAGTGCCCCAAACACTGCTTCATCACATCATTCCTCACATGCTCCCCGTTAGTGAGCCATTTCCAACTGTTTAAACTGTAACTTCTCTAAATGGGAAAGGCTCCATTGTGTATAGTAGTCAACACTCAGTATTAATTTTAATGCTAGGGAATTATTTTAAACCTTAAAAGACTGACACAGAGCATGATACATGAGTCTGGTACCTAGTTTGTAAAATATGTGGTTACCCGTTGAGATGAAAAACATCTTTCTTTGTGGACCATGTCTAGAGAACTGTAGTTCTAGCATCAGGGCTTTATTTCTGTGGGTTAGAGAAGTGGATCATTTTAAAATGCATCTATCTGTAAGAAGGAGGTCTGACATGGGATTGCCTTTCCTTTCTAATTGGACCACTAACTAAAAGGAAAATTTGGTGGGGGGTTGGTAGAGACACACTGAGAACACCAGGCATCTCCAGAAACTCCAAGAATGAGGAGGAGCCCATGTAAGGAAAGGAGTGAGAACACTGGAAATCAACTCTCTTTACTTCACCATTTTCCTGTAATAATTCTGCTGTAAGGGGTATGTTTACACTTGTGAAATATGCATAGTAAAGTGGGGAAATATCATTTAAATCACAATTGGCTTCTAAGATTAGACAGTGTCACTAAAATAGCAGCAGGCTTTTACTTCAAATTTTTAAAAATGGGCAATTATGGACAACTTGCTCAGTTAAATATGAAAAAGTACTATAAATTTACGAAAACTAAACCATCACAAGATATTTTCTCATTGGAATATACAGAAAGATAAAAGAATGGAGAAAAAGTCAGTAAGCAGACACATCTATGTATATATATATATGTATACATTACTCAGTGCCTGATAGAGATGGTGTAAATTCATGAAGCCACTAAAACAATAAATAACGTACACTAAATACAATAATGTAGAAATGTACTTATTGGAACAGAAAGAAAGCATGAGACTCTTGTTTTATACACATATGGTAGATTGATAATTCTGGAAAAGCTCAATCAAAAACAAGGTTATCTCCAAGTGGTACTTTGGGTATTTTTTATTTTCTCCTCTTCTTTATCTGAATTTCAAAAATCTAAGTTATACTTATATAACTTGTACAAAAATGCTTTATCATTTAAAAAAAGGCTAAAAGTGAAATGGTTTTCTTTTTATATTGCAAGCTTATAACTCAGTGATAATTTATTCTGATACCATTTTATAATTACTGCAGGGTTTGCAGGAGATTAGATTGCTTATAAAAATAGAAGCCCAAGGAATATAGAGCCACACCTGAAAAAAAAATGGGTTCCTAAAATCTCAGTGGAAGATCGTATTAATGAAGTAAATACTAGGTTTACAGAATAATATGAACAAAGGAATTATCTTCCAGCAGAGCAGACACAGTAAGTGAAAGTTACAAACCTTTTACTGAGGCATGGGAACTATAAACTAGGTTGGAAGAACTCATTTTATCAATATTTCAAGCCTAAAGAAGTAAGAATAAAAGGAAACTAAAATTATTTTTTTGTCTGTAGTTCTCTCTTTTCCCTTTTCCAGGGACAAGCCAGCAAAGAGTGAAAATGTGCACAGAATAACATTGAGGGCGGTGGCAAAATAGCCACAGGAGTGACACGACCTGGGAGCCCACACAAGGATTGAGGCAGCAATATTTCCCAGCAAGCCTGTGCCCTTATTGCTAAGAGAACTGTGTAAATCAGATAAATGCCAAACTCATAATTCACCCAGACACAGCTTTTACAGCTAGGTCAATCCAATTATCTCAGAGCAGGGACAATGGGAAGAGTGCATGAGGACATATTAGGCAGCTTTCCACTGGTAAAAGAGGTAAAGAGATACAGAAACTCTATACCACCACCCAAAGGGTGCCTTCATAACTTATAGCTGGACAGAGCTTCAAGCTCCTGTCCCGCAGCCCAAAATCACCCTCCCAAGACCATGGGTCCACTCTCCCCTTGGAGCAAAAGTAAACTTTTCAGCAAGTTTTGTACATGCTACATTTTTACTCAAAATAAAGACCCTTTAGTGTCTTGAAATGGCTCCAGATAATAACAGCCAACACTTATTAAGAGTTTACAATATGCCAGGTACTGTTCTACACCATTTGTAATTATTAACCTATTTAATGCTCATAAGCTAAGACAGGTACTGTTATTATCTCCATTTCACATATAAAGAAACACAGGCACAGAGAGATTAGGTAACTTGATCATGATCACACAGCTAGTAAATGACAGAGGAGGGATACAAGCAAAACCTTCTCTTTTTAAAAAGAATCTTTTTATCGTAGTATAGTTGCTATACCATATTATATAAGTTACAGGTGTATGATATAGTGATTCACAATTTTTAAAGGTTATACTCCATTTATAGTTATTACAAAATATTGGATATATTCCCCCTGTTGTACAATATGTCCTTATAGCTTATTTTATACCTAATAGTTTGTACCTCTTAATTCCTTACACCTATATTACCCCTCCCCACTTCCCTCTACCCACTGGTAACCACCAGTTTGTTCTCTATATCTGTGAGTTTGCTTCTTCTTTGTTTTATTCACTAGTTTGTTGTATTTTTTAGATTTCACATATAAGTGATATCATACAGTATTTGTCTTTCTCTGTTTGACTTATTTCACTTTCACTTAACATAAGGCCCTCCAAGTCCATCCATGTTGCTGTAAATGGCAGAATTTTATTCTTTTTTTTATGGCTGAGTAGTATTCCACTGCACATATATGCCACATCTTCTTTATCCATTCATCTGTTAATAGACACTTAGGTTGCTTCCATATCTTGGCAAGTGTAAATAATGCACCTATGAACATTGGGGTGCATGTATATTTTCAAGTTAGTCTTTTTGTTTTGTTTGGATAGATATCCAGTAGTGGGATTGCTGGATCATATGGTAGCTCTATTTTTAGTTTTTTGAGGAACCTCCATACTGTTTTCCATAGTGGCTGCACCAATTTACATTCCCACCAACAGTGCATGAGGGTTCCCTTTTCTCCACATCTTCGCCCAGCATTTTTGTGGAGAAAACCTTCTCTTTTAACCACCACAATGTGTCTTGAGAGAAAACATTGGCTTAGTATGAGTTTATTGCTGCTCACTAGGCTCCAGCCACAAAATAGGATCAAATAACTATCTTAAAATCTGACCAAATAGACCAGTACTTCGCCTGCTTGAGGGTGGAGATAGAGATGAATAGGAAGAGAAAACAAAAAAGAATTGAGGAAGAATGAAGAGAGAGAAATCTTGAGTAATTAAAAGCAGATCCCACAATGGATAAACAAACTGATACATCCATACTGTAGAATACTACTCAGCAAGAAAAAGGAAGAAATTACTGACACTGACATAACAGCAACATGGGTGAATCCCAAGAGCATTATGCCAGGTGATAGAACCAGACACAAAAGAGTCTGGGATCTGCAGTTTATATGACATTCTGTATGATTCTATTTACCTGACATTTTGGAAAAGGCAATACCTTAGGCATGGCAAGCAGACCATACTGGTTTCCAGGATTTGAGGTGGGGGAGGGTTGACTATAAAAGTGTATGGACAAGATTTTTGGGTAATGAACCACTGCATGCATTTGTCAGAACTCTCACAAGTGCACCCTAAAAGGGTGAATTTTGCTCTGTCTAAATCATACCTTAATTAAAAAAAAATACAGGACCCACAGCACCCAGAACAATTTCAAAATCAGTCTTAAAAAGAATCCTAGCAGGTTAATTTTGTTCTTTTCGACAGATCTTCACTGAGCGGCTGCTGTGCACATACAGTTGGTAGGGCTGAGAGGGCGCCAAACAATAATACACCGTCCTGACCGCAGGAAGCTCAAAGCCTGTTACAGTTAATCACGTGAATTGATTCTCTCCAAAGAAATCTGGGGGACCCTAAATATAGCACAAAGTGTGCAATTTTTTTCCTTTCAAAGGTACCAAAAAAAAAAAACCCAGAAGATTTTAATAAGTATGAAATATAAATAATGTAATAGCGCCAATGTCCTTAGTACAAAGTGGAATATTTCAGATGTACCCCAGGGGTGCTCTTACTGAACAAAATAGTTCATGCAACCATTAATTTCACAAATATTTATTTAGGTGTTGAGGTGTGGTGGTTAGTTTCGTTTGCCAACTTGGCTAGGTTATAGTCTCTAGTTGTTCAATCAGACACCAATCTAGGTGTTGCTGTTAAGGTATTTTGTAGATGTGATTAAAGTCCATAATTAGTTGACTTTAAGTAAGGGAGATTTTCTCAGATAATCTGAGTGAGCTGGGCCTGATTCAATCAGCTGAAAGGTCTTACAAGCAGAGCTGAGGCTTCCCTGAAGAAGCAATTCTGACTGTGGATAGCAGCTTCAGCTCATTACCAAGAGTTCCAGCCCGTCCTTCCGGATGGCAAGCCCTACGCATTTCAGATGTGTCCAGCAAGCTCCCACAATCACATAGGCCAATTCCTTGCAAAAAAAAAAAAAATCTCTTGCTGTATCTCTCCTATTGGTTCTGTGATTCTGGTTGAATCCTGACATACTCAAGGAGAGAGGAATCTAAAAGATAGACACAGATCTGGTCCTTACCAATTGTGTGGTTTGGTGGAGATGACATGGAAGTAATCTGGTGATTACAAAATAATTTTTTTGATGGTAGAAGTACAGGGAATATATTGGGTGATACCTAGCCTAGACTTCAGAGTAGAATGGGTAAGGAACGTTTCCTAGATGATGGAAAGTTTAATTTGAGAGTTAAAAAATTGACTGTGAATTAAAAAAGTAAAGTGTGTGTGTGTGTGTGTGTGTGTGTATTACAGGGAGGATGGTGATAAAGTGTTCTAAGCAGAAGACCTAGTCTTTGCTAAAGTCTAGAGGCAAAGGAGAGCACTGCACAATGGAAGAGTGAAAGAGACTCAGTAGAGCTGGTGTGTAGAGTGTGGAGGTGAGAGAGGAAGGCTGTGAGATCAAGCAGAAGCTAGATCATGTGGGCCTTGTGAGTCATGTTAAGTTGCTGGGCACAGGGAAGAAATTAGAGAGTTTTAAGCATAGAGAACAAGTGATTAATTTTGGATTTCAGAAAGATCATTCAGGACATGATATGGATAATAGTTTGGGAGAAAATGGAGGTTGGGGACTATAATCAAAAATTCAAATGGCTGATGAAGGTAACCTAGTAGAAATGGAGAGAAGGACTTAATTGGAGAGATATTTAGATGGTAGAAAGGACAATACTTGCTGATTGATTGGATTTGAAGAATGATGAAGATTGAAAAGTCAATATCAAGCCAAGATTTCTGACCCGAGCAACTAGGTGGATGGTGGCACCACTTGCAAAGATGGGGAACACAGAGGAAGGTGCAAGTATGGAACAGGGAAGGACTCTTTTGGACCTGTTGTGGCTTAGGTACCCTTGGACATACAGGTGCAGAGATCCAGTAGGCAATTGGCTGAACCAGTGTAAAGGGCAGGAGAAGATCTGGGCTCAAAATATGGATCTAGGAGCATCATTAGATCAATTAAAATTGAGGGTATGGGTGAGCTCATCTAGGAAGACAGTAGATACAAAGAAGGAGAGAGAGCAAGTTATAACCAAGAGTAACACTGATATATCCAATGGGGAAAGAGAAGGAGAGCCTTCACAACACAGACACTAGTTTTTAAATCAGGTTAAAATATGACATATCACGACCTTCCACTTTTTTTTTTACCACAATTAATATGTGGTTATGAAAAGCAATTGGGATCCAAAGATATCAAAATGTTTTTTAGTTGTGGATGTGCTTCCTGTCTATACTAATGTGATCTGGCTAGCATATGCTTTGTTGTTTGAAAAGCTTTTTCACAGGCATACATCTATCATTTAATCCTGAAAAAAAAAAAGCCCTCGGAGGTACCTATTAACATTATTCCTATTTTACAGGCAAGGACATTGAGGCTTAATTCAATAATTTGTCCAAGCTCACTCAAGTCCATCCTAGTGCCTCTGACCATCAACCCCATCAGCATAGCTCTTTACAGTGGACATATTCAAAAACAGCCCTGCAGCTATGATTGACCTTATATTACAGATAGGAAAATAAAGGCTCACAGAAGCCGAGAGGCTAATCAATTTTTCTTACTCTGAAAAGGGAGTAGCTGAACTTTCATTCAGATATTTTGATACTATAAAACCAGCTTTCAATACCTGTTGACTAATATAGTAATAACTTAGAAAACCTTTATGGTCCATAACTTCAGTGAAGTTTTTGTTTCTTTATATTGGTTTGTCTGAGTATGAAATTGGGCCTCTGATTATCCACAGCAAGCATCATGATTTTTCTAGGAACTCACTATATTTTTGCTAGCAGGTATATAGTTCTTTCTGAAAACAAAGTAATAAATAAATGTGAACCCTAGTGATTACTTCTCTGTTTTAGTTTCAGACTCTCCTGGTGCCATAAAGTAAAATTAAAATATGGGGGTATGATTTTGTAAACTTTAAGTTTCTACAAATACTAAATTTTGTCATTAGGATTATAACCATCAGTTACAAGGAAATTAATGAGAAACAGCAGTATAAGTCAGTGATCAATGCAACAATACTGACAGACACTTGCAATTTCTTCTATTATAAATTTATGAACCATTATAGGAAGAATCCACCTATAAATATTTCCTTAGTCTACCCTCAGCCATAGAAATATATAACATAATTAAAAACAGCATATCTTCCACTTAAATGATTGTCTTGAGAATCAATGACTTAATTAATATGAAAGTGATTTGTAAATGGCAGATACCCCTGTGAAAATGGGGGTATTCTTCTTATTATTTTATTAATGATAACAATCAGAGTTCTATTTCAGTTAGGTAGGGTCATCACACTGCAAAGCAAATCACCCTGCCTAAGAATCCTTTCATGAGCAATATTTTATGTTTCAACCAGATGAATTCAAACATTCCAGAAGAATCCAGCATCAACAAAACAATATGGAGATTTAGGATTCAGTAAAGAAGGCTGATGTTAGTAAGGAAAGAGCCTCAGTGTCAATGAATGTTCATGGTTATATGAGTGACTCCTTTTTAATGGTACATTTATTTTTACTAGGTTCTTACTGCTTGGTTCCCATAGCAACTCAAGTGCTGGAGTGATGACCAAGGGAATGACCTTGTACTTCCTGGGATAGCTATTAAGCCCAGGATAAATCATTGCTTCTTTTGCAAAACTGCCTTCCAGTCTAGGGTCTTCCATTTGCTTGACAAGCACTCTAGGTAATTCACTTTACCTTTGGTTTTGTTTCCTCATCTATAAAGTGAGATTCATAATAATAATGCTTATATCACAGTTGGTATGAAGATATAAGAAATATTACTTTATTAATTTATTTTTTCTTCAAAAGTTTTATGATACCACACCTTTCACTTTGAAAAGACTTGAACTAATGTTACAGAATTTAAAAAGGGAAGATATTTTATTTGGACATAAGAAACATAATGTGAAAAAGGAACACGTGGACTCCGCATATAATCCTATGAACCTAATGAATCTCAAAAATATTAACTTTGTAAAGAAATAAATGGGTATTTTCCTCCTTCAAAATTCAAATCCAACATTATGTTTCTGTTATCATTATCTTTTTCATTGATAATTCTCTTAATTCAAAATTTGTTCTGTGGAAGTTAAGATGAAGATTCTTGGACAGGAAAATTCTGAAAGACTTGATTTCTGAATACGTACCTAAAGAGACAACTGGCAATTTGTACGCTAGTTTGGGAGTAATTTTTTTTTTAAACTTAAGGAACTCAAATTCTGTAGTTACAAAGCGAAATACCAAAGCTGCCTCTTTGACGTTATAGGAAATTACTCAAGAACTTCAAAAATGGTCCTGCAGACCATTTCTCATTATAGAGGGGTGGGGTCACTTGTTCACTCATGTGAAATACCTGTGACATAGTGGATAAGCTTGTAGCTCTAGAGCCACACCACCTGAATTGGAATGCTTACGTTTCTGCTGACAAAAAGCAAACTTCTTAAACTTCCCACGCTTCAATTGATTTTCTCATCTATAAACAAGGATCATCACAATATCTATCTTGTGGGTTTTATGTGAGGAGAAAATGATAAAATAGCGTGTGCAAAAAGCTTAGTAAACTTTCTTGAAAAGCCAGCTATTAAATGTACTGCTGGACGTTTTTGCCTCAAAAGAATGCCTTAGGGTTGCCTTTGTCTAATTTGTGCCTGTGATCCATAAGAATGAGACAACAAATAGGCCAGTAATTTAAGCCACAATCATTCACAAGCACATAAAACATAACACTCTTAGTGAGCGAAACTTTTTCTTATGTATTCACCTACCTGCTGTTCCAGAAAATCACTTGAGCTGCATGAGTTAAACTTCTAATCATCTCTTGGATTCCAAGCTAATGAAAGAGCTGAGTTGCTGCTCCTCTCCTGGCTTCAGTGTTAGACTCGAGAGCACTTCCAACCTTAGAGTATATTCCATCCACTTCATTTCCTGAATAAGAAAATCAATTCCTCAAAACCTTGCATAATTTTTATCCTTGTTCTATCATCCACCAACCTCTTTCTCTACAGGCAAAAACAAGGAACCCAATAAAGAAATAATGGAGTGAATTGAACTGAAATTCCATTCACTGGGGTTCAATTCAAATAGTGCTGAGGTGCTTGGTTGTGAATGTTCCAACCCAGTGTCTCCTCTAAGTAATGAAAGTAATATCTCCCTCAAGTAGCTTCTGAGAGTTAAAAACAACAAATCAACAACCACAAAAACACTTCCTACAAATCCATCTGTAATGAAACATCTAAGATGAAAACTCCCTACTTGGAAGTTCTTACAATCAGTTCAATCACGAGGACTAACTGGGAACTTAGAGAGAACCAATTACTGTGGTATGCTAAAAGCAACATAATGGAAGAGCCTAAGATTCTCAGTCTCTTGACTGGCTAAACTCACAGGGTGAACGCTTTTCTACTAAGACATAATGTTCCATTAGTCAAAAGATGAAAAAGCAAGATCAGAAATTATATTTTTCAGCACTAACATAACCTTAGCTAGGGTTTACAGGCATAGCACAGTGCATAAAAAAGCTCCTTTTTACCGGTTTTTCATTTCCCACTCGGGTGGGACCAACTCACCGCAGTTTGCTGTGACTTTTGAGGATTTAGCACTGAAAATCCTATATCCCAACAAAGCCCTCAGTCCTGGGCAAACCGAAATGTTTGGTCACCCTATATCCCAAACCAAGTCAGTCCTACACCTAGCCACATCTACAATGTAATTTTCAGGGCTCCAAAAATGCCTTCACCAGAAAAGCATCTTAATCAGCTTGAAATACAACATTTGAGAAAAGATAAGTAGAATCATATTCATAAAATACCTTAAAATCTTCCCTATGGCTTATTGGTAACATACAGTCATTCATACATTGTATGGCAACAGGGAGACAGTCCCAGAGCTCCTGCCACTTACGATGGGGAGAGAGGCCATAACGTAAGCCATCTCAATACACCTCAAAAAGTGCTATGATGGCCAAAGTTCTGAATACTATAGGAGCATAGGACAAGTATACCTGGAGCCTGGAAAAATCAAGGAAATCTTCCTAGATAGTGATAGCTGAGACTTTTTTTTTAATTTTTAAAAAATTTTAATACAATTTTTAAGGGTTACTTTCCATTTGCAGTTATTACAAAGCATTGGCTATATTCCCTGTGTTGTACAATACATCCTTGAGCCTGTCTTACACCCAATAGTTTCTGCCTATTGACAAGTGTGAGGTGATACCTCATTGTAGTTTTGATTTGCATTTCCCTGATGATTAGCAATGTTGAGCATCTTTTCATGTGCCTGTTGACCATCTGCATTTCCTCTTTGGAAAAATGTGTATACAGTTCTTCTGCCCATTTTTTAATCAGGTTGTTGTTGTTTATTTATTTATTTTGATGTTGAGTTGTATGAGTTGTTTATGTATGTTGGATATTAATCCCTTATCGGTCACATCATTTGCAAATATTTTCTCTCATTCAGTAGGTTGTCTTCTTGTTTTGTGGATGGTGTCCTTTGCTGTGCAAAAGCTTTTAAGTTTAATTAAGTCCCATTTGTTTACTTTTGCTTTTATTTCCTTTACATTAGCAGATGGATCCCCAAAAATATTGTTGTTGTTTATATCAAAGAGTGTTCTGCCTATGTTTTCTTCTAGTTTTATAGTGTCTGATCTTACATTTAAGTCTTTAATCCATTTTGTGTTTATTTTTGTATACAGTGTTAGAGAATATACTAATTTCATTCTTTTACATGTAGCTGTCCAGTTTTTCCAGCAACACTTATTGAAGGGACTGTCTTTTCTCCATTGTATATTCTTGCCTCCTTTGTCATAGTTTGACCATAAGTGTGTGGGTTTATTTCTGGGCTCTCAATTCTGTTCCATTGATCTAGGTGTCTGTTTTTTGTGACATAAGCTGCGATCTTAAACATATGTTTAATTTAGTGCTAGAAGTCACTAAACAAAGCCTTCTTCTGAGAAAAGAGGCTAGACAGGCAGGTTTTCCTGAATATCATGCAACCAGAAACAGCTGACATTTTTGGGAAAAGGAGATGTTCCAGAGTGGGGGGAGGGGGAATGAGGACAGGAAAGATCTGGGAAGGCACCAGAAGGGGCAGAGTGTGTTCCTCCGGAGCAAACTTCTTCCTTTTATCATGTTTGCTTTCATTTCCTGTAGGAAAAACCTAGTCCGCTAAACTATTTCCCCTCTAAAGTACCCAAAGTCCTTCTCTAAAATACCCAAGTGTCCTTCCCATTTGTATCTATTAAACCTTGTTCATCTTTTCAGGTTCCTCTGAACATCTCCATTTTCACCAAAGCTTCCTCGATCTTTGCTGATCCTCCCTGAGCTTCATCTTCCCAGGCCTCTAACCCTTTACTACATGTGCCACAGACTTATGAGCTTCATTATATTAGTTTTCCAGTATTTTACATTTAAATTCATCAAAATTTGTTGAGCACCAACCATCTGCCAGGTATTTATTAAATAGTAGTGAACAACTTAAATAGGACCCCTGGTCTCCTGTATAGTCCTTTGTTAAAAAAATAGGATTGTAAGCACTAAAAAGTACAGACCATGCAAATATGTCAGTTGTATCCTCTACAGTGTCAAAAACAACTATGGTGCACATTGGGCAATTCATAAATATTTGTTGACTTGAGGAATTAAAAAATTCACTAGTGGAATTTTTCACATTAGGAAACAATAATAAAAGCAGACAAAAAAGAGATGGTACATAGAAATTATTCAAGGGTCCAGTTGAAATGTGATGATGCACGTACACACTTGATTGTATAATCCTGGGGATGTTAAGGCTGTGAAAGTTAAATGAGGAAAATGGAGTTGGAATTTTGGGAAAACTCATTATGATGAAATTACAGATTATTTTTCTCTTAACCAAGCTCAATAGGATAGTTAATACATATAATGAATGCAAAGAGAATTAGAAAGATCTGAGTTTAAATTTTGTTTTGCCTCTGTGACCTGCAAAAGTTATTATTTGCTTTCACTCTCAATTTGCTCATCTTTAAAGTGGGACAGTGTGCTGATACCTCCTATTTACCCTCCTTTTTCACTCTACTCTGCCATTCTTTATCCTGCTCTCTGTCTTAGGAGGCTGAATCAACAGATTCCAAGGCTCATGATTTTGATTGGGTTTAGCCAATGGGGAGCTGGCAGGGGACAGAGGGTGGAAGGCTGGTTATTTCCTTCCAGTGCAGGCTCCATCTTCCACAGTAGTTTCTCCTCTCTTCAGTGCTTCCTTCCTGGACTTTAGCCATCTGGCTGTAACTTCTCCCTGGTTCTCTGTTGCTTCTAGTCCCAGGGTACACTACTGTCTCTTGTTGGTTTCCACTAACACTGCCCATGGCTCTGTAAATAGCCCCTTTATTAAATTTTCTACCAATTACCCAGTTTGACTGAGTCTCCCTTTTCTCCATAAGATGATCACGGAAGAATGAAAGGTGTTCTTTCCTTGCAGTAGGGGTGATGAGGCTTGTGAGTTCTTTTGTCCAGGAATCCTTAACTTTCCTTACCTCCTGGGGATAGTTACCAGTCAGAGGAAGGAGTAATCAGCTGTTGTAGGTATGCTGGAAGGAATTTTCTGAACATGTCTTTGTTATTAAAGGCTTAGGTCCATGTAAATAATGAAACTGGATTACTCAAAGAGAAACTTAATCAGCAGAAGTACTGTGATTGAGGATTGAAGAGGGGCTCTGTGAGGTTGATAGATCCCCTGAACCCAGGGAGGTGGTGGGACTTCTGGTCAAGAGCAGCAGAGGCAGGTGCTCATGGAAATGCAGAGCCTTTGAGGTGGTGGAGCCTTGATGCAATGCTGGGCTGTGTGTGGCAAGTTGAAACAGTGGCCACAGTCTCCGCAGCTTCCTGTATCTGAGTCCTTTTGAAATGTGACTATTCATCTCCTCTCGTCAAGAAGTGGAGTTTATTTCTCCACCTCTTCAATCTGAGGTGAACTGTGATGTCTTCTGGTAAATATAACTGAGTGGAAGGGATGATATGCCAGTTCCAAATCTAGGTCTCATGAGGCCTTGTGTGTTTCTGCTCTTTCTCTTAGAACCTGGAAAACTGCCATGTGAACAGATTTGAAATATCCTACTCTATGAGAGACACATGGCCTGGTCCTTCTCCCATCCTGCATCTGATAGCCAAACAATCCAAGAAGCCACTTTGCTGACTTGTAGCTCACCACAGAGGTATGTGTAAACCCAAGTGAGACAGAAAGACCACTCAAGAAAGTCCAGTCCCAATTGTCAACCCACAGAATCATGAACTAAGAATGTTTAAATCACTAAGTTTTGAGATTGTTTGTTACCCAGCAAAGCTAACTGATACACTATGTGCCTATGACCTTGGGATTTTGATCAGAATCTCTGTGGCCTAGCTTGGCATGGGGAGAATGGTGCTACCTGACTACAAATGGGCCATGTTGACCTGAAAAAAAGCAGCATCAGTGACCATCAAAGATGTCCAGCATCTACCATTTTGCTGTCCTGCCTGTCCTTCACGGTTCTTGTATAATCTGAGGAGGGAGGAAGGAGAAACCCTTGCCCCCATTTCTGTCAGATCAGTTGATACTGAACTTTCTAACCATCTTAATATGTGGGGACTTGAGTCAAATTTTATTTTAATTAGAAAAATAATAAAACCTGGTTCTGTAGCTTATGTCACATTTTTAAAATAATAAAATTTAAAATATTTAACAAGCCCTTATGTGAAAAGGAAAGTATTATACTTCAGCTTTCCTTAGATTTTATACCCTGTTTCTCAGCTAGCATAGGAGAGATAACCATCTGATCACATAACTTTCTGGAGGACGTTTTTGAGTTCTGATTTAATGTGTGGTAATTTCATGATTTTTGAGCAAAAGTTTGGTTAAGTTATGAGATAGCAAATAAGTGTTCAAGTCCAAAGTAGTGATTGTTGAAATGTTGTATATTTACAAAGAACTCTGGTCTTAATATCATGTGAATTGCGTATTAGTCTTGGCTCAGTTATTAATTAGTGTGATGTTAGGTGAGTCATTACCCATATTTAAGCCTTTATCTGCAAACTCAGAAAAATACTAAATAATCCTTAAGTTCCTTTGAAGGTCTTCTAGTCTTTGTCTCGCCTTCTACATTTACAATTGGATACCTTCTTATTCAGAGGCATAATTTACTTCTCCATAGAATATCCTTGAACTGATTACTCTTTCCTATAAATCTTTAAAGCAGTTACTAATGAGAAGAGCGGGCAGGCAGCTAATCAGGCCCTGCTTTGTGTTATCTCTGCCTCTGATATCTTGTTATCTGTTACCTGTTTATCTGGTCTTCTGAACTAGTTTGGAACCCCACTTGAGGATGAGGATGGTGTCTTATCATTTCTGACTCTCCATTTTAAAGTATAAAATGTAAACCTAAAAATAACTCAATGAAAAATATTGATACACATAAAATTGACTATATTAATAAATTGTGATGTACTTTCAAGATAGCCTTTTTTCCAATATTTGTTAGACCCCTTCAATGGCATCGGATGACATGTGGTGCTTTAGGCAGGTCATTTCACTTTTCTGGAATCTAATTTATAATGGATAAAATGGGAGGATTCAGCTAGACCATCTGTAAGAACGCTTCTTCATGTACTAGTCTGTCATGTTTTAAGTGCTATGGAAGTTCAGGACATAGATGTTTGTCATGAGCCTCATTCTTCTTAGCTAGACTTGGCTCTTAGATATAAGCTTAGCTTAGAGCTATTGAAGGCATGCAGGCTGACTGTCACAGGTGCTCTGGCTGGGTGCCCACGGCATGCTCTTCCATCTCACCTCTCAACCTCCCACCTTCACCCCCAAAACACACACACACACTCCACACTGTTGCAATTCTACTAAGAGATGCTGCTTAGGGCTACCCTCTGTTCTCAGAGTTAGTATGTTAGATTGACTCTTTTTTGACTGGTCAGAAGCCTAGAGGTAGAAAACTTAAAATCTACACTTCACATAGTTAAGCTGGGTCTTGATTATAAAATTATTTTCAAAATTTGTAATAGCTTTACAGAATAATTGTTTTAAAAAGATAATGATATCTAGCTCCTTGGAAGTAAGCCCTGGCTTCTGTAAAGATGTAGGTCACATAACCTTCATGCAAGATTACCAATCTGAAACCTGTAGCTGAATAAGTACTTTGCATGAAATGTGGAGACTTTTGTTTAAAATTCCTTTGTTTTTCTCATAATTTGCATAATTATCTGTTTATTCTAAAGCTATCTTCTATGTTTGGGAAATATAACATATACACTTAACCAAAAGATCTGAAATCGATACAAAGCTCCTTAGTAATATCTCTAGTGCATCAAATGAATCAGTATCTGAAAATGTTGACAGTTTTCAAATTTAAAAATGTATGAAAAGATATAAGTAACCCAGTAATTCCATGAGAGGACTATACATAGTATCCTTGTTCCCAAGCAAGGTCAACAACAACAACAAAGTCTAGTAAAACTTCTTTGTAAAACATTTTAAACATATTATCTTGAATCAATATTGCCTTTTTTTTAAAAGATTTTTCTGCATCTATTGGGATGATCATATGGTTTTTATTAATCAATTTCATAATATGGTGTATCACATTGATTGATTTGTGTATATTGAAGAATCCTTGCATCCCTGGTATAAATCCCACTTGATCATGATGTATGATCCTTTTATTGTGTTATTGGATTCTGTTTGCTAGTATTTTGTTGAGGATTTTTGCATCTATATTCATCAGTGATATTGGTCTGTAATTTTCTTTTTTTGTAATATCTTTGTCTGGTTTTGGTATCAGGGTGATGGTGTCCTCATACAATGAGTTTGGGAGTGTTCCTTCCTCTGCAATTTTTGGGAAGAGTTTGAGAAGGATGGGTGTTAGCTCTTCTCTAAATGTTTGATAGAATTCACCTGTGAAGCCATCTCGTCCTGGACTTTTGTTTGTTGGAAGATTTTTAATCACAGTTTCAATTTCATTCCTTGTGATTGGTCTGTTCATATTTTCTATTTCTTCCTGGTTCAGTCTTGGAAGGTTATACCTTTCTAAGAATTTGTCCATTTCTTCCAGGTTGTCCATTTTATTGGCATAGAGTTGCTTGTAGTAGTCTCTTAGGATGCTTTGTATTTCTGCGGTGTCTGTTGTAACTTCTCCTTTTTCATTTCTAATTTTATTGATTTGAGTCCTCTCCCTCTTTTTCTTGATGAGTCTGGCTAATGGTTTATCAATTTTGTTTATCTTCTCAAAGAACCAGCTTTTAGTTTTATTGATCTTTGCTATTGTTTTCTTTGTTTCTCTTTCATTTATTTCTGCTCTGATCTTTATGATTTCTTTCCTTCTGCTAACTTTGGGTTTTGTTTGTTTTTCTTTCTCTGGTTCCTTTAGGTGTAAGGTTAGATTGTTTATTTGAGATTTTTCTTGTTTCTTGAGGTAGGCTTGTATAGCTATAAACTTCCCACTTAGAACTGCTTATGCTGCATCCCACAGGTTTTGGATCATCATGTTTTCATTGTCATTTGTCTCTAGGTATTTTTTGATTTCCTCTTTGATTTCTTCAGTGATCTCTTGGTTATTTAGTAACGTATTGTTTAGCCTCCATGTGTTTGTGTTTTTTACGTTTTTTTCCCTGTAATTCATTTCTAATCTCATAGCGTTGTGGTCAGAAAAGATGCTTGATATGATTTCAATTTTCTTAAATTTACTGAGGCTTGATTTGTGACCCAACATGTGATCTATCCTGGAGAATGTTCTGTGCGCACTTGAGAAGAAAGTGTAACCTGCTGTTTTTGGATAGAATGTCCTATAAATATCAATTAAATCTATCTGGTCTATTTTGTCATTTAAAGCTTCTGTTTCCTTATTTATCTTCATTTTGGATGATCTGTCCAACTGGTGTAAGTGAGGTGTTAAAGTCCCCCACTATTATTGTGTTACTGTCGATTTCCTCTTTTATAGCTGTTAGTAGTTGCCTTATGTACTGAGGTGCTCCTATGTTGGGTGCATATATATTTATAATTGTTATATCTTCTTCTTGGATTGATCCCTTGATCATTATGTAGTGTCCTTCCTTGTCTCTTGTAACATTGTTTATTTTAAAGTCTATTTTATCTGAGTATTGCTACTCCAGCTTTCTTTTGATTTCCATTTGCATGGAATATCTTTTTCCATCCCTTCACTTTCAGTCTGTATGTGTCCCTAGGTCTGAAGTGGGTCTCTTGAAGACAGCATATATATGGATCTTGTTTTTGTATCCATTCAGCAAGCCTGTGTCTTTTGGTTGGAGCATTTAATCCATTCACGTTTAAGGTAATTATCGATATGTATGTTACTATGACCATTTTCTTAATTGTTTTGGGTTTGTTTTTGTAGGTCCTTTTCTTCTCTTGTGTTTCCCACTTAGAGAAGTTCCTTTAGCATTTGTTGTAGAGCTGGTTTGGTGGTGCTGAATTCTCTTAGCTTTTGCTTGTCTGTAAAGCTTTTGATTTCTCCATCGAATCTGAATGAGATCCTTGCCGGGTAGAGTAATCTTGGTTGTAGCTTCTTCCCTTTCATCACTTTAAGTATATCATGCCACTCCCTTCTGGCTTGTCAAGTTTCTGCTGAGAAATCAGCTGTTAACCTTATGGGAGTTCCCTTGTATGTTATTTGTCATTTTTCCCTTGCTGCTTTCAATAAGTTTGCTTTGTCTTTAATTTTTGCCAATTTGATTACTATGTGTCTCGGCATGTTTCTCCTTGGATTTATCCTGTATGGGACTCACTGCACTTCCTGGACTTGGGTGGCTCTTTCCTTTCCCATGTTAGGGAAGTTTTTGACTATAATCTCTTCAAATATTTTCTCTGGTCCTTTCTCTCTCTCTTCTCCTTCTTGGACCCCTATAATGCGAGTGTTGTTGCATTTAATGTTGTCCCAGAGGTCTCTTAGGCTGTCTTCATTTCTTTGCATTCTTTTTTCTTTGTTCCATTCTGCAGCAGTGAATTCCACCATTCTGTCTTCCAGGTCACTTAACCGTTCTTCTGCCTCAGTTATTCTGCTATTGATTCCTTCTAGTATAGTTTTCATTTCAGTTATTATATTGTTCTTCTCTGTTTGTTTGTTCTTTAATTCTTCTAGGTCTTTGTTAAACATTTCTTGCATCTTCTCAATCTTTGCCTCCATTCTTTTTCTGAGGTCCTGGATGATCTTCACTATCATTATTCTGAATTCTCTTTCTGGAAGGTTGCCTATCTCCACTTCATTTAGTTGTTTTTCTGGGGGTTTATCTTGTTCCTTCATCTGGTACATAGCCCTCTGCCTTTTCATCTTGTCTGTCTTTCTGTGAATGTGGTTTCTGTTCCACAGGCTGCAGGATTGTAGTTCTTCTTGCTCCTGCTGTCTGCCCTCTCAATATTGCCTTTTGTGAGAAAAACTATGGGCAAGAATCTGGGCTTTGGAATCAGGTAACCCTGAGCTTCAAATCCTGGCCGAACATCTTGCTGGCTAGGTGTCCATAAGCAAAATCATGAGCAAGAATGAGTTAAAATTATTTTCCTTTTAATTAAAAAGAGATCAATAACATCATGGGGATATTCAATTTCTTCCAATGGGAACATGAGACAATCAATTGTATTTCTTGATACAGATGCTGCACAAAGTTGAAATCAAAGACAGCTTTAACACAGAGAGTCAGACAAAGGTATCAGGGCTCAGTCCAGAAAAACCTCCTTTTTGTTTGGAAATGGTCCCAGAAACACCTAGGATTAGGCACCCAGGCATATCCTTGCACAGTGGATTTGAGTAAGGCGTGCATGAGGGAGTAAGTGAATCCCCAGGGTCATGCTTGTCTCTTATACCAAGCCTCAGTCATTTTATTTTTCAATGTAAGTACTAACAGAGAGATGGTAACAATGGTAGAAACAAAATATCTAATGCTATTTTTCATTTAACCAACATCATCATTACTAATTAATAATTAATTATCCTTGTTCTTGGCTTTGTTTTAGCCAAATAAATTATCCCCATTTAACCCTACTTGATAGAATTTTACTGTTTAATAGAGCTGATATAGACAGGGACTGATAACAACAAAGTGAATAATAGATAAACTAGATAAATACAAAAAACAAAGTAAATGCTAGTAAATATCAGATAAACACAGGATAGGTAAAAGCCAATCAGTAATGAATAGTGATGTCGGACAATGAAAAGAAAACTGAATCCAAAGACAAAGATTTAAGAGTTCTTATCTCAGCTATCCCTCTAATCATCTATGTGACCCTGGGTAAATCATGCTCCTTGGACCTCAGGACCTTTGAGCCTGCTCTACTTTCTAATATGGGGAAGTGCTCATGTTACATACTTTGTGACACTCACTGGTGGGCTCTTTGCCTTCACTTAACTCTACTTTGCCTTTTAAAACCATTTTAATATCAACTAACCCCAGATTCATATGTAAGTGGAGAAGACTTCCCTCTTTCCTTATTTCCTCAACAAGAGCCAGACTATTCTAACCTTTGGGTAATTCCTTGATTTTAAGGCTTTGATTGCTCTTAAATTACAGAGATCCCTGGAAATGGATAAATTTTAAAATTATTAGACATTCACATTTCAGTAAAATTGCAAAGGGAAAAAAGAAGCAAGATTTATCTTATAGTCCCCCTTATGCCTTGTAGTAGAGATTACCAGCTGTCTCCCAGCACCTGTTCTTCCCCAGTACCCATTTTATAACAGAATTCCTGATTTTCAGCTGGGCACATGTTTACCCAGAATAGGGACTACATTTCCCAGCCTACCTTGCAAGTAGGTATGATCATAAGATTAAGGTCTAGGCACTGTAATGTAAGAGCACTGGTGTATTAAAAGGGATGCTGGAATGCCCTTCTTCATCATATCTTCCTTCCTGCCGGCTAGAATGTGGATGTAAGAGATGGAGCTCCAGCAGTCATCTGGCGACCTTGGGAATGAAACTCACAGATGGTGGCCTAATTTCAAGCAAAGGTAAAGTGCTCTTCTGACTTTAAGGAGATAATCAGTTCCAGTCCACTTTTGTTTGTTTAGTTGGTCCCTGGCTAGCTTTTTTTTTACTCCCTTCACCCACTTAAATAACCAACTAAGGCAGGAGAAACAGGACAGAACTAAGTTCCTCCAAACCTTTCACAACGTTTTTTTTTTTTTCCCACAACTCAATTTTCATGGGTTCTTCCACAAATAAAAGACATACTAGAAAACTGAGGAGGTAAATCATTGTAATAAAATTTTAAGAAGGGATGAACTTCTCAAATAATAGTAAATCCGAGAGGGCTCAACATTTGTAATATTTCAACATGTTCTGTGGTATCAGACTCATTGAATTCTGAGAATTTCAGAAGGTGATGATGATAGTATGAAAATTATAGGAAATTTTTTTGAAGAAAGACAAGCTCTAAGTAGCTGTGCAAATTTTTATTATTAAATGCCCATAATTATACACATTTAAGTGTCAATATTACTCTGTTGGTACTTCTCTTGGAAAAAATTTATAAAGAAGTGCACCTTTACATAGATCTAAAAAAGATCTGCAGAAGGCTTACGTGTAATAAGCTATCAAGAAACATATTGATATTGGTTTTTACCTTTTAATTTTATTTGCTATTAGCTAATTTAAATGAAATTGCTCGAAACCTCACATAACGCTCACATAACCAATGCTCCCCTATGAGGGGAGCATTTTCAAATGTGTTTTCTGAGTAGCTATAAAAACGATTTACCTAGGTGATATCACATTACATTCTCATTGATTGCAAGATTAGAAGACAGATCTTAGATTTCTTAAAAAAAAAAAAGGCAAAAACAAAAACACAATCTAAAATTATTGGGACATTTTGAACATGGTAGGTTCCCAATGCATTATTGTTGCAATATTGAGTCAGTCTGTGAAGTTTACGAGGTTTGTATTTTTGAAAAATTCTTACACATAAAAAATTTTAAGGCAGTGGTTCTCTGTTTAAGGACCACTTGCATCAGAATTGCTGGAGTGTTTGTTTAAAATGCTAATTCCCAGACACCTAATCACTTCCAGTGAATCAGAATCTCTATGCATGCCTTGAGAATATGAATTTTAACACTCCCAAGAGATTTTCAAGCACATTTAAGTTTAAGAACCTCCGTTCTACTGCTTTGTCTAGTGCAATGAAGTTTCAAGCAGTTTTAAGTTATTACTTCCATGTCTCTGTCAGTATCAAGTTAATTCTTTTCCCATTCTGCCTCCAATTTTTGACCACACGTGAAAGGCGGGGATGATTACTGGACTGATTAACATTTACTCTTAAGGGGAAAAGGGAGTTTTTAGATCGGTACAGAGAATATGGATAGTCACACATATTTGTGAACTGAGGGGAAAAGATAAGTGTAATAAAAGTACAGTTCCGAGATTTCAAAACTATTTTTGAACTAGTCTGGAGGAGCATGATTGTAATGTAAGGCATGACTCTGTGTTAAAGAAAGGACAGGATAACTTAATAGAGGTCTCCTATCTTGTTCTGTGATGGTGCTTCTAGGCTCTGGTGATGAATGTGTTCATTTTCTGTGACTTCCTTTGGGTAAATAACCCAGTGCCCTATCAGCTCTCCAGCCCTGGGCCAGCAGCGGCCGTGTGTGCGCACTAATGACGGTGGAAGGTGTCTGGGGGAGGGCCTGGGGAGGGGCTGCCCAGCACGATCGCGCCCCTGGCACTTCCTAAGAGACTCTCAGCTCTTTCTCTGCAGCTGGTACTTGAAGACTCCACACTCTCCCTCCAGAGAAAAGAAATCATCTATCTAAATTAGCTGTGTTTCCTCGTCCCTCGTTTCTCCCTCCGCCAGCCGCCACCCCCACCCCTTCCATTGTGTAGTGCGTTTAGCTCCGCTTCCTGGGTGAGACCTTAACCTCGTTTGTAGCAGGAGGGATTACTGAGAATTTCGGAACCTTGAGTTGCAATGGAGCTGTATGGAAAGGTAAGCAGAAGGGAGTTCCTCTGCATGCTCTGAGCGAAATCTCGCTTTGATGGACTTTGAGGGGTGTGTGTGTGTGCGTGTGTGCGTGTGTGTGTGTGTGTACGCGCGCGCGTGGGTGCCTTCTCAATGCAATTGTGTGAGTGAACCACTTTCTTTATATGTGTGCCATTCATTCTCGTTCTCCCCCGCGTTTGGTGAATGAGATTGTAAAACCACCCCACTATGCCTATGGAAATGAATAAACTTTCCCGATTCAGGATGGGGAGGTGTAGGGCGGAGAGTTCCAGAACGCAGAGCAGGTTTCGTTTAGATTGGGAATTAGCACAAGGTAGTGCGTTTCCTAACAAGAAAAATCACAATCTAGCTTCGGAAAGCGATAGGTAGCAAAGAAAAATCTCCAGCTGAGATGACACTTTCGCCTGCACCTTGCGAGGAAATAGTCTGCGAGGCTGAGCGATTCCAAAACAGAAGGGAGGCTCCGCGGCCGAGTCCAACTGGAGGAGCAGCCCGTTTTTATGCTGGCTTGCCGGGAAATGTAGTTCACGGCTCACCGGTTTGCCGGAAAGCTCAGCAGGGTCAGACTACAACTCCCAGGAGCACGCGGGGCTCCCAGCCAGTACGCGTGTGCGGCGCCAGGAAGGGACAGCTCCGGTGCTGATGTTGGAGCCGGTTAGCGAACCCCAAGAGTGCAGTGTGGAGCGTGAAGCGCGCGGGCTGTGCATGCTTGATCGGGCTCCCGGGCCAGCACTGTCTTAGCCAGGGAGAGAGGACACTTTGCGAACAATGAGACACGAAGCTCCCATGCAGGTGGGTCTATATAGAAAGTGTGGCCTCGGGAGGAATTGAGAGAGATGCTTTCTCCCTCGCTCCCAGCATAAACTGCGCCCGATCTAAGGGAAGGTCTTAGGCAGCCACCCGCGGGGATGCGGTTCTGACTTGGTCCAGGGAACAGAACTGGGTTCCTCTACGCTCCGCGGGGCTGTGACTGGGGATGTTTTGACGTGGGTAAGAGTATACATTATGTTCCTAGGCTCCACAAGGAGGATTATAGTGTCTAAAACGTAAACTTGAGCAAACAAAAGTCAGAGGAACATGCAATCTCGTATTGGCATTGATTGCCCCTCCTGGCTTGCCTGGTTTGTGATCGCGGTGCAGACACACGGACTTATGGCGAGGTTCGGGGTTGCGAACTCTACTAGAGTCGGGATAGAGCGAATACCGCTTGGTTAAGAGCGCGCTAAGAAAGGAGAAGCCAATGTTAGGGTCCCCATAGTCCTCTTTCTTCAGTTAGGGTCCTAGTAGTATCAATGGAAAAAGCAAACCCATTGGGGCTTGACTCTTCCCAGAAGTAAGCAAGCCTTTATCGCTGTCCACACAACTGGTTTACTGCTGCGTTTCGAAGACTATCCTCTGAGCTTTCCTGAGTAATGTGCCCATTTGTTGTCTGTTTCGATTCCCTATTTCAGTCACATTCTTATGTTTGCTTCCTTTGACTCCGGTGCAAAGGCGCCTCTGCCTAAGCACCTTGCTTAAGTTTTGTTTTTAAGTAAAGATGAGTGATGCTTTCTCCTTTGTATGTACAATCAGTTAACGCTAAACATCAGCCTGTGTTCATTACCATGCAGAGTGATCCCATTGCGTAACAGAAAGGCACTTTATGAATGGGATTGAGAGGGGAATGGAACACACGTTTGGAACGTGTTGTCTCTCTTGAGAACCCAACCCTTCTACCAAATCCACCAATATAAATGTTTGACTTTAATTCGTGCTTAAACATTTTCCACAAAAATCAAGGGCTTTAAACGTATGCTTCAATTTACTTTTCATTTATGGTATGGGTTATGTATATTAAGATATATGCTGACTGGACTGTTCAATGAAAAAAGATCTGTAGAATTTAATTGTTTGTTGAAGGATTATGTAATAGAAGCTCTCAAATTACCTTATGAGTTATTGAAAATTTGATTTGTTCCAGAGAACATTGGCCCCATTGTGAATCTTCTAATACCTCTGTTTGTGACTTAGTTTTTCATTATAGACCTGATGTGAAAAGAATCTGGACAGACAATAAAGGTACAGGCTGTTGCAATCAAGATATATTGGCTTATGATAATTTCCCACTACTAGAGGTACTGCCAGGAACCAACTGGCTAAATTAATCATATCTGATGACAAGTAAACATTGACAGTAGATTTTAAAAGTAGATTGTTAGTATTTAGCATCAAACCCATATATGCACTGAAGTGTTTATGTTAAAATAAATTTCTAACAAATAAATCACACTGCATCTTTATTTTTATTTTCTTATAATAATTGCTTAGAATGTTCAGAAGGGTCATTAAAATGTTACAGAACTGTATGAAATTAGTGCCTTAAGAACTATTTTAAATTATTTCATATCAACTTTGTAGTAGGCACTGTAATTCCATATTTTAGTCAGAACTTTAATGAATAATTAATATAAAAATAGGTAACAAAATTAATTTGCTTCTGGATGGAGTTGTCATATTTAGGATGTATTTTATTCATTGGACTTGATTTTTGAAATTAAAAATTTCAATGCCCAAATGCTATCAAGAATAACATGTACATTAAAAAAAAATCAAAGACTATTTTCTGTAGTATATTTCATTTAAGCACATTTATTGATTCAATTTACCAAGTAAATTGTTATGGTGGCCCTCTCTCAATTACTGTCAGGTTTTCAAACATATATAATGATAGGAAGAATAAAAACTATAAACATGCTTTTTATATATATAGAAAGAATAAAAACTATAAACATGCTTTATATATATATATATATATATATATATTAAGTGGCAAGTAATGTCTCAGCACCTGTACTTCTGAATCATAAGCACATAATCACATTCCAGGTGATTTTGACATATGAAAATGCAACGAGATGAATAGTTGACTTTTTTTTTTTTTCCATTTAAAGACTGAACCACATCATCATTTAAAATACATGCCCCTAAGTTTTCCCTTAGGTTTCTGGAAAATGAGTCACAAGCAAAACCTCATTCTATAGTTTCATTATCCTAAGAGATTCTTTTCCCCATGTAAAAATATTTAGTTCATTTATTCAGTGAAACAAAATGTGCTCTTTAATTGTTGATTTCCTAATTTACTTATTTTATTTTCTTAAAGAATCCTTTAAAAATTAATGTCTTTTAAAAAGTATTTATTGTGCCTATGTACATAGCTTGGTGCTCTGTTCAAGGTAGTTATCTTTGATATATGCAAATTTTCTGAAGAATATTTCTCTCTGAGTTGATGCAAAATGAGGGATAATAATTGTTTTATAGTGACTTTAAAAAAAGTCACTTTATAGTGACTTTTATTATTAAAATAATAAACAGTAATAGTCTTTGCTGTCTGTATTTCCTTTGCAACTAAATAACCAGGAATAGCATTTGGTAAGTGTTCCAAATGATGGGTTAGAATTTTAATGCAGGAGATGGTCATTTTGTGGTTTTTCATTCAGTGCATCCATAAATCCTGAGGGCCAAATGAAATGGGGAATAGCAACGCTCATGACTTGAGGGCAAGACTCCCATGAACAAATTGTCATTTGATTCAGGAGCCAGATTGAACAAATTCCAGTTTATCTAGTGCTTTGTGCCAAGCACTGTGCCTTGCATTCAGATCTCTCTGCATGTGTGTGTGTGTGTGTGTGTGTGTGTGTGTGTGTAAGATATAAAACAGTCCTAGAGGTCACCATTATCCTAATTATGGGCAGATAACTAGAACTTTTTAAGACTAAACAACTTGCCCAACACAGTAAATTCAAAATTCTGCCAGACTCTAGAAAGCCCTTGTTATTTCCTCTATTATTTTGGGTTCCTCAAGAAGACACAAAATGGTGATGTAAAGAATGAGGGCACTATTGATATAATTTGATTCATTCATTTGGTTCAGAAGAAAGAAAATTGTCTCTTCTGTTTATAAAATTATCTTGTATAAACTAAACCAAATATTGAGAAGGGCCAATGTTTTAAAAATGGCTAGATTTCTGTTTCCTGGGTTTGAATTTCTTGCAGCTTTACTTACTCTCTTGCAGGACCAGTGGAATTCATTGTCTCTGTTTAAATGCTTATCTTCAATTTTGTCATCCACAAGCTTTCTGGGTCATCACATGAGTGCAGAACCCTCTAACTATTTAGGAAACTTGAAACTACTCAAAGCATGGAGCAGAGGGCCAAAAAAGGTTATTTGGCTAAAAATGAGGAGGATTGAAGAAAGAATATAAGTGTAGGCTGAAAATGGGGTGGAGGTGAAAACCACAAAAGATGTTAAATACAGCCATGCTATATAACAAAAACAACTTACAAAGAATCAAAGTCTAAGTATCGTTGTTTCATTTGGCTATGGAAGGTACATGACAATCTTGCATTTTATTATTGTGGAATTTCTAAGCACATCCAGCCTCTATGATGATCCCTTTATCTTTATAATAAATGGAAGTTTAGTCCTCATCCCTTACAGAGACAGAGAAAAACTCTGGTTGACATTGGAGAAACAAGAACTTTTTTCTTACTCCATTTGAGCAAATTCCTCAAGTATCCACCTTTCTTCTGTAAAGGAAAGTGGAGGATAGAGAGGGGAATTACAGTAAAAATAAATTTCTGTGGTGTAAGAATGATTTTCCATTTTCATTTTTTTAGTCCAAGAAGTTGTGGTTTTATTACATGGCATAACCACAATTTTCCCCTGCCATTCTAAGCTTATATTGGAACTGCAGGTTCCTTTCCTGACTATCATATTCCAAGACGGAAATATATTTTTATGCTAAGGATTGAATTTTCCTGGGACTATTCTTACACCAAGGATACTCAACTTACTAAATATAAACAGTTGTGCCACCTGAAAAAAATGTTGTATTGGTTAAAGGTCATCCAACAATTTCCCCCATTTTTCATTTGTTAATTGGGTCCAGAGGTTCTAAAGGAACCCTCTTAATAGCTCATAGTTTTTTACCATGCATACTATGACCTGTGAAGATGAAATCTTTTAGATTTATTTGGAATTATATAAATTTTTAACATTTTTCATTTGTTTATTTACAGTTTTTGAGATATTTCTATATGTTGAAATGTACAAATATTAAGTGAACAACTTGATGAATTTTAAAAAATTATTTATTTTTATTTTTTTTAAGTCTTTATTGAATTTGTTACAATATTGCTTCTGTTTTATGTTTTGGTTTTTTGGCTGCAAGGCATGTGGTATCTTAGCTCCCTGACCAGGGATCGAACCCGCACCCCCTGCATTGGAAGGCGAAGTCTTAACCACTGGACCTCCAGGGAAGTCCCAAATTTGATGAATTTTGATAAATGGGTACACCTGTGTAGTACATACCACTATAAAGATGTAGAACATTTCCAATCAGCCCCCAAAGTTCCTTCATTCACATTCTTTTTCCAGTTAATCTACCAATGCAATAAATTCTTGACTTTTTTCACCATAAATTAGTGCTGTTCTAGAACTCTATATAGTTCTGGAAAACATGCAAAATGAACATATTGCAGAATATACAGTGTGTACTCTTGAGTCTGGCTTATTTTGCTCAGTATAATGTGTAAGGGATTTATTCATGTTTTTGCATGTATCAATAATTCATTTTGTTTTATTGATGTATATTATACTGGTGTATCAATCTACAACACTTTTAAAATCTATTTGTCTGTTGATGGACTTTGAGGTAATTTCATTTGGTGCTACTATAATGAAGGCTATAAACATTATCACATTGGTCTTTTTATGATAATGTGTTTTCATTTCTTATGGGTAAATACCTAGAAGTAGAATTGTTGAGGTAAAGGGTAAGACTTTGTTTAACTTTCTAAGAAACAGTCAAATCTCTAGCCAAATGGTAGTGCCATTTCACATTCTCACCGGCAATGTATGAACATTCTAGTGGCTTCACATCCTTAACAGTGTCTGGTGTCAGTGGCCATTTAAATTCTGGCCACTTTAATGGGTGTTTATTGTATCTCATTGTGATCTGTATTTGCATTTTTCTGATGACGGTGATGTTTAGTATATTTGTATCTGTTTACTGGCCATTTGGATATCTTCCTTTGTGTAGTGTCTGCTTAGCCTTTTATCTATTATCTGGGTTGTCTTTTTATTGTTTAGTTGCAGAAGATCTTTATATAGGTTTTTTTTCTTTTTTGATATCTGTTTGTTTATTTAGTTTTGAAACTAGTTCTTTGAATGTATTAAAATATTTTCTGCCAGTCTGTGCCTTGAATACTCATATCTTAATAGTGTCTTTTGATGAGTATTTTTATTTTGATGAAATTTAGGTTATTAATTATAGGTGGGATCTATATTTGAACTCTGTACTTTCTTTGATCTATTTGTCTTAACTATGTCCCAAGACCTTACTACATTTGTTATTTCTAGTAGTATTTTTTTAGATTCCTTAAGAATTACCCCATAAATAATTGTATCATTTGCAAATAGAGGCAGTTCTTTCTTTCCAGTGACCTCCTTTTTTTTTTTCCTATAACTTATTCCACAGGATAGGACAGCTAGTAAAATGTTTTATTTTTTTTTATTATTTTTTTTTTTTTATTTTTTTCAATTGCCGAATTCGTCACACCACAACCCCCAACCCCCGGCGCTTTCCCCCCTTGGTGTCCATACGTTTGTTCTCTACATCTGTGTCTCAATTTCTGCCCTGCAAACCAGTTCACCTGTATCATTTTTCTAGGTTCCACATATATGCGTTAATATATGATATTTGTTTTTCTCTTTCTGACTTACTTTACTCTGTATGACAGTCTCTACGTCCATCCACGTCTCTGCAAATGACCCAATTCTGTTCCTTTTTATGGCTGAGTAATATTCCATTGCATATATGTACCACATATTCTTTATCCATTTGTCTGTTGATGGGCATTTAGGTTGCTTCCGTGACCTGGCTATTGTAAATAGTGCTGCAGTGAACATTGGGGTGCATGTGTCTTTTTGAAGTATGGTTTTCTCTGGGTATATGCCCAGTAGTGGGATTGCTGGATCATATGGTAATTCTATTTTTAGTACTTTAAGGAACCTCCATACTGTTCTCCATAGTGGCTGTATCAATTTACATTCCCACCAACAGTGCAAGAGGGTTCCCTTTTCTCCACACCCTCTCCAGCATTTGTTGTTTGTAGATTTTCTGATGATGCCCATTCTAACTGGTGTGAGGTGATACCTCATTGTAGTTTCGATTTGCATTTCTCTAATAATTAGTGACGTTGAGCAGCTTTTCATATGCTTCTTGGCCATCTGTATGTCTTCTTTGGAGAAATGTCTATTTAGGTCTTCTGCCCATTTTTGGATTGGGTTGTTTGTTTTTTTTTAATATTGAGCTGCATGAGCTGTTTATATATTTTGGAGATTAACCCTTTGTCAGTTGCTTCATTTGCAAATATTTTCTCCCATTCTGAGGGTTGTCTTTTCGTCTTGTTTATGGTTTCCTTTGCTGTGCAAAAGCTTTTAACTTTCATTAGGTCCCATTTGTTGATTTTTGTTTTTATTTCCATTACTCTAGGAGGTGGATCAAAAAAGATCTTGCTGTGATTTATGTCAAACAGTGTTCTTCCTATGTTTTCCACTAACAGTTTTATAGTGCCCGATCTTACATTTAGGTCTCTAATCCATTTTGAGTTTATTTTTGTGTATGGTGTTAGGGAGTGTTCTAATTTCATTCTTTTACAGGTAGCTGTCCAGTTTTCCCAGCACCACTTATTGAAGAGACTGTCTTATCTCCATTGTATATCCTTGCCTC
The DNA here is from genome assembly GCF_028564815.1 of Eubalaena glacialis. Lineage (NCBI taxonomy): Eukaryota > Metazoa > Chordata > Mammalia > Artiodactyla > Balaenidae > Eubalaena > Eubalaena glacialis. The sequence continues at coordinate 45,672,431 of NC_083719.1, forward strand.
TTTGTCATAGATTAGTTGACCATAGGCACATGGGTTTATCTCTGGGCTTTCTATCCTGTTCCATTGATCTATATTTCTGTTTTTGTGCCAGTACCATATTGTCTTGATTACTGTAGCTTTGTAGTATAGTCTGAGTCAGTGAGTCTGATTCCTCCAGCTCTGTTTTTTCCCTCAAGACTGCTTTGTCTATTCGGGGTCTTTTGTGTCTCCATACAGATTTTAAGATTTTTTTGTTCTAGTTCTGTAAAAAATGTCATTGGTAATTTGATAGGGATTGCATTGAATCTGTAGATTGCTTTGGGTAGTATAGTCATTTTCACAATATTGATTCTTCCAATCCAAGAAAATGGTATATCTCTCCATCTGTTGGTATCATCTTTAATTTCTTTCGTCAGTGTCTTATAGTTTTCTGCATACAGCTCTTATGTCTCCCTAGGTAGGTTCATTCCCAGGTATTTTATTCTTTTTGTTGCAGTGGTAAATGGGAGTGTTTCCTTAATTTCTCTTTCAGATTTTTCATCATTAGTGTATAGGAATGCAAGAGATTTCTGTGCGTTAATTTTGTATCCTGCAACTTCACCAAATTCATTGATTAGCTCTAGTAGTTTTCTGGTAGCATCTTTAGGATTCTCTATGTATAGTATCATGTTGTCTGCAAACAGTGACAGTTTTACTTCTTCTTTTCCAATTTGTATTCCTTTTATTTCTTTTTCTTCTCTGATTGCTGTGGTTAGGTTTTCCAAAACTATGTTGAATAACAGTGGTGAGAGTGGACATCCTTGTCTTGTTCCTGATCTTAGTGGAAATGCTTCCAGGTTTTCCACCATTGAGAATGATGTTTGCTGTGGGTTTGTCATATATGGCCTTTATCATGTTGAAGTAGGTTCCCTATTTGCCCACTTTCTGGAGAGTTTTTATCATAAATAGGGGTTGAATTTTGTCAAAAGCTTTTTCTGCATCTATTGAGATGACCATATGGTTTTTATTCTTCAATTTGTTAATATGGTGTATCACATTGATTGACTTGCGTATATTGAAGAATCCTTGCATCTCTGGGATAAATCCCACTTGATCATGAAGTATGATTCTTTTAATGTGTTGTTGGATTCTGTTTGCTAGTATTTTGTTGAGGATTTTTGCATCTATATTCATTAGTGATATTGGTCTGTAATTTTCTTTTTTTGTAGTATCTTTGTCTGGTTTTGGCATCAGGGTAATGGTAGCCTCATAGAATGAGTTTGGGAGTGTTCCTTCCTCTGCAATTTTTTGGAAGAATTTGAGAAGGATGGGTGTTAGCTCTTCTCTAAATGTTTGATAGAATTCACCTGTGAAGCCATCTGGTCCTGGACTTTTGTTTGTTGGAAGATTTTTAATCTCAAGTAATTTCATTACTTGTGATTGGTCTGTTCATATTTTCTATTTTTCCTGGTTCAGTCTTGGAAGCTTATACCTTTCTAAGAATTTGTCCATTTCTTCCAGGTTGTCCATTTTATTGGCATAGAGTTGCTTGTAGTAGTCTCTTAGGATGCTTTGTATTTCTGCGGTGTCTGTTGTAACTTCTCCTTTTTTCATTTCTAGTTTTATTGATTTGAGCTCTCTCCCTCTTTTTCTTGATGAGTCTGGCTAATGGTTTATCAATTTTGTTTATCTTCCCAAAGAACCAGCTTTTAGTGTTATTGATCTTTGCTATTGTTTTCTTTGTTTCTATTTCATTTATTTCCACTCTGATCTTTATGATTTCTTTCCTTCTGCTAACTTTGGGTTTTGTTTGTTCTTCTTTCTCTAGTCCCTTTAGGTGTAAGGTTAGATTGTTTATTTGAGATTTCTCTTGTTTCTTGAGGTAGGCTTGTATAGCTATAAACTTCCCTCTTAGAACTGCTTTTGCTACATCCCATAGGTTTTGGATCATCGTGTTTTCATTGTCATTTGACTCTAGGTATTTTTTGATTTCCTCTTTGATTGCTTCAGTGATCTCTTGGTTATTTAGTAACATATTGTTTAGCCTCCATGTGTTTGTGTTTTTTACATTTTTTCCCCGTAATTCATTTCTAATCTCATAGCGTTGTGGTCAGAAAAGATGCTTGATATGATTTCAGTTTTCTTAAATTTACTGAGGCTTGATTTGTGACCCAAGATGTGGTCTATCCTGGAGAATGTTCTGAGCGCAATTGAGAAGAAAGAGTAATCTGCTGTTTTTGGATGGAATGTCCTATAAATATCAATTAAATCTATCTGGTCTATTTTGTCATTTAAAGCTTCTGTTTCCTTATTTATCTTCATTTTGGATGATCTGTCCATTGGTGTAAGTGAGGTGTTAAAGTCCCCCAGTATTATTGTGTTACTGTCAATTTCCTCTTTTATAGCTGTTAGCAGTTGCCTTATGTATAGTGGTGCTCCTATGTTGGGTGCATATATATTTATAATTGTTATATTTTCTTCTTGGATTGATCCCTTGATCATTATGTAGTGTCCTTCCTTGTCTCTTGTAACATTCTTTATTTTAAAGTCTATTTTATCTGATATGAGTATTGCTACTCCAGCTTTCTTTTGATTTCCATTTGCATGGAATATCTTTTTCCATCCCCTCACTTTCAGTCTGTATGTGTCCCTAGGTCTGAAGTGGGTCTCTTGAAGACAGCATATATATGGGTCTTGTTTTTGTATCCATTCAGCAAGCCTGTGTCTTTTGGTTGGAGCATTTAATCCATTCATGTTTAAGGTAATTATCGATATGTATGTTCCTGTGACCATTTTCTTAATCGTTTTGGGTTTGTTTTTGTAGGTCCTTTTCTTCTCTTGTGTTTCCCACTTAGAGAAGTTCCTTTAGCATTTGTTGTGGAGCTGGTTTGGTGGTGCAGAATTCTCTTAGCTTTTGCTTGTCTGTAAAGCTTTTGATTTCTCCATCAAATCTGAATGAGATCCTTGCTGGGTAGCGTAATCTTGGTTGTAGGTTCTTCCCTTTCATCACTTTAAGTATATCATGCCACTCCCTTCTGGCTTGTCGAGTTTCTGCTGAGAAATCAGCTGTTAACCTTATGGGAGTTCGCTTATATGTTATTTGTAGTTTTTCCCTTGCTGCCTTCAATAATTTTTCTCTATCTTTAATTTTTGCCAATTTGATTACTATGTGTCTTGGCGTATTTCTCCTTGGGTTTATCCTGTATGGGACTGTCTGCGCTTCCTGGACTTGGGTGGCTCTTTCCTTTCCCATGTTAGGGAAGTTTTTGACTATACTCTCTTCAAAGATTTTCTCTGGTCCTTTCTCTCTCTCTTCTCCTTCTGGGACCCCTATAATGCGAATGTTATTGCATTTCATGTTGTCCCAGAGGTCTCTTAGGCTTTCTTCATTCTTTTTTCTTTATTCTGTTCCTCAGCAGTGAAATTCACCATTCTGTCTTCCAGGTCACTTATCCATTCTTCTGCCTCAGTTATTCTGCTATTGATTCCTTCTAGTGTAGTTTTCATTTCAGTTATTGTATTGTTCATCTCTGTTTGTTTGTTCTTTAATTCTTCTAGATCTTTGTTAAACATTTCTTACATTGTCTCTATCTTTGCCTCCATTCTTTTTCCAAGGTCCTGGATGATCTTTGCTATCATTATTCTGAATTCTTTTTCTGGAAGATTGTGTATCTCCATTTCATTTAGTTGTTTTTCTGGGGTTTTATCTTGTTCCTTCATCTGGTACATAGCCCTCTGCCTTTTCATCTTGTCTATCTTTCTGTGAATGTGGTTTTTGTTCCACAGGCTGCAGGATTGTACTACTTCTTGCTTCTTCTGTCTGCTCTCTGGTGGATGACGCTATCTAAGAGGCTTGTGGAAGTTTCCTAATGGGAGGGACTGGTGGTGGGTAGAGCTGGCTGTTGCTCTGGTGGGCAGAGCTCAGTAAAACTTTAATCCACTTGTCTGCTGATGGGTGGTCCTGCCTTCCCTCCCTGTTGCTTGTTTGGCCTGAGGTGACCCAACACTGGAGCCTACGTGGGCTCTTTGGTGGGGCTAATGGCAGACTCTGGGAGGGCTCACGCCAAGTGGTACTTCCCAGAACTTCTGCTGCCAGTGTCCTTGTCCCTTGGTGAGCCACTGCTGCCCCCCACCTCTGCAGGAGACCCTCCGACACTAGCAGGTAGGTCTGGTTCAGTCTCCCCCGGGGTCACTGCTCCTTCCCCTGGGTCCCAATGCGCACACTACTTTGTGTGTGCCCTCCAAGAGTGGAATATCTGTTCCCCCCAGTCCTGCCGATGTCCTGCAATCAAAGCCCATTAGCCTTCAAAGTCTGATTCTATAGGAATTCCTCCTCCCGTTGCCAGACCCCCAGGTTGGGAAGCCTGACGTGTGGCTCAGAACCTTCAGTCCAGTGGGTGGACTTCTGTGGTATAAGTGTTCTCCAGTCTGTGAGTCACCCACCCAGTAGTTATGGGATTTGATTTTATTGTGATAGTGCCCCTCCTACCATCTCATTGCAGCTTCTCCTTTGTCTTTGCATGTGGGGTATCTTTTTTGGTGAGTTCCAGTGTCTTCCTGTTGATGATTGTTCAGCAGTTAGTTGTGATTCCGGTGTTCTCCAAAGAGGGAGTAGTAAAATGTTGAGTAGAAGTGATGAGCAGACATTCTTTTCTTATTCCCAATCTTAGCAGAAAGCCATCTTTCACCATTAAGTATGAAGTTAGCTGTAATTTGCTTTTTGTTGTTGTTGTTTTTATTATAGATACCTTATCATACAGAAGGTATTTCTTTTGATTCCTAGTTTGCTAAGAATATTTTTTTTTAAAATAAACGGTTGCTGAATTTTGTCAATACTTTTTCTGCATCTGTTGGGGTGGTCACATGGTTTATCTCCTTTATTCTATTGGATTATACTGATTGACTTTTTTTTAATGTCACATTACTTAGATAAACCCCAGTTAGTCATGATGTATTGTCTGGATTCAATTTGACTATATTTTGTTGAAGATTTTTGCATTGAAGTTCATGATGGATATTGATATATGATTTTCTTTTAATGCTTTTATGAGGTTATAATATAGGAGTTATGGAAACCGTATAAAACAAGTGAGAAGTGTTCTTTTTCCCTCTACTTTTTGAATGATTTTGGTGTGTAAGATCGATATATTTTGTTCCTGAAAGTGTTTGGTAGAGTTTATCAATGAAGCTATTAGAGCCTGGAGTTTTCTTTGTGGACATTTTTTTTTTTTAAAGAAATGCAACTTTTTTGATATACAAATCTCTCCATCTTCCAGCTATCTACTGTATCTGTCTATCTATCTGTCTCCCTTTAGTATATTGTGGTAGGCAGAACAGCCTTCTCCCTAACTCCTTGCAGAGATGTCTGCCTAATCCCTGGAACATATGAGTAAATTATGTTACACAACACAAGGGCCTTTGCAGATATAATTAATGTTATGAACTTTAAAATAAGGAGATTAACCTGGATTTTCAGGTGAGTCCAGTATAATGACATCAGTCATTATATTGCTGGAGTCAGAGAGATATGGCAGAAGGGGAAGTCAAAGATTTGAAGCATGAGGATTGTTGGTTTAAAGATAAAGAAGGTTATATGTCAAGGAAATAGGGACCTCAATCCTATAACCACAGGCAACTGAATTCTGCCAACAACCTGAAAAAGCTTGGAAGTGGAATCTTCCCCAGAACCTTCAGGTAGGAACCCAGCCCAGCTGGCACATTGATTTTGGCCTTGTAATGCCTTAGCAATATGAGCAGAGGACCTAGCTGAGTTACACTGTGTCTAGATTTCTGACTCAGTAAATAATAACTGGGTGTTGTTTTAAACATCCATTATGGCAGCAGTAGAAAATTAATTATGCATATATAAAATTTCCTATTTCATCTTGGGTCAGTTTTGGTAAATTATGTTTTTCACCAAATTTTTCAAATTTATTGACATAAAATTGTTCAAAATATTTTTATTACCTTTTAATTTCTTTAGGATCTATAATGATATCCCCTCATTCATTCCTATTACTGATAATATGAATCCTCTCTCTCTCTCTCGTCCTCCCTCCCTCCCTCTCACCGGTCTTACTAGATATTTATCCAAATTATTAATGTCTTCAAATAACCAACTTTTGCCTTTGTTAGCTTTTTTGTTGTTTATTTTGCACTGTATTGACTTGGGCTTTTAGAATACAACTGTGTTCCTTGTATAATACTTTAGTAGAACCTTTTTGTTTATCAGGCTTAAAGTATTGATTTAGAAATTTAGATCACTGAGTTTAAATGTTTCTTTTTAAAGAATAAACATAGTATTTACAAAGATAAATCTTTACTACTTTAGTAGTTGACTCCCACAAACTTCTGAGTATAGTATTTGCATTATATTTTATTTCAAACTATTTGCTTCTTTCCTTGTGGTGTTTTCCTTAATTAATGGGTTTAGAGGTATGTTGTTTAATTTCCAGATACCTGGGTATTTTTCAGATATTTTATTGATACTGATGTCTAATTAAATTCTCTTGCTACCAGAGAACATATTCTTTAAGATTTCATGCTTTTGACATTTTTTTAGACTTGTTTTCAGGCTAGTGTCTGGTCTAACTTCATGAACATTTCATGTGTACTGTGAATGCTGCATGCAGCAGTTGTAAGGTATAGTGGTCTGTAAACGTCAATTAGATCACGGTTTTGTGTGGTGTTGCTAAGATCATCTATAACCTTAGTAATTTTGGTCTAGTTATTCTATCAATTACTGAGAAAAAGGTTTTAAAATCTCCAACTATGGTAATCACTCTTTCCATTTTTTTAGTTCTTTCAGTTTTGCTTTATATATTTTGAACTCCTTTATTAGGTAAACACACATTTGTAATTGTTGTGTCTTCCTGAAAATTTTTCCTTTTTATTATTATGAAATGTGCTTTTTTATTTTTGGCAGTGCTCCTTGTCTTAAAGTCTATTTACTGTATATTAATACAGACACTCTTGCTTTCTTAATAGAGTTCTCATACATATATATATATATATATATATATATATATATGTATATACACACACATACACACATGTAAATGCCTGTATATATATGTATATATGTATATATACTATATTCCTTAAAGCTTTAACTCTGCAGAAACAATATGCCTTTTCCAACACCAGCGTGTTGTGTGAGATTGGTTTGAAGCATTATGTCAGTTTTATTGGGGTCATGAAATATTCTTCTGTCCACTAAACAATGAAACCATAAGAGTGAATGTACTAGGTCTTCAGTCGCCTAGTGACTGGTAAAAAGTCAGGGTCAGTAGTTCCCTGATGAACTCTTCAGTAAGCTGATTGGATTGGGTCTAGCATTAGGGATTTAGCTCTAGCAGGCCTAAAAGAGTCTCATTTTGTGCCTACTTGGCCTCCTAACTGAGAAAACCCTGGAACCATAGTCACTTTGCTCCTACACTGTCAACTTTTCATGGTCTGGGAACCCAAATCATAATGTAACTTTAAGAGGTGAGGCACTGATCCTCTCATCATGAGTCTACCTGCTTTGAGTTTAGTTACTTGTTAGTTGTCCAGAGCAGCTCAGATGCATGCCTGAGTCTCATCAGCTAGAGACTCTTGCTTGTCAACACAGTGAGTGTTTCCTGCTAAAATAGCCATAGCTTGAAGAGCCTTAAAGAGCTTGAGGAAAGAGCATGTTAAGTACCGATTAGCAAAACATGACTCCCACGTGACACTTATATATGGTGTTCCCAGTAAAAGACAGCTTTTCTTTTGAATGTTTGATTCACTGAACACCTGTCTGAGTAGTAGGACTGATGAAAGGGGACAATGGAAACACAGCACACCTGTGCATGTGAACATTCTTTTGTAAGTGTGTTTGGGCGGGCTTGTTCTTTGTAGTAAATAATAGTAGCAGTAGCTTTTGAATGAAAAATAGGGACAATTATAACTAGAAAAGTGGCTCTGTAAGTCATTCCAGTTGCAAGTCTGGAAACACAAACATGTAGACTGCTAGCCCACCGAGCTCCTCAAGAATGGTCCCAATAGTCCCTTTGTCTCATAAATGTGTGGACCATGGGGTGTTTGCCCCTGTACATGATCTACCTTGATGACTGGAAGAGGGGAAGAGAAATGTCGAGATTTAGAGGGAATGTATAGCAAATCCCTGGAGGCACTTTTCAAGGACTTAAATATTTAAAATTCATACGAAATATTTTTTAAATGTTTAATGTTCTAAAAATGTTTAATGATGAAATTTTGGGGGGAAACACATGTTAATATTAAAATTTAGTTTTTTTCCCCCCACTGGGGATTTTTAGAGTATTTTACTACGTGTTTTTAAGAGAGGTTTTCCTTATACCACATAGTACTGTGTATGTCTACTGTTTAATTTTTATTTTCTTCTCAGGAAGAGATATTCTTCATTTTGTGGTTTCAGTTTAGACACTGGCCTCCTGTAGCTGTTGGGTGCTTTCTTATGGAGTGGAGGGAAGAAAAATCTAATTGTGCGTTATTTTTAAAAATGACTAATGAAGAAAGGCAAGGCCACGCACCACAGAGCTGACTAGAGCAGAGTTGCATGTGCTTTGAGAATGGGATTGCTACCTCTCACTAGGCTGTACTTCCTCTGAGTCTGACGGGGAGCTCACAGTGAGTTGTATCACTGGTCCTCAGAAGGTTCTGGCTCCTACCAGGGCAGACATAATACATTTCTCAGAATCCAGCTTGTCTGTGCAGGCTGGGCATTTTAGGGTATAGACCCTCTGTGCCGAGCCAACATTCTGGTGAGATCTGCTGTCCCCATCAGTGGAAGGGGTGACTGGTGAAGACCACAGCTGGTAGAGAGCACTAGAATTCCATTTCCTGTCCCACTGATCCCGGCTTAAATGTCAGATTACTCAGTCTCCTCGTATGTATGTACGTCCCCGAGGCCTTGACAGCGGACACCTGCCCTGGATTCCCTGCGGACATTTGTTAGTCCAATAAATTCCAAACCTGACTGATCAAAAGAGTCACAAGGGGAGCTTTAACAATTTAGATACCTGACCCCACCTTGAATATTCTAATTTTGCAGAATTCAGGTGGAGTTTCCCAGGTTTGGAAATCTTGAATCTAGTGAAGATTTAGTTTTGTATTCCTGAATAAAAATATATCCAGCTCTAGAGAGCAGATATTTGAGAACACAATGTCTGGTATTTCTTGCTACCAAGAAATGATGAGAAAGCATATGTATATTTTATCCATATTTATGAGAAACGTTTTAAAGGATTCTTTACATTTCGTTGCTAAGAGAGAGGCTCTTTCATTTTTATAAATTGACATCTGCATATAGGAAGTGTGAATGCCAAGAATGTTTGATGATTTTTTTATATTTTAAACTTAATTTTGTTTTAAAGAAGTCGTAAGTGGGGAAGATGGTTGCTTGGCTCTACAGGGTCAGAGAGGGATGTGGGACTGGGATTTTCAACTAGTCCTCCTGTTTGCATGCCCTAGAAACACCTCGCGTGACAACATCTCAGCTTGTTTGTTTTAACACTGAAAGTTCTGCTGTGTACCACGAAACCCCACAGTCCTTGGCAAACGAGGAGAGTTGGTCACTCTAGCCACACCCCATGATCAAGACACTTGGTGTCTCCAATCCCAAGGCCATCCCAGGTTCTGCAGGGTAAGGGCTTTTGTGGACTTCCCTAGCAGGCCTAGGATTCCCCTTTCCCCAGTCATGCACTTCCAAATCCCAAACTTTTGTTGACCTTTCTTTTCTACTTTTCTTTGTCTATCCGGAATTTTACTTTTGTGAATACCCTTTGCCATTATTTTAGAGAGGTATTAGCAAATGCTGGAAATAACCATCATGTATGCAAGATACTATTTATTTATTTATTTATTTATTGTGGGCTTAAAAATATTTTATTTCTATTGAGATAGAATTGAAATATAACATTGTGTCGGCTTAAGGTGTACAACACTTTGATTTGATACGTTTATATATTACAATATGGTCACCACCATTGTGTTAGCTAACACCTCTATTTTATCACATAATTATCATTTCCTTTACATGGTGGGAACAATTAAGTTCCAGTCTCTTAAAGACTTTGAAGTTCATAATTCAGTATTGTTGTCTATAATGATATTGTGGACTTTGATGATTTATCAAATTCCACATCAGAAATTAGGTTAAACTTTACCTAAGACCTACTCTAAGGCCCTATAAGAAGAGAGCTTCCTCATAATTATTAGGAGTTAGTTCCTGGAGCTCCCTTTCTTTTTTTTTCCAAATTTATTTTATTGAACTATAATAGATTTACAATATTGTGTTAATTTCTGCTGTACAGCAAAGTGATTCAATCATACATATATATATTCTTTTTCATATTCTTTTCCATTTTGGTTTTTATCATAGGATATTGAATATAGTTTCCTGTGCTATACAGTAGGACCTTGTTATTTATCCATTCTATATATAATAGTTTGCATCTGCTAATCCCAAACTTCCAATCCATCCGTACCCCACTCTCCCTCCCCCTTGGTAACCACAAGTCTGTTTTCTGTCTGTGAGTCTGTTTCTGTTTTGTAGATAAGTTTATTTGTGTCATATTTTAGATTCCACACATAAGTCATATCATATGGTATTTGTCTTTCTCTTTCTGACTTACTTCACCTAGTATGATAATCTCTAGGTCCATCCATGTTGCTGCAAATGCCATTATTTCATTCTTTTTTATGGCTGAGTAGTATTCCATTGTATATATGTACCACATCTTCTTTATCTGTTCATCTGTTGGTGGACATTTAGGTTGTTTCCACGTCTTGGCTATTGTGAATAGTGCTGCTATGAACATAGGGGTGCATGTATATTTTTAAATTATAGTTTTGTCTGGATGCATGCCCAGGAGTGGGATTTCTGGATCATATGGCAACTCTATTTTTAGTTTTTTGAGGAAGCTCCATACTCTTTTGCATAGTGGCTGCATCAATTTACATTCCCACCAACAATGTAGGAGGTTTCCCTTTTCTCCACACCCTCTCTAGCATTTATTTGTAGACTTTTTAATGATGGCCATTCTGACTGGTGTGAGGTGGTACCTCATTGTATTTTTAATTTGCATTTCTCTAATAATTAGTGATGTTGAGCATCTTTACATGTGCCTGTCGGCCATCTGTATGCTGGGCACCCTTATTAGTCCACTCCCAGTTTCCATAAAAGTCCACCCACACCCAAGGGTTTCATGAGTTAGTAACTCTCCAAATGTGACTGGGTGGCAGGCGGTGTCATATGACAGGTCACATCACAGGGTGTACGGCCACTGGCCACATTTCCCTCCCCACAGCCTCTCCAGACCACAGAAGACTTCTATCTTGCCACAGGTACTAAGGGTCTCAGCTTCTGTCCCAAGACGTGTTTTGATGAATGCTTTTTGTTCCATGCCACAATATTTGAAATGAGAGAGTAAATGTAATGTGTTTATTTTGGTAATTATGCAACTCTACAGAGTGGGAGTGTTGGGTATCAAAGCCTCTTGTCCTCTAAAGTTAGGAAATGAGAGGGAACATGTCCTATAAAATCAACCATTAACATTTCAGAGAGTAACAACAGTGGGAGTTGGGAGAAAGTGAGTGGCTTGTGTATCATTTCAGTATAACAAGAGGAATAACAAAGACGATGATGTATACTCTATTCAAGGACTTTACACATGCCAGCAATTTTACTTTGAAGATCACACTATTATTCCTATTATTTCTATTTTCTATTTCTCCAATAGATGAGGAGATTGCAGCTTAGAATATTTAAAACAAAACAAAAACCTTGCCCAAGTTTGCACAGGTAACAGACTTAGGATTCCTTCTCAGGCAGCCTGACCCAAGAACGTGTGCTCTTTACCTACACCCACATTACACCAAGAATGTGGAATGCTTTTTTTCACAGATGTGTCTGCTGCACGTACTTTCAGAGCTGGTAGAAAAGAAGTGGAATGGCGTTTCCCTGGCTCTCTTCCTGCTGTGATTATAAAGCCTGGGTTACCAGCAGCTAGGTGATCACCAGCACCCCAGGACTGCACTAATGACCCTCTGGTTTCAGCATCCATGAAGATGTACAGGAGCTACTGGGCAGGGCTCTGCTTCATGGCAGCTGTCAGGGTTGCATCACTGGAGTCTGGAGAGCTCTCCCAGCCACCGTAGTTCCCTTCACAGCAGACCTCGCTCGCACTCTTGTCTGTGTGATCTGGGCGGGCCCTTCATCTGCTGCTGCACAGCCCTCTACAGGCTCTCCCTGCCGGGAACCCTCAGTAAGCACACTAGGAGTTGGGGTGAAATGTAGTGTGGGCTGAGAACACTGGTCTGTGATACTAATAGGAACCAGTTTTATATGGTTTGGTAAAATTCATTTCCTTTTTTCTTGACACTGTAGTAACAAACATCTATAGACATCAAAGGAGTTGCAAAAACCATTATAATGAACTTTAAAATATATCAAATTTAGAGCATACCTCTCTTCAACAAAGGAATGGATTTTTTTCTAGAAGCAAAGAAAAGAAGGACCCTTACGTCTTTCAATATCGTCTGTGATTGAAGGCTGTGACTTGTTAGTTTGATGAAGGGAAGAGTGAACTAGCTGAGCTGCATACCTGTAATTCTTTCTTTTAAAATTTTATTGTAGTATAGTTGATTTACAATGTTGTGTTAGTTTCAGGTGTACAGCATAGTGGTTCAGTTATACATATACCTATATTCATTCTTTTTCTGGTTCTTTTCCCATATAGCTTATTACAGAATATTGAGTAGAGTTCCCTCTGCTATACAGTAGGTCCTAACCCATTTGGTCCAGGTCATGAAGGCACAGTCAGTACACAGACAGAGGAATCAGGATAACAACCTACTGAAAAACAAGGACCCCCCTCTACTTTAGCTTCCTCTCAAATACTCTTAATTTCATCCTTAAAATGGGGATAAAGTATTTGAGTTTTCTGTCCAGTACAGAGGGAGCTTGAAAGTGGTCACTCCCATTCTCACACAAGAAAAAAGCTGAACAAACTGAAAATTAACAACTCTTCTTAGATCATCAGAGAAGTGGGGTCACAGGGAAGACTGCTGCCCTGCAAATTGGAGAGACAAATAGGCAGACACAGAGAATCACAATTTACTGGAATAGAAACCTTCACGGGGATCAGTACTAGGGTAGGAAAACCTAAATGTAATTGATGAAGAAAATGTAGACTGTAATTGATGAATTGCTGGAGGCTCAGTGTGGACAAGTCTAAGACATAAAACTCCAGGGGGCCTCACACTTTTGTGAATTTTACCTTCAGGAGGTCTATTAAGTTCTCATAGTGAAGGTTGGAGAAAAATCCACTCATGCTTCTGGCAGTGGGTTGGGGAAGGTAGCCATTCTGAAATACACTCAGCATTCTGTTCCTCTAACAGGGGGGTGCTAAGAGTTAGATTCTGATATCTGGGGACAGTGAAAGGATGATGTGCGATAATATGTGTAAAGCAGAGTACAGTGTCTGTAAGAGCTGTTGTTGCAGTTATTGTACCACTTTCCTGTGCATCAGCTGAGTGTTATCCACATGTACTAAAGAAGCTATGCATGAAACAGAGGTCCAGACGCAGACTGCAAGGAGTTCTGTGAAACTGAACTTGAGGGATACCCTTAAAACATAGAGCAACTTGCATCTTGGAAGCATTACCATAATTTGGCATACCGTCATATACATTCTCCAGGAGTCCCACGAAATATAGTAGTAAGTCAATCTCTGCTAACATAAAAGGAGACAAAGACGATTTCCAAATGCTGCCCTACTTTCCAGGCCCTTTACTTCAGATGCCAGGGTTAGAGTTTAAGTCTTCTAGTGCCTTGGCTGCTTCCAATTCCCTGGACAGCATCCTTTCAGCTCGATGGTGATGTGTCCGCAGTGATACAAGTAGTGTTTATTGCTTCTCAGCTGGCTCTTGCCAGAGCAAACAGTAGCAGACACATGGAGAAACTGCTGGCCAGAGACTGCAAAGAGCATCACGACTCCAATCCATCCTGAGAAACAAACAGGGAGACAGGCAACCAAGCGCAGATGAGACCTTCGCCACGAGAAACCACCGGGGGCCAGACGACAGGTGTTTGGAAATCCTATCTTTTAATATTTTCCTTCTTGGTTTTAAAATTTAGTCTTTACTTTGGAGCTCTCAGGAATAACTCCTCTTATTACCTTTTTCTTTTCTTCTCCCCTACGTAACAACAATTGAGATTTGAAACTACTTTACGTATTTCCACACTTCCCATACATATGTCCCATCCTTACTTTCACTCTTCCAATTTCAAAGAATTGCATTTCATTTTCTGGATCATTTACCCTCATTCTTCCTCCCACTGACCCTCAGGATGTTATCAGTAGTAGTAGATGGAACATAGTACATTTAAAATGACTTCTTTTTGTTTTTCTCATCAGATGCACAGATGGCTTAGTATAGTTTAGATTCTTAAGCACCCAAGGGAATCCCTGCAAATAATTTGCTTTTCTCATCTATTTGGAAAAGCTAATGTCAAAAATTCTGAAGAAGGCTATGGTTACGTATGTTAGTCAAAGGTAATCTGCTTGGTCCCTGGTCAGTAGGACTTCTGGGGAGACTAGAATTGAAACTAAAAATGACACATCAATTAAATCTATGATCTGTTCACCTGCTACTGAACCAAGGCACACCTAGAGGGATAGCACAGTGGCTTTGCAAGGCACCAACTCCCAGAGGTTAAGGATTTGCTTCAAACTTGCTGAGTTCCTTAATGACATATTATAGAGTTCATCCATAGATTTATGTACTCAGCAAGGTAAAAAAAAAAATTTCATTGTGATTTGTCTACAAACTGATTAGCATCTTGATTAACATCTTAAGTGAGGATATGAAATGCATACTGATCAAACTTAGGAACGAGACAAATCTGGAAGGGATAACTAATATTTTTGATGAAAGGACAAAAAGTTTTCAAAACAGAATGGAATTGTAAATCAAAACAAACAAAAGGAAATGTAATAGAGTACATAGTAAAGGTTGACACTTCCATTAAAAAAATAAATTGCCGAGGCGTAGGATGGGGTTAGGGGAGACCTATGTTTATAACAGTGAATGTGAAAAAAGTGCTGAGCATTTGAGGAGACTTTATTGTGAAGTCAGGTGTGATAGGATATGAGAATCTCATTTCACTCTGCAACGACCAGATAAATATCTGGAATATTGTGACCAACTGTGGGAGCCATGCATGGGACTTTGACATCTGCAGAGATGTCAGCTTTAACCTAGAAGATGTGTGGGATTTTTCGGACATGTCCTGGGTGGAGAAAGGCGCTAAAGCAGTTGAGATTATCCAGGCAGGAGGAGAGAAAGCTTATGGAGCTGTGATTGGGAAAGGAATCAACTCTTTTGATTCATAGGCAGAATCTGGAGCACATGGACAGAAGCTACAGGGAAGTAGATTTTAACTCAAATCTAAGGAGGAAATTTATAACAATTGCAGTTGTTCAGCAATGAAATAGGCTGCTTCACAGCCTAGCAAACTTTCTGTCACTCGCTGTGAAAGGCTGGGCTAGAATACCAATGTCATGCCGACATGCCGGCAAGAAGGACACTTGGGGATGAGTAGGAAGGAGGGCTTCGCTGAAGAGTCTTTCCCACTCTATGATGCTTTTTTTAAAAAATTAATTCAAGATTAATGCAATTTAAAGAGTTTCTTATGTATCTTTTATAAAATCCTATTTGCTCTCTGGGAGGTTCCTTCATGCCCACTCCTGTTTTCATATTTTCCCATGAAAATTTTGGAGACGTTTACATGACTTAGTATCTAGAACTGTTAGTAAATTTACATAGTGACTGTCTATATATATTCCTTTGACATTCATATGCTGTCAAATTGCTTCATCCTTTTTTTTTTATTGGAGTATAATTGATTTACAATATTGTGTTAGTTTCAGGTGTACAGCACAGTGAATCAGTTATAAATATACATATATCCACTCTTTTAGACTCTATTCCCACATAGGTCATTACATAGTATTGAGTAGAGTTCCCTGTGCTATACAGTAGGTCCTTATTAGTTATCTATTTTATATATAGTAGTGTGTATATGTCAATCCCAATCTCCCAAGTTACCCTCGCCCCCGGTAACCATAAGATTGTTTTCTACATCTGTAATTCTATTTCTGTTTTGTAAATAAAAATTGCTTCATTTCTATTCTCAGCAAGATTAGGACAGTCTACTTCTCCATTCCCTAAGCCAGGATTTATTTCATTATTCTAAAGTTTAATGAAACACATACGTTCTGAATACACATCTTTGGGGTTCCCTGTGAATACTTTTGGGGATATAAATCAGGAAATAATTTAAAGAAACCACACACCATCTTCAAGAATAGCAGGTTAGCAGACTCTTCTAATTAATCCCTTGGAGGATCTGGATCCACATATCCACCAGTCTCATCCCCCCTCATCCTCGGTGCTCCTACCACCTTCTTTGCTGCTAATACAGCTGGTATAATCTGTCCTTAAAATTGAACATCTTCTATTTCTCATGCTGGAGAAAACTCCAGTATGGTTTTCTCTATCTAAATCTCTACAATTACCTTTAAAAATTACATACAATGATGATGTCTATATTTCCGCAGGTTTGGGAGTTGGTCTAATTTTGGACTAGGACTTGTGATTGATAGCGGCTTTCTTTATCACATTTTCTTTCAAGGCAGCCTAGAAATCCACAGGACTCAGAGTCCCACCTCAGGGTAATGGTAGGCTGTCAGGCTGAGAAAATGAGCAGCTCTAAGAAACTTGTAGAGTCTATTTTCTAACTGTGGCTTAACTGAACGTGCTTAATCCAGAACGTAGTATCTGGGCTGATTCATATAAAAGATGGTAAAAGACCTTCTTAACAAAGGCCATTTGCAGGCCTGGTTGAACTTAGCACCTCCATAAGGGGGGAATCTTAATTGGTGAAAGGCTTATGTCTGTAGGAATAGGAGTGTCAAATGAAACAGTTACCCGGCTTTCTGGGGTGTCAGAAGTCATCAGAGCAAGACATTATTGTTCAAACTGAGAGTCAAGAATTATAATCCTATTTTTGTTCTTGATGGGCTGCTTGTGTTGGGGGAAGTTTACCTTAGCACGCAGACTCCAGGGCCAGAAAGGAAAATGATGATATCTGCATGTTTTACTGGCCCAGTTTTTCCCACTGGCAGACAATCATTACAAGTCATATTTACTGAAGACAGCAATGTGGTTACATGGACTTAAAAAGAGAAATGTTTAAACTTATATTTAATAAAAAATGAAATGAAGTCAGAATGTTTATTGCCCTTAAATTTCATAATATATACAGATTTTCTTTTTGCCTTTATTCTTGCTCATATTATTCTGTTCTCCTACTGGCAGTGAGTATTTGTAGAAAGGGAATTCGTTATCACCCCCATCTCCCCTTTTCTTTTTCCCTCAGTTGTCTTACACACACACACACACACACACACACACACACACACCTGATTTCAGCAACCAATGTGGTCTTAGATGAGACTAGGCACTATACACTGTTTCTAGCATTCCGCTATCTTCTGGGGCTTTTCTCTTTGCCATACCTCCAAGAGAAATATGTAATTATTAATCAGATTTTATAAGAAATGAAAAAAGACTGTCTAGCCTAGCACTGAGTAATAGAACTTTCTGCAGTTATGACAATGCCCTGAACCTGTGCTGTCCAGTGTCATAGCCACCAGCCCCGTGTGGCTCTTGTGCTCTTAAAATATGGCTAGTGTGAGTGAGGAACTGAATTTTTAATCTTACTTAGTTTAAATATAAACAGGCATATGTGATTAGTGGCTACTGTATTGGGCAGCACAGCAATTGGCAAAGAATTCATAGCATCCAAAAAGGTGATCAGGTAAATGCACTAATCACTGGGATTCACCGTTCTAAATGCTTCTGTTCTATATGGAGCCAAATGGTACTTAGAGTAATGCTGCAGCATTTTTGATAGATGTGACAATGATCATCAAAAAAGATGAGGAAAAATCCATCTAGAGGATTTATAATTAATAATAGAGATTATTCTCTATTCTTTGCTAGGCGCTTTATATATCTGCTGTACAGATATATCATCTATTATTTTCACAAGTGTTTCAAGTTGGATAATAATTTTTTCCATTTCACGGAAGGGAGGAAACTGAGCTACACCGATTTAAAATAAAAAAGCAAAAGTTCCACAACCAGTAGGTGGTGGAGCCGAGGTTTGAACCCAGGTAGGGACCTTCATTAACGAATCTAACAATGAATATTTCCCACTTCAACTTTAGAGCACGTGTACATATTTCCCTAGTTCTCACTGGGAGCCGGGGCTGGGGGGCGGGGAGTAGGAGGCATCAAGAACATGAGCCCTCGCACCACACTGCCTGATTTGAAACCCGCCTCTACTACTTACAAAGGATGTGAAATTGAGCAAATTACTTAGTATCTCTGAGCCTCAGTTGTCTCCTTTTAATATGTAGATAATAAAGGTACCCACCTATAGGGTGTGGTGAGGGTTAAGTAAGTTAACAGTTCCTGGCACGTTGTTCGAGCCGTATGTATTTGTCATTATCATTATTTTTTATTTGAAAGAGATTGGTCATATATGTTAGGATGTTGATTTAAAATGATATAAATAGATGAAATAGAGATAGGCTTTGGGAGTGCTTCCCTAGAAAATAAGAGAGACTCTAATAATTTAGATGACTCAGGAAGAAACACCCTGCTGTTCAGCCACCTTGGTGTCGCCATCACTGGAATTACAAACTTTCAGAGTCCACATGCCCTGGCCAGCTCCTCCTATCTTTGCTTTTCATGTTACATCTCCTTTTGTGTCTTTGATTCGTTCTGAATGCTGAGCAGTGACACACACCAACACAGCTGGAAAGAGCCATAAGATTTGCTTTTCTGTCTTGCAGCAGGGAATTATTGCCATGGATACCAGCATCAGAGGAAGGCTGGGGAACTCTCTCAACTTGTCTCCTGAGTGGTCTGACATCTGTTTCTGGCAAGACCAATAATGAGTGTGCTGCTAGCTTCATAGCAAATGGGAGACTGATCCACACCTCTTTTGTTTTGTTTTACCACAGATGGCCTCTGCCCAAGATGCCAGGTACAGCCAGAAAGACTCCTCTGATCAGAACTTTGACTACATGTTCAAATTGCTCATCATTGGCAATAGCAGTGTGGGGAAAACATCTTTTCTGTTCCGTTACGCGGATGACTCCTTTACATCTGCATTCGTCAGCACAGTTGGGATTGATTTCAAAGTCAAAACTGTATTCAAAAATGAAAAGAGAATCAAGCTTCAGATTTGGGTAAGTGACTTTGAACTGATGGCATCCTTCAGTCTAGGGCATTGAACATATTAGTGTGTGAGGGAAACACCTTCTGCCTTGTTCTGTCCCCACGGGGTCTGTAAGCCTCCATTTCCAGGTTCTTTGCCACAGAACATTCTGTTTCAAAGGCAACAGAGTGTTGCCTCTTTAAGGTAGGGAGACTGAATTAGGCCTTATTGTCATGGATGCTTCTTAAGAGTCTTCAGAAGAAAGAAAATCCAAATGTCTGTTTGTTGTGGTAAAGAACACTCAACAGAAAGTCTGGCTCTGTCTTTTATGGTCTGTGTGACCCGGAGCAAGTCTCTGAATCCTTCTCTGCCACTTTTCTAATACACAAAATAGGCAAAGTAAATTTAGCCTTTTTAGGTTGCAGGAAGCAGCCTGCCCTGGTCGTTTTAAAGAAGGTAAACAACCAAATATAGAGAAAGCTTAGGTTTAGTCCCTTCATAAAGCCCCAGCTAAAATTTGAAAAGGGTCTATTTAATCTCCACAGACCTTGTGTTTTCAGCCCTAAGAGTTATGTTTACCTACCCAGACAAAACAAAACAAATAGGATATTTATTTTAAATAGGGTTTTTCCCTAAGCAGAAGGTTCTCCAATAAGTTTGGAGACTGTGTGGCTAGCTTTGTGCCTCTCCTCACCTGCTGCAGAAGATCAGAGATTCCTTAACTAAATGGTTGGGATAAATTTAGGAGAATAGCAAGAGAGAAACATAAGAAAAAGTGTGTGTGGGTACACGTTCAAGGTAACATAAGAGCTGAAGTAACCAAAAAAATTGGTTATACCAAGAGAGAGTTATGTAGTAAGCATTTTATGTACATTGTGTAATGTATGGGTACAATGGTAGGATGTTTTTACAGTTAGTTTTGGTCCCCTTTCCCTGTTCATTTATACCTCTGCCACTCAAATTGATTTGAGCTTTAAAAAGGCATTTCCCAAGAGATGAGGTTTCTGCCTTCTTCTGAGACAATTCTGATGTCTGCTACCATTTGGTGCTGGTGCCACGGTTGATCTGTAGGACTGACGATAAGCCTGCCTCCTCAAATATGGAAAGCTGAAAGACAAATCTCAGAGTAAAGCATTTAAACTTTTTTTTAAAAATAAAAGAGCCCTTAAGATATCATTATAAATATTCCAGATGTCCTTTCATATCTTAAAGCTCTTAGGAGTAAAATTTAAAGATGCAGGTATATACACAGGTAGGTATCCTCTTAGGCAGCTTAAAAGAGATTGTTACTATTTTACTTATTCTAATTCTGGAGTCTTCCAAGTCTAATTAGAACTCAGAAAAGAACTTGGAAAAATAGGCCCAGTCCCCATCGCTGCTCTACTGGTCCCCAAAGACATTTTTGTTGGGAAGGGGGCCCCTCTTTAGATACTTTAGAAACACGCAGCCCTGTTTATAGAGACAGAAAGAGCTGTGTTTATTGCTTCACATTCTCTTCCTTTTGAGCTTTAAGCAACCAATTGTCATGTGAAGATAGCTTTCATATCCAGGATTAAGAAAGGTCCCTTAACTCTCAGGGGCTTTGTTGAAATGAAAATTAAATTAATTTGGTAACTACACATCTCTTACCTCTGCGACCATGTTCTTTCTGCTAATAACAAAGAAGTGTCATTCCTCTGGCTGACAGCTCCTGCCATATATCTTAGGGATGTTTAAAGGTGGTTGTTGTGATTGTTTAAGTAGAACATCAACATGGTGTATAAATTCAATCCTATAATCTCTAGCAATTTCTCAATTTAGGTTTTTGACAGAAATGCTTTGTAGAGGTATAAAATCATCTGTCCTTAATGTAAAACAGATAAACTTCAAATAATATACTTTTTTTGAGAATTATAGTGTCATACTTACAAAAATATTTTTTTCAAAACCCTCAGTGCTAGTACCAGGCCACAGCTCATTCCTGTACCTTTCTTGGACACTGAAGTTCAGTTACTTCTGTCCAGGTCTTACTTCTCCGTGAAAGTTGCTCTTCTCTGAGCCAAGCAAATCCCAACTCAGATCTCTGGGCTGCTTCTCCTCTAATACCTCCTCATGTTTCTCAGTTTCCATAACTTCACTCAAAAGCCTGTGACATATAAATCTGTCTCTAATCGTCCATAATCCACCATTTTCCCCAAACCTCCAACTCTCTTCACAGCTCCATCCAGCCTGGGACCTCCTTCCAGGGTTTTCATTCTCCCATTCTGTGGATACCCACACTCCCTTCAGGGGTCAGCCACTCAGGAACCCTTCACCCAGCCCCTCCTCAGTCACAACGGTAGTCTGACGGCCACTGTTTTCTTGGCAATCAAAACAATCTTATTTCTTCCTCTTAGGGATATTGGGAGCTCTTAATGTACCTGTGATTCTAGGGGTATGAAAATGGATTTTACACTACCATATACCAGCTGGTCTACTAGATTGTGAACCATTCAAAAGCAGTACTCTGCAAAGATTTTGTGCTCATTGAACTTGTAGTATAGTTGGAGAAAGAAATGAATACTCACGGAGTAACTATATATGTATGTCTATAAGCAAATATCAAATTGTGTAAATATTATATGTAGCTAGCATTTATTGAACATAGAACTATGCCAAGCATCATCGATACCTTATTTCTAATTTCCACAACAACCCAGCTTTGTGTTTATTATTATTCCTATTTTATCCGAGAAACCTGAAAGTCGGACAAATTAAATAGCTCATCCAGGGTCATATGTGACAAGAGGCTGGTTCCAGGCTAGGTCTATCAGATTCTAAGGCTTTGGCTTGTTCCCCTTCACCATGCTGCCCTAATTAAGAAGTCTTCTTGAACGTGGTGGTGCTTTTGTGAGGATGGTGATCTTAGGCAATGTATCCTGGGATGCTGAAGAAGATGTTTTTAAAAGAGTCTGACCGTCCCGATGAATTGAGTCATGCAGGGGGAGACAGGATAAGGAGCAACAGGGTGGTTTGCCTAAGTCTAGACATTCCTACAATAATTCTAGGGGTTCTTGCTTTATGCCATAATGTAAGTATACTAGAAAATATTTAGTTGTGTACAGCTTTTATTGTTTATGACTTGAACAAATTATTTATTTGGGACTGTATCTGGCACTGATGGTTTGCCATCTCGTATTTAAATAACCGAACGTGAACTGTTTTTTCCAGCTTATAGTATCTTTATGCACTTATATTAATGTGTAACGAATTCATTAAGGTATCCACAGCTATCTTAGCCTATACTATGATCTGTTTCTACTTGCAACACTTCTGACACCAAATGCCAGGGTTTTCCAGACCAAGCAATTCTTCATTGCTATGCAGACACCAACTGGGTGTCCTGTAATTTAATACAATGTTGACACTAACTACCCAGAGTTAGCACAGATCCCACAGGTAAAGGGCTCAGTTCCATAAGCCTATCCCTCCCCTCCCCACCCCGCTTCAGATACCAGTCACAAATCTGGGTGCCCTGTGCTTTTGACCTACAGGCTATAAACTCGCAGGTCCCACAGTCCCACCCCTCAGGGCTGATAAGTTGCTAGAAGAGCTCACAGAATTCAGGAAGAGTTTACTTACTATTACCAGTTTATTATAAGGGATACAACTCAGGAACAACCAGAGAGAAGGGAAGCGTAGGGCAAATTTTTGTGGGGATGGGTGGGAGCAGCTTCCCTGCAGTCTCTGCGGTGTCACCCTCCCAGCACCGTGATATATTCACCAACCCCAAAGCTCTCCAAACCTCATGCTTTCGGACGTTTATGGAGCTCCCGTTACATAGGCATGATTGATGAAATCCTCCGCCATTGGTGATTAACTCAGTCTTCAGCCCCTCTCCCCTCCCAGAGGTCGGGGGTGGGGCTGAAAGTTCCAACCTTTTGATCACATGGTTTGTTCTTCTAACAATCAGCCCCTATTCTTTTTTTTTAAATTTTATTTTATATTGGAGTATAGTTGATTTACGATGTTGTAATCAGCCCCCATTTTGAAGCTATCTAGGGGCTAACCAAGAGTCACCTCATTAGCATGAACTCTGGTATGGCTGAAAGGGGCTTATGATGAATAACAAAAGATGATCCTTTTTCCCCCGTCTCTTAGGAGATTCCAAGGGTTGTAGAAGCTCTTTGTCAGGAACCAGGAGGAAGACCAAATATGTATTCCTTGGTCTATCACACTATTATATATTTCAAAGGAAGAGAAGCAAAATTGTTTCATAGTAATGAAAACTATCATGGATTAGTCCAATGCATTTTTACCTTTACCAAGACAGGCTACAGATATAAACATGACTCTGATGACTCTATTTTAAACTGCCCGTAAATAGAACTGTTTCCAGGTTAAGAAATGAAGATATATAGTGGGCTAAGTGATCTGACCTCACCTTACAGTTAGTGCCAGAGCAGAGTCTAAAATCCAGGTTTCCTGCTAGCTAAGCCAGTCCAGTTGCTACTACACCAAGTTCACTCTCAAGGTAAGTGCTGTGTTATGACAATTGGGATAAATCTCATACTTGGTGGCCAGTGTTGCCATCAGGCATAGGAACATCAAACTTGAAGCCAGATTTCAAGTAGTATTTCTAAAATGTCAGGAAGAAAGAACCTGGGTGGGAAGACTGCACAGTTTTTCTACTTGATGGGTTGGTTTTTGCATGTGCTGTGGGGGAAGTTTCTGAGACCACAAACTGGATTACCGGATTTTTAACAGTCCACATTTTTTTTTTTTTTAAAGTATTTGTTTATTTATTTATTTATGGCTGTGTTGGGTCTTCGTTTCTGTGAGAGGGCTTGCTCTAGTTGTGGCAAGCAGGGGCCACTCTTCATCGCGGTGCGTGGGCCTCTCACTGTCGCGGCCTCTCTTGTTGCGGAGCACAGGCTCCAGACGCGCAGGCTCAGTAATTGTGGCTCACGGGCCCAGCTGCTCCGCGGCATGTGGTATCTTCCCCGACCAGGGCTCGAACCCATGTCCCCTGCATTGGCAGGCAGACTCTCAACCACTGCGCCACCAGGGAAGCCCACAGTCCACATTTAAAGAAAGCTTTTAATGGCTACTACAAACATTGACATTTCTTTCTGGCCGTGTTACGCCTCCTCTCTGTGGAAGTTCACTACTGCCTTGGAATAAACTTGTCTAGAGAAATAACATCGTCCATTTGTACTTAGTTACAAACCTTATTTTCCTTTAGTATGTTTATGAATCCCTCTGTCCTTCACTACATTGACATTTCTTATTGCACTTTTATTTTATCATCATTTTTATGATTCTCAAGTCAAAAATTTTCAAAAATTTTGAGGTTTCAAGTATTAGAGGTGGTTCCTTCATTTTCTGTGTCTAATGCTGTTAAGAATATATTGGAGAAAAATCTAGCATGGGTTTTTCACTTTACTTAGAGAAAAATATTTCACAGCTGGAGTCTATAATATTTTGCTTCTAACTTAAAAGTAGTTTAGCTTTGGGAAAGGCTATGTAGAGTAGATTTCCTCCCAATAAGAAGATTGAAAAATAATATAGCACCCATTACTAAGAATATCTTAGTACTGTATTTATTTTCAGTGTCTAGATTACTACTATATGAACTATGAGGCCTATAGCAATCTGTAAAGTAAAGAGTGCCGGTAATTCTTGAAACTAGACTGTGTAGAGAGCCAGGTTTGACAGTGTGGTTCCCCTGAATAAAAGACAACTTCCTTTGTGTAAAGAAAGCACATGGACAGAGTGAAGTAAGTCAGAAAGAGAAAAACAAATACCGTATGCTAACACATATATATGGAATCTAAAAAAAAAAAAAAATGGTCATGAAGAACCTAGGGGCAGGACGGGAATAAAGACGCAGACCTACTAGAGAATGGACTTGAGGACATGGGGAGGGGGAAGGGTAAGCTGGGACAAAGTGAGAGAGTGGCATGGACATATATACACTACCAAATGTAAAATAGATAGCTAGTGGGAAGCAGCCACATAGCACAGGGAGATCAGCTCGGTGCTTTGTGTCCACCTAGAGGGGTGAGAAGGGGGGGTGGGAGGGAGGGAGACGCAAGAGGGAAGAGATATGGGGACATATGTATATGTATAGCTGATTCACTGTGTTATAAAGCAGAAACTAACACACCATTGTAAAGCAATTATACTCCAATAAAGATGTTAAAAAGAAAGAAAGAAAGAAAGAAAGCACATGAGTCTCCTTTTTCAGTTGGATCTGCATTGTTCAAGTCCAAAAATCAAGGTTGACTATAACTAATGAAAGACTTAGCTTGAAAACTTCGTAGCTTAATTAGAAGATATAGGTTTAAAGTGAGCAGAGGGCAGGTAGGCAGAGGAGATCACTGTTTCCTTAAGAATTAGAACTAGCATTTTATCATTTTTGCATTCTCTTTTTCCCACCCTCACCCTTCACCACTCCTTGTCTTTTCTCTCCCTCCTTCCCCTTTCCCCCTCTCCTTCCCACCTTCATTTCTGAGCCCTGGCCAGCCTGAGTTAATAAGAAACGTCCTCAGTGTGTTCAGAGGTCAGGGCTGCCGCATACAGATGCACATGTTGTGCACTGGACAAAGACACCAACCAGGGGTCAAGTGGGGCTGTTCTCCAGCCAGAGCGCCACATGCTAAGCTGTGCTCAGTTCCAGGAAGGGGTGCCTTTTCTTTTTCACAAAGGTGTCATCTGCTGTCAAGCATGTGCTTCTGGTCCACACGCAACCAAAGGGAATTCTGATTCCCATACAGCAACCATATACATAGGGAGTAGCTATATCACAATCTTATGCAGGAGATGGATGAGTAAACTGAGAGAATACAAGCCCTGCTTCCCCAGCCCAGTCCTGGAGGAAGACGGTATTTTAAAATATAGGTTTTATTGTTATTTAGGTGTGGCGAGGCCCACAGGTCAGGAGACCACTGCCATTGAAATAGTAGTTCGTTATGCTCACAGATTTTAAGAGAAGGACACATGGGCTCGGGGAGGTGGGGGCGGCACTTGGAGTGAGGGGAATCCCCTGGGTGGGTCAGGAGGCAGAAGGAGGGGTGGGAGGAATGTGACAAGAGCCTCTATTGTGGTTTCTGTATAAGGCATGTGCCAGGCAGGGTAAGCAGGCTTAGGACTGGCTAGTTTGAATACCTGCAGCAGGCCCTGGGGCGTAGAGACTTCCCTAAGTTGTCAGGTGCCTGGGGTGATTAGGGCAGGTGGATAGTGGCTCATCGTGTGAGAGCCCAAGATGGAGCAAGCCCTATGAGCTCTGTATTGGTGGTTTGCACTTGACAAGTGAGCTTCAGTGAGTTGTTTAGTGTCTTTAAGAATTGACTAACTCTGGATAGGGCAGTCCCTCCAGGATCCATAAGGCCCCAGCTGTCAGAGCATCTGAATACAGAAAGTAAAAGACGTGCTTAATACAAAAGGCAGGTTCTTGGAGTCCCAGGGGTGGCTTCTGTCATTGATTCCACTCTGACAAATGCTTATGATTTCAACCATTCTCACCACAGACTCAGTGAATTTCTGGTTCTCAGTATTTAGCGACCTCAAACATTGGGGTCAGGAAAAGATCTTTCAGATTTTCTAGCCCAAGCCCTCATTTGATGATACAACTGATAATAGCATCACTTAATGAACCCAGTGTTGACCCATAAAATAAGCATTTTATGTTTATATGCATTTTTAGAATTTATTTTTTGCCAAACCCCATGAAGGAAGGTGGTATTATTAGCCCCATTTTATAGATGAGGAAACAGAGAATCAGAAAGATAAAGGGATTTGCCCAAGGTCCTAGCTAGGATATGTCAGAAGCAGGATTCGAACCAGGGGATTGAAATCAAAGCCCATGTACTTAACCACACTTATAAATGAGATACAAGGAGGCCAGGTGATCTGTCGGAGATCTTCAGGGGATCCAATCTGTAAACCTACATATCTTTTTTATTAATAATTTTTATTTTATATTGGAGTATAGTTGATTTACAATGTTGTGTTAGCTTCAGGTGTACAGCAAAGTGGTTCAGTTAGACATATACATATATCTATTCTTTTTTAGATTCTTTTCCCATTTAGATTATTACAGAGTATTGAGTAGAGTTCCTTGTGCTCTACAATAGGTCCTTGTTGAGAAGCAGAAGCTTGAGTCTGGCGCCTTAGACCACTCGGCCATCCTGACACGTTTAGGTCCTTGTTGATTATTTTATATATAGTAGTGTGTGTACGTTAATCCAAAACTCCTAATTTATTCCTCCCCTTCCCCACACCTTACCCCTTAGGTAACCTTAAGTTTGTTTTCTAAGTCTGTGAGTCTGTTTCTGTTTTGTAAATAAGTTCATTTGTATCATTTTTTTTTTAGATTCCGCATATAAGTGATATCATAGGATATTGGTCTTTCTCTGTCTGACATTCTTCACTTAGTATGATAAGCTCCAGGTCCATCCATGTTGCTGCAAATGGCATTATTTCATTCCTTTTAATGGCTGAGTAATATTCCATTGTATATATGTACCACATCTTCTTTATCCATTCATCCATCGATGGACATTTAGGTTGATTCCATGCCTTGGCTATGGTAATTAGTGCTGCAATGAACATTGGGATGCATGTATCTTTTTAAATTATGGTTTTCTTCGGATATATTCTGAGGAGTGGGATTGCTGGGTCATATGGTAGCTCTATTTTTAATTTTTTAAGGAACCTCCATACTGTTTTCCATAGTGGCTGTATCAGTTTACATTCCCACCAGCGGTGCAGGAGGGTTCCCTTTTCTCCACACCCTCTCCAGCATTTGTTGCTTGTAGACTTTTTGATGATGGCCATTCTGACTGGTGTGAGATGATACCTCATTGTAGTGTTGATTTTCATTTTTCTAATACTTAGCGATATTGAGCATCTTTTCATGTGCCTCTTGGCCAACTGTATGTCTTCTTTGGAGAATGTCTATTTAGAATTTCTGCCCATTTTTTGATTGGGTTGTTTGTTTTTTTGATATTGAGCCACATGAGCTGTTTGTAAATTTTGGAGATTAATTCCTTGTTATTCACTTCATTTGCAAATATTTTCTCCCATTCTGTGGCTTCTCTTTTTGTTTTGTTTATGGTTTCCTTTGCTGCGTAAAAGCTTTTGAGTTTAATTAGGTCAGATTTGTTTATTTTTGTTTTTATTTCCATTACTTAGGAGACAAATTTTAAAAGATTTTGATTTGATTTATGTCAAAGAGTGTTCTTCCTATGTTTTCCTCTAAGAGTTTTATAGTATCCGGTTTTACATTTAGGTCTTTAATCCATTTTGAGTTTATTTTTGTGTATGGCGTTAAAGAATGTTCTAATTTCATTTTTTTTACATGTAGCTGTCCAGTTTTCCCAGCACCATTTATTGAAGAGACTGTCTTTTGTCCATTGTATAGTCTTGCCTCCTTTGTTGTAGATCAATTAACCATAGGTGTGTGGGTTTATTTCTGGGCTTTCTATCCTGTTCTATTGATCTCTATTTCTGTTTTTGTGCCAGTGTTACACTGTTTTGATTACTGTAGCTTTATAGGATAGTCTGAAGGCAGGGAGCCTGATTCTTCCAGCTCTGTTTTTCTTTCTGAAGATTGCTTTGGTTATTTAGGGCCTTTTGTGTCTCCATACACATTTTAAGATTTTTGATCTAGTTCTGTAAAAAATGCCATTGGTAATTTGGGATTGCATTGAATCTGTAGGTTGCCTTGGATGGCATAGTCATTTTGACAATAATGATTCTTCCAATCCAAGAGCATGGTATATCTTTCCATCTGTTTGTGTCATTTTTGATTCCTTTCATTAGCGTCTTACAGTTTTTGGAGTGTAGGTCTTTTGCCTCCTTAGGCAGGTTTATTCCTAGGTATTTTATTGTTTTTGATGTGATGGTAACTGGGATCGTTCCCTTCATTTCTCTTTCTGATCTTTCATTGTTCGTGTATAAAAATGCAACAGATTTGTGTGTATTACTTTTGTATCCTGCAACTTTACCAAATTCATTGTTGAACTCTAGTAGTTTTCTGGTAACATCTTTAGGATTTTTTACGTATAGTGTCATGTCATCTGCAAACAGTGACAATTTTACTTCTCTTTTCCAGTTTGGATTCCTTTTATTTCTTTTTATTCTCTGATAGCCGTGGCTAGGACTTCCAAAACTATGTTGAATAAAAATGGCGAGAGTGGACATCCTTGTCTTGTTCCTGATCTTAGTGGAAATGCTTTCAGTTTTTCGCCGTTGAGAATGATGTTTGCTGTAGGTTTGTCATATATGGCCTTTATCATGTTGAAGTAGGTTCCCTCTGTGCCCACCTTCTGGAGAGTTTTTATCATAAATCGGTGTTGAATTTTGTCAAAAGCTTTTTCTGCATCTACTGAGATGATCATATGGTTTTTACTCTTCAATTTGTTGATGCAGTGTATCACACTGACTGATGTGCGGATATTGAAGAATCCTTGCATCCCTGGGGTGAATCCCACTTGATCATGGTATATGATCCTTTTACTATATTGTTGGATGCAGTTTGCTAGTATTTTGTTGAGGATTTTGGCATCTATGTTCATCAATGTTATTGGTTTGTAATTTTCTTTTTTTGTGGTATCTTTGTCTGGTTTTGGTATCAGGGTGATGCTGGCCTCATAGAATGAGTGTGGGAGTGTTCCTTCCTCTGCAATTTTTTGGAAGAGTTTCAGAAGGATAGTTGTTCACTCTTCTCTAAATGTTTGATAGAATTCGCCTGTGCAGCCATCTCATCCTGGACTTTTGTTTGTTGGGAGTTTTTTAATCACAGTTTCAATTTCAGTACTTGTGATTGGTCTGTTCATATTTTCTATTTCTTGCTGGTTCAGTCTTGGGAGATTGTACCTTTCTAAGAACTTGTCCATTTCTTCTAGGTTGTACATTTTATTGGCATATAATTGCTTGTAGTAGTCTCTTATGATCCTTTGTATTTCTATGGTGTCCATTGTAACTTCTCCTTTGTCATTTCTAATTTTGTTGATTTGAGTCCTCTCTTTTTTTTTCTTGATGAGTCTGGCTAGAGATTTATCAATTTTGTTTATCTTTTCAAAGGACCAGCTTTTAGTTTCATTGATCTTTTCTATTGTTTTCTTCATCTCTCTTTCATTTATTTCTGCCCTGATCTTTATGATTTCTTTCCTTCTACTAACTTTGGGTTTTATTTGCTCTTCTCTCTTTAGTTGCTTTAGGTATAGCGTTAGGTTGTTTATTTGAGATTTTTCTTGTTTCCTGAGGTATGATTGTACTGCTAAAAACTTCCCTCTTAGAACTGCTTTTGCTGCATCTGATAGGTTTTGAATCATCATGTTTTCATTTTCATTTTTGTCTAGGTATTTTTTTTTTGACTTTCCTTTTTGAATTCTTCAGTGATCCATTGACTGTTTAGTAGCCTATTGTTTATCCTCCACATGTTTGTGTTTTTTTACAATTTTTGTTCTTACATTTGATTTCTAATCTCATAGCATTGTGGTTGGAAAAGATGCTTGGTATGATTTCAGGTTTCTTAAATTTGCTGAGCCTTGCTTTGTGGCCCAAGATGTGATCTATCCTGGAGAATGTTCTATGTGCATTTGAGAAGAACGTGTATTCTGCTGCTTTTGGGTGGAATACTCTATAAATATCAATTAAGGCCACCTGATCCAATGTGTCATGTTTCCTTATTGATTTTCTGTCTTGATGGTCTGTTCATTGATATAAGTGGAGTGTTAAAATCCCCCACTATTCTGTTACTGTTGATTTCTCCTTTTATGGCTCTTAGCATTTGCCTTATATATTGAGTTGCTTTTATGTTGGGTGCATATATATATTTTTTTTTGAATTTTTGAATTTTATTTTTTAAATTTTTTATACAGCAGGTTCTTATTAGTTATCCATTTTATACATATTAGTGTATATATGTCAATCCCAAACTCCAAATTCATCACACCACCACCCCCTGGGTGCATATATATTTACAATTGTTGTATCTTCTTTGATCCATTGATCATTATGTAGTGTCCTTCTTTGTCTCTTGTAACAGCCTTTATTTTCAAGTCTATTTTGTCTGATATGAGTATCACTACTCCAGCTTTCTTTTGATTTCTATTTGTATGTGTCCCTAGATCTGAAGTGGGTCTCTTGTAGACAACATATATACAGGTCATGTTTTTGTATCCATTTAGCCAGTCTATGTCTTTTGATTGGAGCATTTAATCTGGTTACACTTAAGGTAATTAATGATATGTTTGTTCTTATTGCCATTTTGTTAATTGTTTTGGATTTGTTTTTGTAGGTCATTTCTTCTTCCCTTCCCCTTTTGTTCTCTTCTCTTGTGATTAGATGACTAACTTTAGTGTTGTGTTTGGATTCCTTTTTCTTTGGCTGTGTGTATCTATTGTAGATTTTCACTTTGTTGTAGCCATGAGGATTTGATATAGCAGACTATATATATACAAGACTGTTTTAAGTTGCTGGTCTTTTAATTTCAAATACATTTCCAATATCCTGCATTTGTACTCTCCTCATGATTGCTGATTTTGATATCATATTTCTGTGTGGATGATTTCCTACCTTTACTGTATGTTTGCTTTTACTGGTCAGCCTTCCCATTTGTAATTTTCTTGTTTCTTGTTGTGTCTTTTTCTTTTCTGCCTAGAGAAGTTCCTTTAGCATTTGTTGTAAAGGTGGTTTGGTGGTGCTGAAATCTCTTATCTTTTGTTTATCTGTAAAGCTTTTGATTTCTCCATTGAATCTGAATGAGAGCCTTGCGGGGTAGAGTATTCTTGGTTCTAGGTTTTTCCCTTTCATCACTTTAAATATATCATGCTACTCCCTTCTGGCCTGCAGAGTTTCTGCTGAAAAATTAACTGATAACCTTCTGGGGATTCCCTTCTATGTTGTTTGTTGCTTTTCCCTTGTTGCTTTTGATATTTTCTCTTTGTCTTTAATTTTTGTCAATTTGATTAATATGTGTCTCAGTGTGTTCCTCCTTGGGTTTATTCTGTATGTGACTCTGCTCTTCCTGGACTTGAGTGAGTGTTTCCTTTCTCATGTTACGGAAGCTTTGCACTATTATCTCTTCAAATATTTTCTCAGGCCTTTTCTCTCTCTTTTCTCCTTCTGTGACCCCTATAATGTGAATGTTCACATTTTAATGTTCCAGAGGTTTCTTAAACCGTCCTTATTTCTTTGCATTCTTTTTTCTTTATTCTCTTCTGTGGCATTGATTTCTACCATTCTGTCTTCCAGCTCACTTATTCCTTCTTTTGCCTCATTTATTCTGCTATTGATTCCTTCTAGTGTACTTTTCATTTCAGTTATTGTATTGTTCATCTCTGTTTGTTTGTATTTTATATCATCTAGCTCTTTGTTAAACATTTCCTGTATCTTCTTGGTCTGTGCCTCCATTCTTTTTCCTAGATCTTGGATCAACTTAACTATCATTACTCTGAATTCTTTTTCAGGTAGATTGCCTGTCTCCACTTCACTTAGTTGTTCTTCTGGGGTTTTATCTTGTTCCTTTGTCTGGAACATATTCCTCTGCCATCACATTTTGTCTAACTTTCTGTGATTGCAGTTTCTGTTTCGCAGGCTACAGGGTTGTAGTTCCTCTTGCTTCTGTTGTGTGGCCCCTGGTGGGTGAGACTGGTCTAAGAGGTTTGTACAGGCTTCCTTGTGGGAGGGACTGGTGCCTGCCCACTGGTGGGTGGAGCTGGGTCTTGTCCCACTGGTGGGCAAGGCCGTGTCACGAGGTGTGTTTAGAGGTGGCTGGGGGCTCAGGAAGATTTTAGGCAGCCTGTCTGCTTATGGGTGGGGCTTTGTTCCTGCCCTGTTGGTTGGTTGGCCTGAGGCATCCCAGCACTGGAGCTTACAGACTGTTGCGTGGTGCCAGGTCTTTGTGTCAAAATGGCAGCCTCAAGTATGCCAAAGAGTACTCCCTAGTACCTCTGTCACCAGTGTCCTTGTCCCCATAGTGAGCCACAGCTGCCCCCTACCTCCCCAGCAGACCCTCCAAGACCTGCAGGTTGGTCTGGCCCAGGGTCCTATGAAGTCACTGCTCTTTTTCTGGGTCCTGGTGTGCACGATACCTTGTGTGAAGTTTCTGTTTCCCCCAGTCCTGTGGGGTTCCTGCAATCAAACCCCACTGGCCTTCAAAGCCAAATTCTCTGGGGACTTCTCCTCCTGATGCCACACCTCCAGGCTG
Source organism: Eubalaena glacialis (assembly GCF_028564815.1). Lineage (NCBI taxonomy): Eukaryota > Metazoa > Chordata > Mammalia > Artiodactyla > Balaenidae > Eubalaena > Eubalaena glacialis. The sequence continues at coordinate 45,705,868 of NC_083719.1, forward strand.
AAGAGCCACATCTGGGGCTCAGAACTCTCAGTCCCATGGGAGAACTTCTGCAATATAATTATTTTCCAGTTTGTGGGTTGCCCACCTGGAGGGTATGGGATTTGATTTTATTGTGAATGCATCCCTTCTTCCATCTTGTTGTGGCTTCTTCTTTGCCTTTTGATGGAGAATATTGCTTTTGTTAAGTTCAAGTCTTTTTTGTCAATGGCTGTTCAGCTGTTAGTTGTGATTTTGGTGTTTTCGTGAGAGGAAGTGAGCTCAAGTCCTTCTACTTCTCCATCTTGTCTCCAACTCCCTGTAATCCTACATATCTTAATCCCAGCAAGTACCATTTCCACACTAAGTAATTGCTCGACAACTTTCTATATTCCCTTTTTATTTGTTCCAAGCAATTATTTATAGGTACAGAAAGGAATCAGTTATTTTGCTTGAAATTTACTATCTGCCAGCATGAACAAGTTGTGCATTATCTGTTTTGTGTTTAAAACACATAGATCTGCACAATAGGAGGGACTGGAACATATTCCACTCACTTCTTGCACATTTCTGGAATGCCTGTTTCCACCGCTGGGGAGTGCGCATAGAAAGAAGAGTATTTGGAAAGAAGCATCTGAGTAAATGGAATGAATACCTGCAGGAAAATAGTTCTGACTATAATCTTTGCACTTGGTGCTCACTTAACCTAGTCACTCTGCCCATTGATTTCAGGATGGTGTTCAACCCTCTAGTCTGTGGATAAGGAACCAAAATTTTCTGCCCAGGAGAATCCTTAAGAGACCCACAGAAGCCAGTGACAGGTGCTAAGACCATTCCTGGTGCTGTCATTTATATGCTCTTTTCCTCCCATCACATTTCTTCTAACTTAGCATCTGCTTTTCCTGGGATATTGAGAAAGGCAAGATTTAGTTTCACTCCTGGGAAGAAGTTGATACTGTGTGCAAAATGTCAAGATGCATGAAAACATTCACTTAGTCAGACAGCTGGAAGCGGTGACTCCTGCATCCTGCTGTGTTTAAACCACTCTTCTGAGCATTGACAAAATACAAAGGATGGTATAGATCTTGTTCCTGGCCTAATAGAGCTTACCAGCCATGTAGGAAGACATGAAAACAAACATGGAAGAAAAGATCACCCCACGGATCAGTAAGTGTTTTGCCACCAAGGGGCAGAGTGGCTCAGTGGCACAGGCGGGGACTCCGCGGCTCAAATACTGACCCTGATCTCACTAGCTATGTGACCTCAAGCCCAAACTTCCCTACGTCTCCATTTACTTATTTGTGAAACAAGAGAAGATAACACCTACCCCTTAGCTGCTAAGTATTTGCTATAATAAATACTTATACCTAGTTCAATACTAGGTGCAAAACTAACAATAAATGTTAGCTTTCTTCTTTTGTAAACAGTGTACCAACCTTCAGACTTTTGTACCCAATCAAGTAATTTAATCAAACCAAATATTTGTTGGGTTCCTACTATGTACCAGGCACTGTGCTAGGTGCTGGGATGCAATAGTGAAGGATACACAGGGTTGGCCATTAGGAGCCAACGATCTGATGGGACAGTAGATGAGAGAAGAGAGAATTCATCTTCTATAATAAATTCCCAGGAGGTAGGGGGCACAGAACACACAGAAAAGATGCCTAACTCGGTCTTGCGGACTCTAGTAAGGCTTCCTGAGAGCATCTATATCTGACCCAAGAACTGATGAGTGAAAAGGAATTATTCATTCATTCATTCACTTGACCAACATTTATTGAGTTTTTCCTGTGTGCCAGACACAGTGAAGGAATTTGAGGTTGAACGTAAATAACACCAAAAATATAGATTGTGATAGTGCTATGGAGAAATAATCAGAAAAATCTGAGAAATGCAAAACAGTATCAGAAGAGGGAAAGAATATTTTTGTTAGATGATCAAGGTGGGTTTGTATGAGATAACTGAGCTGAGACACAGAGGATAAGGAGCCAGCTATTTGAAAAACAGGGAGCTTTCTCTCTCTGTCTCTGTCTCTCAAAAAGTGAAAGTTTTTCAAAAGTGAGTCTTTGTTTTCTGATTTTTTTCCACCATAGCTTTATATAGAGCATTTATTACCTACTGTTTGTTTTTCAAATCCTGACTTTCATCTTGTTTTGCCTTCCATTTGAGCAAGTGTGGATTTAGATTATTAGGGCCTGAAGCTTTTACAGTTTGGCAATCGTCTTTAAGGAACAAGATACAAAAATACCTTACTTTTGCAAAAGTAGCATAAAGCAGATGAACACATTTCTGGACCCCCTTGGAAAGAGCCTAAAGTTTAATCTTCAATCAGCATCATAGCAATTCATGTCTGCATTTGTGGAAATTTTACCTGCGTGTCTGTAGAGAATGAAGGACGTGTGGCTGATGAGAAGCAGTTACAACTAGTGCAAAAGAGGAATGTCCACTGGGAGCGTGCAGGCAAAGGTGTGATGAGACAGTGGGATGGAGAAGAGGGAGTATTGGGGGTAACAGATTGGATTCCTGGGGCAAATGTCTTCATTCCTCTAGGTATCAGTTATCTCATCTTGAAAAGGAAGGGGATGGACTCAACTAAAACAAAACCAAAATTGACGTTCAATGATTGCTAATGTTCCAGATACTGTTGTATGTGTTTATAGGTATTAAGTCATCTAATCCTCATAAAAAACCTATGAGATAGATGCTGTTCTTATCTACAGTTCACAGATGGGGAAACTGAGGCACAGAGAGTGCAGATAACTTGCCCAAGGTCACATAGCTAACAAGTAGTTAGCAGAGCTGAGTATGGGCCACCTAGCCTTGGAGCCTTTTCTCTTAACATCCTTTTTCTAGAAGTGCCACTTTTGAATAATTGCTGGACCATCCACTTTGCACATTTTATGTTTAATACTACAACCTTGAAATGTTGGTATTAATATAGCTCTTTTAAAGATATGAGAAAACTAAGACTCAGAGAGGTTAAGTAATTTCCTCCTAGTCACAGAGATCTTTCTACTTCTTTTAGAGTAACTTTGAACTTTATAACTCTCTGATTAAAAAATAAATAAATCAGCAAGTAGGCAAAAATCAACGGAGTAAATTTTTTCCAAAAATATATCATGACAATATATTCTATCCAGATTGGTGTCTTTCATGATTCTCCTGTCATCCTACTTCCTACAGGGACTTCTGGCTCAAGACTGCTGCTCTCAAACCTTCTAAAAATGGGAATGCCACCTTTGGTAGCAGATAATGGGAGTTCTTCATATGTGAGGTTCCAGATAATTGAATGTTTAAATTGCCAAAATCTTAAACAAATTACATATTTTAATGAAAATCTTTCTAATCTGTGTTGTGCATTTACTTACACAAAACTAAGAACATGAAAGATAAGTGAACTTGTCTTGGACTTGACTCTCAGGATTATCAGTATGAGTCCCTTGGGGATAACCACTCTACTCAACAGTCACCAGATGATATCTTCTGTAGTCTTAGATCTACTTATATATTTCTATTTTTAATATCACCCTGTCCCCCTTCATGTTTCTAGTTGCTTTCTTCTCCCATTCTGATTTTTTACTTTTGTTGTATTGTTTTGTATATCAAATTCTTTGTCCTTAGCTGAATTGAGAGCAAAGTGGCTCAGAGTATCTTTGTGTTAATATGCATGAGCTTTCGGTGCTTTGTGACCATCTAGAGGGGTGGGATAGGGAGGATGGGAGGGAGACACAAGAGGGAGGAAATATGGGGATATATATAGCTGGATATTTATCAGCTATATGTATAGCTGATTCACTTTGTTATAAAGCAGAAACTAACACACCATTGTAAAGCAATTATACTCCAATAAAGATGTTAAAAAAAAAAGGTATCGTGAAAAAAAAATATGCACGAGCTTTGGTATAAGGTTGCTGGAAAGTCTAATTTGACTTCACAGAAGCTTCCCTTTGCTACTGTATTGTTATCTTCACAAATGTATCAACTAAAATGTTTAATCTGCCTGAACACATTGGTGTTAGTTTGACCTTAGGCCTATTCTAGACTTACTTGGATTTAAATTCCCCTAAGATGGCAATATCATATAGTGGTTTTGTGCTTAAAAATGGAATCCAAAGCAAGGCTGTCTGAGTTTAAATCTTGGTTCTAAGACTTAAGGGTGTGTGACCTTGGGCAAATTAACTTCTCTGTGCCTTAGTTTTTCCACCTATTAACTGAGGCTAATAATAATAAGACTTTGCTTATTATCTCTTTGTAAAGATTAAATAAAATGATATTTATGAAGTTCTTAGCATAGTGCCTGACACATAGTATGTCATTTTTCTTTCTCAGTCTCCTGCATTTTACCAATACTATTGACCTCATCTACCTAACTCCATACTTTCTGGAACTGCACGTATACTTTTTGGGCCATAAATTGCCAGTTCTAATGTAGGCAGATATTTATATGAAGAACTTTATTTTGGTGTCCTGACATGGTAATGAAATATACCGGCATACTGATAAGATAAAACATCTTCTGGACCCCTGGTTTCCTCTCAATAGCCACCGGTAAGTGTTAATCTGCCCAAGTGCAGTCAGCTGTGTTGTTGAGGTATTTCTTGGTGTTTTGGAGCCATCTGTGCATTTAGATAGAGCCATCAACTGCACAGGAAAGGCAAACCCATAAGCCTGTTTATTAAATGCTCGTAAAATTGATGTTCTGCCCTGTAACAAAACAATTATAAATCATTAGATCCATGGATGGAGAGCTGTTATTAAAATACTGGGATATAATTTCCTCAGGATATTGCCCAGTGATACCGGCAGCTTCTGATATAAGATGTGGGCTGTATGTGTGTCAATGTCACTCATTATTATTTCTCTATTGATTTGTTTAAAGTGATACTGAACTGACCAGTTCTGACGTTATATAAACACAGCTTAAATCTGAATACAAATGAAACATTTAATTACTTCATATTTGTTTCTCAAGTCAGATTTAAGGAAAAAGCACAGCATTTCCCAAGCTAGATAGTACTTATTTTCAGTACTATGAATTTTTTTCCCTCCGGCTTTTGCTCTCAGAACATTAATTTTGCTAGTCCTGAGCATGGCCACTGTGACAACTCAACCAGCAAGATCAAACTGTGAGTTTCAGTTGACAGAAATCACTTTACCCAACGCTTTGATGGACACAGAGAAGTGAAAGGCAAGGTTTCCACCTTCAAGAAGTTTACAGTCTTTGAAAACAACTTAATCAATCCTAGAATGTCTATAAAGCATCATATGCAAGACTCTGGAGTATAAACTAAAAGTACAAGAGAGACAGAAAATTTAAAAGAATTGAAGTGGGTGAAAGTATCAACAGGGTTTGGAGGAGAAATGCACCGGGTGATTTAGGAGAGTTTAATGATTTTACAAAGGTATGTGCAGGGTTTAGGGAAGCAAGAAGGGATGGTGCAGACCTCAGAGCCATTCCCGCGCCTTGGGCTGAAGGGAATGGGGACCAGGAGAGATCCGTAGCTGTAGCTGTAGGAGGGGGCCTGTGTCCTTCCAGAAGACCAAGGCTTCTGCCAGTCAGTGGCTCTGCAGGGAAGGGGCCAAGGGAAGAAATGTCCCAATGTTTCATTCCTCCTGACTCCTGACCTTTTACTTGTGCCTCTCATTGGCTGAGCCCACCATCAAGGGAGCTCTGTTTTGGCAATTCACAGAAGTTAGCTCCCTGGAGCACAGAGCAGGATGGAACTGGGTAAAGAGGGCATCTGGAAAGGCGAAGGCACATATCCAGCACAATGAAGAAGGTAGTGTTTTACATTTTCTATATAAAACCTTTCAGTTATCAAATAAGAAGGCAGACAGCCCAAATCCACATTTTAGAGAACTTGAATCATAGATATGATATGGCATGCTCTTCATATATTCATACCCCTGATAATTTGAATAATATGGTACATTTCACAACTTTCGTTTTATTTTGGCTGATCACATGGTCCTCCCTAACTTTTTCAATGCGCATTCACTGGATAATTCTATCAAACGCTCAAGATATTGCTAATGAGTTAGCACTTTGAACGCATATATAGCCATTAAAGTCTGCTTCATAAGGAAATTAATTTTCACTCAAATCTGGGTGAAAGTCTGCATAGAAAATAAAAATACTAATGAACCCAGGTCTTTTATCTAATCCTCTCAGAAGAGATATGGGGAAAATATGGCAGTTCTCTGTCAGTTGCCCATTTGTATTTATTTATTATGTTGACCTGAATGAAGAGGTAAACTGAGGCAAACTCAACATTGTTCAACAGGTGAGTTTATTCAGGAATAGCAGAGGAATTGCACTTTGGGACATGTAAACTCTAGGAAGACAGGCTCCTTTGAGGGTTTGAGGTGGGTTTCTTTATGGGCAGGGAAGGGCAAGAGGGGAGGGTTCAGTTAGAGTCTGTTAAAATAGAAAACAAACGAAGACCAGCTTTGAAAATTCCCCTACCAGTCAAAATCAGTCCAGTCATACAATCAAAGCTCAATTCAGTTTATTTTCTGAGACCAACCCTACCTGGGTCATTTCTTGTTCATGCCTCTGGAAACTATAAGCAAAACTTCCCAGGGTTGATATTAGGCAGCCCCTGACCACTTCTTTATCATTTAAGAAAATTCCAATATTATCATTTTTCTGTGAATCAGGCATTTATCAGAAATCAGTCTCTCAGTCCTTAAGTTTTATTTTCCTGAGGACACATGCATTTTATACCCCTTAGTTTCATTTTAGATTGAAAATTTTCACAATTATTAGTATCATTTAGATCTCGGAAGCCCAAATGTCTGGGAATCAGTGACCTGGGGGTTTGTGTGGTATAACCCCGCTAGGCTGGACAGCGTGGAGGGAACAGCTGGATAGCCCAGCAGGCGCCCTGTTTTAGTCAAACAGACCCCAGGATGGCTTTTTCTTAAATGACCAGATGTTTATGAGTGATCACTCTGTGCTTTATAAAGTGCTAGACTCTGGAGGTGAGGGAGCGAAGGACTTTTAAGCTTCCTGTCTTTCGGTGACTTACAGGATAATGGCACAGAAATAAGTGTGGAAATAAATGAAAAACAACCAAATGAGAAAAGCAAAGGCTCTTTATGCTGAACTCGATAGAGCTAGGGAGTCAGCCACCATTGTATTTTGGCAGAGACTGAAAGGCAGGAAGAGGAAGGGGAAAGCTTTCTCGGAGAGAAGAGGGAAGGCTTCAGGTGATGTCCTGAGTGATTGGAGGCTGTTGGCAGGGGAAATTGTAGGTGAGGTCATGAGAAGGGGGGGACTTCTTTCTGATTGGTTAGGGCTGTCTGATTAGTTGGCTTTCTCTGATTGGTCCTAAGTTGGAAGTGGGGACAAAATGAAAAGAAGCTGTCGGTTGTTAATGAAGTCCTGACCCTTTGGGGCCAATAGTTTATAGAAATTATTACTTAGCTTCCTGGATTGTCACTAGAGATAACAATCTGGCTTCCTGCAAGTCTGACTTACAGCAGGCTGGCATTCTGAGTTGTTTATTGGAGATGAGGGGGGCGGTTTCCTGGCAGGTTGCTACAGGTTGTGGGTCAAAGTTTTATTTTTATATATGGTCTGCCCGTTGTCCGTTTGTATATTCAGACTCACAAACAAGCCAAACACAAGGCCAGCTTTAATGAGGGCAACAAGAGAGATAACACAAGGAGAAATAATGAGTTTTGGTGTCCGATGATTTGATTCTGGGTAAATTATGTAATTCTGTTATGTCTTAGTTTCATTTTCTATAAAATAAGGATAAGAATATTTGCCTTAATAACATAGTATGTGGAATATGGTTTGTATGGTGTTCTCATATTTTTTGGGCCCATTTGTACCTTTAAAAATTATTGAGGACCCCAGAGATCTTGTGTATATGTGGGTTATATCTATTAATATTTACGTACTAAAAATTAAAACTGAAAAAAGTTTACTAATTTATTTAAAATAACAATAATAAACACATTGCATGTAAACATAAATTACATACTTTTAATGAAAAGAACTACATCTTGAAAAACAAAAATGTAGTGAGAAGTGTGATATTGTTTTGTATTTTTGCAAATCTCTTTAATGTCTGACTTCATAGAGGACAGCTGGATTCCCATATCTGCTTCCTCATTCAATCCGTTGCTATATCACATGTCATGTAACCTATAACCTCTGGAAACCTCCGCTGAACACTTGTGAGAGAATGAGAATGAAAAAGATAGATAATAGTTTAGCATTATTTTAAAGTTTACCTCAGAGACTTTCTGAAAGAGTTTGGGGGCCCCCAGGCCATATTTTGAGTACAGCTGCTCTAGCCCTCAAATAAATTATTAAAAATATTAGCAGAAGTTTATAGCACTGTTGACACATATCTGAAAGGGCACATCTTTATATAGAGGTACTGCCTTCTCCTCCCATGTGCTGGTAGGTAAAGGAAGGAGATCTTCTGACAGTAGGTGGCTTTCCTGGAAGCCAGGTTTGAGGCTCAGAGCAAAGAGTGCAAGTCTTTGTAAATAGAGGCTGAACCAGAAGGAAGTTTTTCTGTAGTATCTGAATGAGGGAATGAGAAAATTAAAGCACAAACCCACATCTTTTATGGCAATAAAAGCTGTTATGGCGATAGCAAGTGCCAAAGACTGGAAAGTAGGTCCTGCTCAAATCATGCTCACTGGAGCAAGAATCTCCCCTCATTCTGGGGAGGGAGGCAGGTGACAAGTGTGGCAAATCCTCTCCCAACTCCTACTTAGTTTACAAACTGGACAGCTGAGTACAGAGGCCATTTGATTTCCTGGCATAAGTCTCAGAGAGAGCACTGCTGGTGAAAGCAACCTCCTGGATTCTGGAATTCTAATCTTTCAAAGTTTATCAGAGGCTAAGTGTTAACTTACACTAAATTATGCATCACTGATAGACTCACATCTGAAATATACTAAAGGTAGTAGCTTGTTAACCAAAGGAATGAAGGAGCTCACAGCAGTGGGTGTCACAGTGGGACCACCTTCCCTGGCCTCTTCAACTTATACCACCCGTGTGAAAGGCTGACCCAGACTCTTAAGGTACATTGTTGCCCCTTTATGGTAATTGAGGGGAATAATGTGCAGATATAAATCATTTCATTTTATCTTAGCCAGTAGATCCGTCCTCCTCTTTTAAGAAAACGTACAGTAGTGGCTTTTTTTACCCCTTCAAATTTTGCAAAGCAATTAACCTCTGGGTCAAGATAAGCTCAAATTTCATCTCTACTGTTTAATTCTTCACAAATTTATAGTCAATTGGAAACAAGAGAGTGAGAATTGAAAGCGTTTTTCCACTTTGCTCTATGGCATGCTTCCGCGAATGCTGTAACGAAGTCTGTAGGTCTGGTTTTGAGAGTAAAATTCTAAATTAAGTTTTGAAGTAACATAGCTGCCAAGGGTTGAAAACAGAGATGGAAGGACAGGCCCTTTACTCAGGGACTGGTGAAAATCAAGACCTTCTGAGACCTTTTTGCCTGGCCTTGTTGATGATACCTACTCAAACAATGTAAAGGCAATGCTATGGTTGGGAGGCTCTTGACTCTTTAGATGGGCTGATCTCGGAATATGAGAGAAAAACACATGTGAAAGTAAGCACAGAAGGTTGTATGAAGCAGGGGCCTGGCGTTTATCTGCACCATCGTTCCCCAGAGGAGTGTCTAGTCAATGATTTTAGCACTATCTCCAGAGAGACAGTCCTCAAAGTGTGGCCCCAGAGGCAGGCCCTTGTCAGAATCATTTGGAGAATTTGTTAAAAATGTAGATCCCAAGCCCACCAAGTCAGAATCTCTCTGTGAGCAGAACCAGGGAATCTGGTTTTCTAACAAGCTTCCCAGATGAGTCTGATGCAATAAAGTTTGATAACTGCTGCTCTAAAGAACAGGTCCCACTCAAATGGACCAATGTACTCCAGTCACATCGTGTCTGCTCATGAAGAACAGGAGGTAGGTCTACGTTAGTCTGTTAAGGTCGAGGATAGATACGGGGAGGGGTAGACTTAGATATTCAGATCTGATCTCCTTCTGATTTCTGGAGCCAGAGAACACCTTAGGATGACCCAAATGTGGCTTCCTGCTGGAGGTCTATCCTTTGGAGTAGCTGGAGACAGGGTATATGTGTAGCATCGAAGCTTCAGGGTCTCCAACATACTCTACCTGACAATGGGTCTACCTGCTTCTTCATCCCGTTCTCCTCTTGCCCTATCTGCCTATCATCCTTCCCTTAATTCAGGATTAAATACAGTCCTACTCCCCACTGGTTGCTAATTTTGCTCCTGATTCTTTCTTTTCCCTGCTGTTTGATACATCCTGAGATACTGATGTCTACACGTACTCTCTCTCTATTCCCCTTTAGCTCAGGTTTTTACTCTGTGTCTCTGAATACATCATGAACTAAAATGGGAAGGTTCCAGTACTCTCTCGATCTCAAGCAAAGAGAGGTTTGTTTCCTCAAACTCTTTATCATTTGCCACAGTGATTTTCAAATATTTTTTAGGCTATCTAGTCATTTCTTAAAGACAGGCTTGTGTGGTATCCTAGTGACTGGAGAAAACTGACCTGTTTTAAGCAAGGGAGGAGCCCGGAGTCCATTCCCTTCAACTTCCTAACCCCTTACTGAGATGAGGGCAGGGAAAGTGCAGCCTGGAACACTACTATTCCACATATCTTTTAGAATAGGAGCCTGGGGAACACACAGATATACCTCTCGCTGACTCTGTCCATGAGGCATACCCCCTGCAAAATGGCAGCTCTTATGGACAGAGCCCAGGGGCTCTAAAAACTAGGTGATGGGAAAGAAAGTGGAGGGGAGAGCATCGGCTTAGGACATCTCACCCCCAGGGGGGATCTGCCAGGACCCTAATCTTTTAATTTGTGTATTTGAGTGAAGATTCAGTAGTGCAAGGAAAAACGTTTGGTGGACACTCTTTCCACATAGAGAAGAGGAATGAATCAAGATAAGAGCAAGAGATTAAAACTTGCCATTAAAAGTCATATTATTAATTGATATTTACATGATCAATCTGTCATTTAGTTTTTTACTTTCTTCCACTAAATTATGAGCTTCTATGGGGGTCATAGACTGTGCATTATTCAACTCAGGAGTCCCAGTGTCTGTGGTGGCTGGCCCATGGGAGCCACCAGCACATGCTGACTACATGCGTGAGCATGTTTAGGTCTAATAGAGTTCTGATCATGCTCATTTGCTTTATAGATATTTGGTTGTGAAGTCTATTTGGTTGCAATCCTAAATCTTATCCGCCTATTTCCAGTTCTCATAACCATCACCATTCTTCCCTCCCATTATTTCAGTTGTCCGGGTTGAAGGATATGTATTCACACCTTTTAGAAGTTGGAGGAAATATTGCACAGAGAAAGCAGATTCCCTGCAAGAGCCTCTGCTTCTCAGAAGCCAGAGCAGCATCCTGGTTAGGGACGCAGGCCCTGATGGCAAAGTGTCTGAGTTCAAATCCTGAATCATGGCTTCCTAACCTCTCTCAGCCCCAGTTACTTCATCTGTAAAATGGGCACAATTAGGATATCTACCTCTCATAATATGTTTATGAATAATAATAAATGTGTACATCACTTAACCTAGCACCTTGTAGATAGTAATACCCAATAAAGGTTAGTTCTTGTCACTGTTTGTGGCTTGGACCCAGTAAACACCTCAACATCTAATCTCAGAAAGTTGTGTGTTGTCATTTTGAGACTTTCCCCTGTTGATATAATATGACCAAGTGAGAGTGCCCCACTGTCACCACTGAGGAACATAACTCTCTGACCTCTTGAGAAACACTGGACGTTCCGTAAGATGCTAGGAGACCCACAAATTGTATGAACTCCAGGCCTCACAAAACCTGCGTTCACCCACGTTTAGACTTCCTTTCCAGGGCAGTGAGAAGAAACTTGAGCTTAGTAACAATATATTGGAGGTTGCCGATCCTCACTGCAGGCGGAAAAGTCATTGAAGATCAAGACTTGTAGTTGGACTAAAATAGAGATAGGAAAGGAAAGCATTTATGCAAAAGAACAACACTTTTTGGTAAAAGTGCATTGTTGAATTGAATTCAGTTCAATTTGGGTGCCCACAGTAAGGGGGGCATTTGACGTAAGAATACTCCGTGAGGTGACAAGGAAATGTGTTGCCTCTATGTTTATGAGTTGAATGGATGAGACATCTGAGCCATCTATTTTGGAGACACAGCTCTGGAATACTGATGTGTGTGTAAAGGTGATCAACTCTTCTCTAGTTTCTCTGAGGACAAAGGAGGAAGTGTGATACTAAAATGGTCAAATGACAAGCTTATGGTCAAACGCATAAGGAAGAATATCTTGTTTTGTCAAACATGGGATCTGTTACATGGGGTGCTTGCAATCCATCCTTAACAGAAGCTTTCCAAATGAATACATCTTAATCTAGGTGCAGTAGTGTAAAGAAAGCAGAGTAGTGAATTGATGACTTAAAAAAAGGCTGCTCCTGCCTCCAAGAAAATACTTTTTTTGTTAAGTTGTGTCATCTGGCATGCAGAATAGATCTCTGTGTTGATAGGAACGGTTTCTAGAGAATTGGATATTTTCTAGCCAAGCACAGAATTGTCATCCTAGGAATCAAAATCAAACTAATTGCGTCTGGACCTGGAATCCTCCATGTCTTGACTGGTATTGTCAGGACCAGGGTTTGTACATCCTCAGATTCTCTCTGACTTCCTCCCTGAGTCCCTGAGGCTGTACTCTAGAGCAAACTGTACCTCTTGACTGATTGTCCCCTAGCTTTTGCTTTCTTTCCTGACACAGAAAGGAAAATGAAATAACCCTTCTGTTACAGTTGCAGAAGGCGCATGGCCACATCATAGCTACCAGGGGACTCAGGGGCATGCAGGTCACTAGATGGTGGGCAGCACATGGGGTCTGATAATGGAAACAGCAGGAAATCATAGGAAAGGACATGTGTTACATTTATGTTAACATGTATAATTCTGCTTATCTAATTTATAGTTGCTTTTGGGGAATGGATTAAAAGAAAACATTGGAAGTCTCTGAGTTTATGGAAAAGCAAATTAAAAAAAAAAAAAAACAAGAAAAGTTAGAGGACCACAGATAATATAGCATTATGTTAATTATCTTTTAGACTTATTGCTCCTGTAGCTCTCAAACCTGCAGACTTGGGACAGCTGAAATATTACTTATTATTTTGGCTCCACCCCTACTTTGAGACCAATCCTTCTTGGATGAAGGGAATATATAAAATCCAAATGTACTTGTTCACCTGCTCAGTTTCAAACAGATCATCTACCTGGTCTTCCTGGGATCCTGATTTCCTAGAAACTGGAAATTTCTGGTTTCCTTTATCTTCCATTCCATTCTCTTGCAGGTGGCTTCTGCCTAGATCTCCTTCCTTGATATCACAGTCATTTTAGAAACTGCACTCCTAACCCCTGAATGCTAATGCCTGTATATTGCTTGGATTCTGGGCAGGTGAACTTTGAGTCCTATCTTTGGACCCGTCCTTGTGTGTATGCCTCTTGATTAACCATCACTTTGCTTTTGCGCTCTTGTTCCTTTCTTTACTTTTGCCTCACCTTATTGATCTGTCTGCACTCATGCTCTTGACTTTTATGATTTGACTCCCCATGTCCCAATCCATTATTTGGACTCCGTATTCAGCAAATGCTTCCTCCAGCCTATTTTCAATTAAGATTGTTTTGTCAGCTGCCTCTAATGAGGCAAGATCAAACGAAGAGGGAAAAAATGTGCCAGACCAGGATGACAAATTATTCACCCACAAGTGGTGAATCATAATCCTCCGAGTTGTCTCCTCCAAAGTTCCCAGGGGAACACTGTTGCCATGAGAAAAAAAAAAAAGGGCATATGAGAATTTCAACCTTCTTATTTTTGATTATGTCAACATGTTGTACATGCTTTTCTTAATTTTTTGCCTTTGTGTAACTTTTGTATATTTAATACACCACCTTAAAATGTTGGAAAAACTAAGGAGCATGTGGAAATCAGAAATCTGATTAGGAAAGAAACTTTGGGTAATACATTAGGTTATTTTTCTTGCCAGTTTTACAATTATTGGGTAGTACCCATGGAAGGGACTTGAGCATATGGAGAAAGCATTATCATTTAATTTATTTTATTCAAAAAATAATTTTTCCATTTTTACTTTCTATTTGAGTGGATTTAAAAATTTTACTTCTGGTTCCCCACTCTTGATGTTTTCTTATATACAGAAGAGTCATATTTGGAAAACCAAAACATTTAATAATCTCTTAATAGTCTTTCTGACCTTTATGACTCAAGAAGGAAAACAAAACAAAACGAGTCTCAAACATCCAAGCTACATTCTGTAATTCTGTACGTGCTTTTCTGTCTCTTCATTTGTACTTCTCTCTTCCTCTTTCTTTTTTTCTCCTGCCGTCACTCTCTCTCTAAATGACTAGATAATTCATTATCCTTGTATATTCTGGTGCTAGAACTATAAAAAAACTAGGCTCGCTATCCCTGATGCCTCCAAATTCTTTCTGGAATTTTCCCATAAAAGGATTTAACTGAAGAAAAATGAGGTAGATTTAGAGTGACTTTAAAATTCAGATATACTATATTAATATGTTCCTTTAGAAGATAAAAAATTTCTAAAAGAAAAGGAGGGAAGACAGAAAAAGTAGTTGAAGCTGCCCACTCAAGTCTTAGTCATAATTAATTTTAACACTGAAGTAGATTTTTGAAAAATAATTAGTTTTGACTAGTATTTTAAAAGTACATATGGGCATTGTAGAAAATATGCAAATATAGAAAAGTAGAAAGGAAATCACGAGGAATGTTACTACCCAAAGATAGCTATTAACAGTTTGGTGTATAACTTTCCAATTGTTTTCTATATGTATAGTCCATATTTAAAAAGAAGATACATGCTATATCACCAACCGTGTTTTCTCTTCTATGTTACGAACCTTTTCTAAAATATTTAAATATACTTTGAAAGCCTGATTTTAAGTAGCAACATAAGAAAAATTTATTTAAACAATCTCTTATTGCTAGTTTTCTTTTTTCTCTGATTTTTCTTTTTGCCACAGTAAATGATGGGAATTTGCATTGATACCTCTTTACTGAATTTACCTCTTTATGTGGGTGGGTAAATCGTAGGAAATAGAATTTCTTGGTTTTTAAACTTAAAATTTAAAATTTTGTAAATTCTGTTATGCCAAGTTGACGTAACAGAAATGCTCCATTTCTACACTCCCAATAACAGGGCACAAGATGCCCATTTCACTGAACCTGTAATAGATAGCATGATCATTCTTTTGATTGCCAATTTTACGTTTATTGTAATTTCACTTTCATCTCTTGGACTGTCTTTTTCAAATGTTTCTTTGCCATTTGCATTTTTTCTTACATAAGTTACTAACTTTTCAGCTATATATCTTTATTCTTATTGATTTGTGACACTTTTTTCCTGAACATAAACTTGTTTTTCTTGCAAATAAGTTTTTTTCCCCTAATTGTTTGCCTTTAGTTTTGTTTATGGTATATTTGGGGCATACCTTTCTTTTCCTCTCATTTTTACGGAACCACATCTATCAATTATTTCCTTTAAAATGATTGTTTCAAAAAACAAGCCATACTAATGTCAAAACCATTATGAAATCATAAATATGTCCTTTTTCTTTGTAAATTATAATCCATTTTACAACTCAAGCAGATGTGTTAGGCCTTAAGCATAATGGAAACTTCAGCAAAGACTAAGAACCTGTGGAGCAATAATGTCAGAATAGACTCAAAGTTTGGAATTGAATATAGCAGGAAACAGATGATGTATGTCACCTGGGGCATTAGATGTGTGCACACCTTTAAAAGGAAGAATAGGGAACACTGTTAGAAGCTCTTCATGCAGTTGACATCATCATTCTAAAATGGTCTTTCCTTATTAAGTGGTTGTGAGTAGCAGATGCTCTTCGGCCCCCACCCATCTCCTTGGCCTGCTTCTGATTTTCAGCTGCAGCAGGCAAATCTGTGCATGTTCAGTGGTCTACCTCAGGCATATCACGCACGTCTTTCTGCTTTCTGCCCCAGGGCCTTCTCTTACAGCACAACTCACCAGGTCCATGCTTGCAAGCACAACCAGGAAGTGCAGGGCTGTGAATCACCCCCAACCCCGCAATAGCCCTCAATTAATAGAGACCAGAGCCAAGGGATGGATCCTCTAGCCTGTCGTCTTTTAGATGGACAATTCTGGAAAACTTTCTGTATGCTTTTCAGAAGATTATAGCAGTATTGAGAGCCCCGTACTCATCCCAATGACCCTGATAATACATCCTTACATCGTCCTTTTCTCCTCTCCTGTCTCATTCTCCTTATTACTTCACTCCTGTTTCCCAGCATCACCTCCCAAAAAAACTACCTGCTCTACGTTTTCTCAGGCTCTGCTTTTGGAGGAACTAAAATTCCAACAATGTCTTCTTAAACATATATATGTTATTTGCACTTGGATGAAATAAAATCCTCAAAGATCCTTTCAATCCTCAAGGATCTACTTTATAATTGTAAAGATGTTTCCTCTTCCTTCCCCAACAATGTTTGACCATCAGGGATTCCAATCTCTGTGTCCCCAGGTTCTGTCAAATAATCGGTGATTTTTAAAGGTACTAGAGAAGTTCATTGCATAAATGGAATCGACTGTACGTATAGGTATAGTGTAAAAATCCCCTCATGCTATGCATTCTTTTTGCGAAGACACATTCTATTTCTAGTGTCTTTGTAAAGTGTGGTTGATTTCTCTCTCACCCCCTTTCCAGCTAACAATGAATCCAGAGGAGAGAAAGGAGGGAAGCTTCTCCTGATTCCTTTCCCGGAGTCAAGCTCTTACCTGGCTCTTGGAAAGAACTGAGCTTCCAGCTGCTGGCAGTAAATTTGTCTGCCTGCCCAGGAGCTATTTTGCACCAACCTACATCTCTGCCAGGAAGATGAATATCAGGAGTCAGTGTGTGGACATCAGAACTTCCAAAGTAGGATAACCATCACCTCCCTCCCCTCCAATTCTATGCATTTAAAATAACCTCTGGGGAGAGTGAGGAAGGGACAATTCAGGCTGACTATGAAATTACTCTACCACATTATTTCTATTTGGATAAACATTTATCCCACAAATGCCAGGAAGGTTGGCAATCACCACTGTGGAAAGAGCTCCATTAAAATT
Source organism: Eubalaena glacialis (assembly GCF_028564815.1). Taxonomy (NCBI): domain Eukaryota; kingdom Metazoa; phylum Chordata; class Mammalia; order Artiodactyla; family Balaenidae; genus Eubalaena; species Eubalaena glacialis. Next base: position 45,723,049 of record NC_083719.1, read on the forward strand.
TATGAGCCAACCTGCCGTGTGGAAGTAATTATAAATAATAGTTACTATGATGCTTAGTGCTGTTATTATTTGAAGCTGCCCTGCTTCAGGTGGTATATAAGATGCAGCTGAAATATATGACTAAAAATACTCTCATTAGCATGGCCTAAGAATTCCTGACATGGAAGAACAGAATAAAATATCAGATGTCTTTCAGGGACGGTGTTGTCAGAGTAGGTGCCCTCTTCCATAGGATGCTAGCTGCACTTATTGTTACAAAATGAGAACAGCAATTCTTTTACTATAAACTAGGAATCAGGTGCAATATTGTAATTTTACTAACTTTCCAATTGTGTAACAGGGAAGCTTCCAAAAAATAATTTTAGTTGAGTTACATTGTTCGTATTCTGCACTAAGGTTTTAAGAACAAGGAAATAAATCTTTTCATCAGATCTTTCCTTGGATTATGGTTTATCCCATCAGACCAAGCATCCTAGAGTCATGTGAGTGAATAAATTGCTTTTGCCACTTTTGCATCTCTCCTGAAGGCTGGTTGTCAACACCTGTAATCAACTTCATATAAGAGAATCAAGCATGCTTTCTCAGATTTTTATCAGAGCAAGGTTAATTGTGTGAGCAGGATATGAGTTGACCCTTCAAGAGGCAGGGGGTGCTGCTGGAGCAACTGTGCTCAGTGGTCAATGGGACGGACAGCTGGAGGGCTGCTTCCACACTGTCCTATCTATCAGACTTTCCCTTGTTCTCACTCTCTTATCTGAGAATGTATAAGAATGAGCCCTGCCAATTATAGTGCAAGTAAGCCCAAGGGGGGGAAAAAAGTCATTAAGAGAGACAGGAACCCATCTGGATATAACAAGAGAAGAGATTATGGGATTGTGTCCTAACTGATCTCCACCTCAATATCAGCATCTGTGATTCTCAGAACCCCAGGTAGACTAAACACACCAATAACCTCATCATACTTTATTCCAACAATTTCAAAACAAGTCCCATACATTTATCTTATATGCAATCTCTATCTTAAAAATGTGTTGTTCATACTTCCAGATGTTAATTTTTATATCATCATTTGGAATTAGGACATACTTTCCTATTTAAAAACGTTACAGAAATGGTTAGTTTCCTGGTAGAGCTACAAACTGTATATAATTCCTAAGGTACCAAAAAAAATTAATTGTTATAAAGCGTTCTTGAGAACTATGTCGAAGAAAGAACTTTGGACTTGACTGGATACAAAAAGATTAGAAACCTGTTTAGTTTTCGAGGAAGTTATATTGCCATAGAAACCAGGGCACTGGCAAAAATAAGCCTGTGACTTTTTTTTTTTTTTTTTTTGACTTTTTTTTAACAACCCTTGATACTAATAGAAAGTGGGTTGCAAAAACTGCATTTCCCAAGGAGGGCATCCTGTCCAATGCCAACATCAGATGAGGCCATGGAGGAACAAGGACAGAGGGTCCCAGGGTGTGGAGTCCGGTCCTGAAGTGAACAGTGAGGAAGGTGCTGCTTCCTGAGACCTGGCAGAAGACACACCTACTTATTAAAAATACTGGCTTTGAATTGGCATATATTTTCAACCTACATTCCTTTGACAAGATTCAGCTTAATGGCTACACGTAACTATGAGAGGCTAGGGAATAGAGACTAGCTGTGCATTTAGAAGGATGTTTCACTAAAGCAGATTTTAGTGAACTGTTGAAAGACTGGGCCATACCTACGCTTCCCCCTCTCTGCTCATTTCCCTCCCGAGCTGACTGCCCTTGTTGCCTTCTCTCCTTCTCTGCCAGCCCTCTTGAAAGTCCCCTCTTCCTGGGTTGCAGTCATTCTTCACGTCCATTCAGTTTGGCTTCTGTCCCCACAGGCAGGTGAAGTTGTTCACACTAAGGGTGGAAATTATATCCTAAGTATTAAATACAAAGACCTATTTCCAGGCCTCATCCTCCCAATACTCGGCCACTGTTTCCTTGGATCTTCCTTGGGGTCCGTGGTGTCAGCGCCTCCTGATTCCCCTTTCAACTCTCTGACCACTTCTTCTATTTCTCTTTATTAGTTGTTCCTCTCTGCTCTTCTCATAAATATTGGCACTTCCTAGATTTTTCCTTTGATCTTTTTTCTTTTTCACCTCTACTCAGTCGTCCTAGATGATCCATTTGACCTATTTATATCTCCGAAATGTAAATATCTGCTTTTGACCTCTATACCATGCATGAGACTCACTAGACAATTCCATTCCTCAGACACTCAAGCTTAATAATCTAAAATGGAACTAAGTTTCCTTAAAAACTGCTCTCTCCCTGATCCTTGAGGTTCTCAGATGTCATAATGATGACTAATGTTTAGTGAATATCTTCCACCTATCATGCATGCCAGCACTGGGTGAGGCATCTGACATGCATTACATGATGAAGTCCACACAGCACGAGGTAAAGTCAATATCACTATTCCCATAAGAGACAGCTAAATTTCAGAGAAGTTAAGTAATTCCCTTACAGTCACCCAGCTAGCTAGTGGCAGAGCTAGGATTTGAATATAGCTCATAGATCTCACACTGTTATCTATTAGGCTACTGTCTGACTCAATTTCTAGTAAAATGATTAATAAGATCTTTTTTTTAATCCTGTTTTTCTGTACATATTACTTCATAAAGTTCAATAATTTGTGGGAAAAAAACAGTATTGCTTTGTCAATTTAAACACACTTTGATACAGATGAAAATTGATGCTAATTGTTTCAATTTCATAATCTGAATCCAGTTAGCTCTATGACTTGGTAACATTGTGGTCAACTTAACTTGGATTCCAGTTTCTATAAATAATTAAATAGAAGAACAATTCCTGAAGATAAGTAGAAAGAGGGAAGAAAAAATGTTATTCTTTACTTGGGTTCTAAAAATAGCCGTAAGTGTCACCGGTAGCAGAATAGCTGAACATGCCTAAAAATAATCTGGCTAACTGTTATTGATCCATTGTGTCATTTATCCTAAATTCACCGAAAAGGATTATTTTCATATTGAACTAATATTGAGGGTCTTAAAGGACAATGATCTTTTAGCTCTTATGACTTTATCTGCTAACATACTTGACCACCTTTCCCATACTTGAGAAATCTAAGGTTACAACATGACAGGTATCAGATTCTCAGTGGTATGTAATTGGTAATTAGCTATTCAGACCAGTTATTGGCAAATGTGCCACATTTTCATTTTGGAAATTTAGGCAAATTGCACTCCATTGAAAACATATATTAAAATGTCTGATTTGGCATCCAGGTTGATACATGATTGAAAGTAATCATTTTCTACCTTTCGAGCCATCATTTGTGACCTTCTGAATTCCCTATTGTAAATTGCCTGTTTCTGAAATTGTGCCTTTGTGTGGCCACATCCAATTAATTGCAACACCACTCCTGAAAAGGTTTCCTGCTTCAGTCTCCATAAAGTAGTTCATTAGCTTTGCAGGGATTTTACTTCAATACTATATTTAGTTTGTACTCCCTGGGATGCTGCAAACAGAAGAGTGAGTTCCCTAGGCGGGAAGCAGTGGGGTTAGAAGAACAATCAAGAAATAAATATCTGGCTTTAAAAATGGTCTGCGTTGTAAAGAACAAAGCAATACAAGGATGCTAGTAAATCAACAGCACTGCTTTTCTAATGGGCTTTCTCTTACATGAATTATCTTGGGCGAGTCAGACTTCAGCTTTCTCTAATAGGAAAAATATACTGAGAGGCTCAGGGAGCAATATCTCGTTCTTATTGTTGTTGTAATGCTCAAAATTTTATTGAGGCCTGGTATTGTACCCTCGGGGGTACAATGTGATTGGCAACTAGACTTAATAACTGCATTAAATGGGCAAGTAGAGTGAATGTGAGAAGTGCAGTTAACAGAAATCATAATTGTGAGAGCAGCAGCTAAGGTAGAGGGAGATTCAATGGGCCAGGTGTCCAGACAGATGGGATATCCTGGCTTGGACCTGCCATCTGCAACCTTGGGTGAATTACTTCTATGCTCTGGGCCTCCGTCTCATCTTCCATTGAACTAGGATCTAAAGCTAAGATTTCTCAGGTCCCTTTTGGTTCTATTATTCTATGATTTAGTAATGGCTCAAGCCAAACAGTTCACCGTGTTTGGAATCAACATTAGGTTGACATCCAAGGCATTCCATCAAGCAAATGGCATGGCTTAATGATAACAGAAATTGCTCACAAAAACATGTGTTAGGCTAGTGTACTCCCAGTAACCCTATGAGTAGGCATTATTATTGCCCCCATTTTGTAAAGGGGAAACTGAGGTACAGAGGAATTATATTATGGACACAAGGACATACAGCTCACAGCTGATAAATGGCAGAGCCAGGATACGAACCTAGGAAGCCTATATTTTTAATTACCACACTTCCGGCAAGCAAACCACCGGTGACGTATATTCCAGAAATTCTACAACATAAATAACATAAACAATAATTCTCTTTCCTGTCTGAGTTTCAGAAAAAATGAGGAAAAAAGGCAAAATGGTTAACGGATGGAGGAAATTTTAAAATCACCTTTATTAATTATAAGGCAGATATTGGAGAGAGTGGCTTAGGTGTGAAAGCCCCAGGGTTAGACAGACTTATCCCCCAGCAATGGAAGGTAATGGTCCACCTAGGCCTCTCCTTGAGGAACAGAGCAGAGAGTGAGCCTTCCGTAAGCAGATTTTTCATTTGTTTGCTTTTGTTTTCCCCAAACCCACTAATCACATAAGTCACTCTGGGCAGAGTTGAGTGAGGGAAAGACAGAGACCAGGAGTGTTCCTCTCACTGATCTTCCCCAGGTGAAAGGAAAAATGAGGAAGGGAAAAGAAATGTCTCTATCCTAACCATTTCTCCTGGTTCTTCATTTATAATTTAGTTCCTCATCTTCATGCTATATCTGGTGTTAAAATTGTTTAAGATATTTGACCAGTATGAAGATAAATTGTTATAACCAGCACTAGCTGAGCTGCCATCATTTCGAGCTTCTGTTCTCTGTCTCTTGTCACATTTGAAAATGGACCCAGGAAGATTGGGAAAGTTACACAGGAGCGCACAGTGGAGAAAACCTGATCCTTAAACATCGCATTTACAGAGCACAAATGAAGGGCTGATTCGGCTCTCTGTTGGTTAATAACCAAACTGAGTGGTTTGAGAATCAAGTAATATGAACAAGTAAGTGATTTATGATCAAAAGCAATTGTCATTTGGGGAACATTATTTCCAAGACAGTGTTAAAGGCAGGGGAGATATTAGGAAAGGGAAAAGAGACATGATTCGGAGGAAGCCTCTTGCATACGGCTACAAGGCCATCAGTAGACATATTAGAATCACTCGGGCTCAAGTGAGATGGACCAGGTCTCCCTCTGCAAAGTTTATTAGGCTGCAGCGTGTTAACAAGTGCCACAGGCTGATTATAACGCCACGGAATACAAATTGAGAGATCACTGGATTCTAATTTTCTCTTGTAGCTCTCCTAAGTGAATATGCAGAGCATACATTTCCATAACCAATCACGTGTCTCGCTTCTAATAGAGAAAATATGCTTCAGATTTACAGATGCATGAAATACAGCTAACTGGAAATATGGAGGAAGAAACATAGCACCCATTACTCTCTGAGTGGAATAACTGGGGGAGTCCTAGGGTCCTTTTAAAGGCAGCAGAAAAATAAGGGCACAACATTCTTCCATTCATCCATCCACCCACCCATTTATCTAGTCTACACACGTGTTATGCGTACCCACAATTTGCCAGGTGCTATGTACAAAGAAGAAGACATAGATCTGTCTTCTTCAAGCAGACAAAAGGAAAAATGTAAGTCAGGGTTATTAGTGTGATTTGTGACAGATTAGAAGTAACCAAGCAGTGGGTATCATGGGAGCAGAGAAAATGAGAATCTCAGTTTATGGGAGAAGTGCAGCATGTTTTCTGGAATAAGAAGTGGTAATTTCTCTGAGTCCTGAAATCAAGGAGGAGTTAATTAGGGAGCAAGGGGGTTGGGAAGGAGGGCACTCACTTGGGGCAGAGGGAACAGAATGAGGCCAAGGTGAACCTGGGGCCTCAGGTAGCAGATACTGTGGACAACACTGGTTGGGCAGGGCCTGAAGTGAGGATCTAAGTCTTCTCTACTCCAGGAGAGGAGAGTGATTCCAGAAAGGAACTTCATGTACCTTCACTTTGCCTGTTGTGATTTGGGCGGGTCAGGAGCTGGTGTCTGGAGCCTAAGGGACATTCTACCAGCACAGAATCTCATGAGGAATCTTTGAATAGGTTTTATGAGAAAGATGAGGCCTGATGATTTTTCCCTTGGTGGTAGGCTTGATTACTTTGGGGCTGTTTTCTTTGAGTTATGGGTAGCCTCTGGGGTGCCACCCATGCCCATCCAAAGGTGGAGTTGGGACCCCCTCTGTTCTCCTCGCACTGTCTCTCACTGCACTTATCGTGTTATGCTGTCACTGACACTTAGAAACAGCTTCCGTCTCCATTTCTTGAAGGTCAGTGGGCAATGTGTTTATTCAATACCTTTGCATCCTTAACACTTGGCAGAGCCTGACACATATTAGCTCTCCATAAAGGTTCTCTAAAAGAATGAACCTATGAGTATATGATTTGGCTCTTCTGATGAGTTTTAAGGAAACCTGTTATACATGAGATTTCCTAGGAAAACCCCTGTCAATGGGGCAAGCTTCATACCAGTCACCCATCCAGCAAAGCAGAAGCGATGTTCTCTCGAGGGTGACTGGCGGGCTTCCAGGCCTGCTGTGGGCTCCTAGGGAGAGGAAAGAGCAGACCTTTCACTGGTGGACGCGAAGCTTGTTCCGCTGTGTGGGAGCTCCGTAAGTGGAGAGCAGAGCACACCGTGGAAAGAGAAGGCGGCAAACTCGATATTGCCTGCTTCTCAGTTTTGCTTCCAGCCTTCCAAGGTTGCCCCCCACCTCCACTCACTGGGGCAGGGAAAGCCGGCCCCGTGCCTCACCAGCCTGGTTTTACTTTGTTCATTAAATCGTGAGCCCGGTGATCACTCACGGCTGACACATCCAATTAGGAGCCACACAAGTAATTTTCCCCAAGCTGCCCCTTGGCACCTTCTGCTGTATTGTATCAAAGTGTGACGCGTCAGTTACGGAGAACGATGATCGCACTCTGTGTTGCTCCCCTCCTATGGCAGGCTGTGATTATTGGTGATCTAGATCCACCCAGAAGTATCCAGATATAAAGGAGGAGCATGCCGTACTCAATTCAGTGTTCCTCTTTAGAAGCTGCATCTCAAGTCAAACCGAGATCCTCTATTTGGAAGAGCTATTGGATAAGGCACTGAAGACAATTAAAAGAAAAGTCAGGACTCGGGATGAGAAAAATCCCTACAACCAGATTTTTAGCTGATAAGATACTTCAGCTCTTTTCTGATGAACAGAATAATAACTTCCTTACCCCCAAACTTTGAGTTATTACTTTAGCTGATGGTTTATGCCTCACAAGAGTATCTGAGAGCCGATGGAATTGTGTTGAGTCCAGGAGAAATAAATACTATAGGATTTTTTTAATGACACACTGAATTTAAAGATAATCCCAAGCCTCAGGTTTAATGATGCACACATGTCCCTGGGTTGACTAAATAGGTCTAGAGATTGAAGGTCGCCACATTCCTTTGATATTGAGTGCAATACAGCACTTGATACCGCCTCGTGCTCTCTTTACAGTCATTGTGTGAGGTGAAATGAATGTTATCTAAGTTTTGCAGATGAAAAACAACTGAGAGTCAAAAATAGTAGGTGCCACAGTAAGGGAAGATACTACTACTCTTCGATTATGAAAGTCAGAGTTTTCATCTAAGTTTTGATATAAAATAGTTCTCTGGGTATGAGCTGATCGCTCCTTCTCAGGGCCACACAGCTCTCTCCCTGGAAAATGAGAAGCCAAAACTCTAAAGTCACCAAAGTCCTTCAAAGAAATAAGGACTAGAGAGTTCTATATCATAAGGTTAATTAGCAGAAGACCCCAGGTTGGTCTCCATAATTGCCTTCTAATTTACTTTTCCTCAGCCCATTGCTTTTCTAGTAGCAATGACTTCATTCATTCATTCAAAAAGCACTCACTGGATGAGCCCTATAGGCACCCCCCTTGGATACAGAGTTGAATGAGATTTTGCTCTGAGCATCTCCCCTTAGAGAAATCAGTTTACTGTGTGATTGTGTGGGTTTTGGGTTTACAAAACAGGCTTTTCAATGTAGTATGGGAACCCCTATAGTTTTTTATAAAAGAAGGAGAACTCATGCTCCAAAATGTAAGAAAAACAGAAAACAAACAAAAAAACCTCTCATTTCTTGGAAAGATGAAACCGTAAGATCCAGATACTTTTCATATTTATTTATTTATTTATTTATTTTTATTGAAGTATAGTTGATTTACAATGTCATGTTAGTTTCACATGTAGAGCACAGTGATTCAGTTATATATCTATATATACATATATATATAGTCTTTTTCAGGTTCTTTTCTCTTATAGGTTATTACAAAATATTGAGTATAGTTCCCTGTGCTATACAGTAGGACCTGGTTGGTTATCTATTTTATATATAGTAGTGTGTATATGTTAATCCCAAACTCCTAATTTATCCCTCCCCTGCTTCCTCTTTGGTAACCATAGAAATTTATGGTTTTTTAATTGTTACCTAAAAGTCTCTGTAGAATGTTCTACATTCTCTCAAAGGAGACAAGTAAACTAAGAAATTTGCTCATATTTATCAGTGCGAAGTGGATGCATTAAAATGCTAAAGTATTTTTATTATGTGTTTTGTTCAGGGTTAGCTAATTGCTATAAAACTCCTAAAAACTGAGTAGGCTTATACAATAAAATTTAATTTCTCAGTCATGCTGAGTCCAATTCTGGTTTTCCTGTTGGGCAGTTCTCCTGAGAAGGCCTCCTTCAAGTAGTAACTCAAGGATCCGGGGCTTCCATCTTATGGCTCCATCATCCTGTAGCTTCAAGATTTCCCTGTCATCATTGGGAAAATAATCGTACTCCCAATGCTTAGTTACCTCAGCTGTGAACCAAACAGCACTTTCCTTTGTATTCCTCTGTCAAGAATTAGTCATACAGTCCCTGCTTGCTGAAAGGGGAGCCCAGAAATGTTCTGGCTAGGCAGCCACTTTCTAACATATATTTTAGTTATTCAGCCATGTTTCTCCAGTAAATACATAGCTCCCGTCTCAAGTTCCCCAAGTGCCCCACCACTAGCTGGTCCACTGGGAGCCCCTGAACAGTCCAGCAACTAAAGGGTTAATACCCAAAAGGAGCTGGACTCCAGAATACTCTTCCACTGCTCTCCCTGGTATCTCCTCTGATTGGTGGTGCTCATTCTGTACTAGTTAGATATTTTGCAGATCACACCTGCAATTCAGGTATCTTTCCAAGCTCCATGTTCCAAACTCGCTGGCTCTAACTTGCTTGTTGTGGTCACTGACCTCCAATTTCAGATTTCATCCTCCCTTTGGGAGCTCCTTTGGACTTGATGACTGGTACCTTCCGAGAATTCTCCATCTTCCCTTCCACCCTGACTTAACAGCCATAGTTCAGCCCCACCTTATTCATGCCATTCCCCTCCTGAGTGTCCTAACCACCCAAGTGGGGAGTCTGACATTCCAAGGCGCACAGAGTCTTCATAATTCCCTGAGCTTTCTGGACTCCTCACTGTCACTCTCCACCATGCCTGACACAGGATCCTGGCCTCTCCTTCCTTACTGCCTCTCTCTTAGCCTCCCTTCAACGAAGAGGTATTTCCATCCCCTCCTCATCAGAATCTGCCTGGCCAATATTACTTTTTCAGGGAACTCGGAACCCTATTAGCCAAAGTAATGAACACATCTCTGCTAAAATGTCTTAATGGTCTGCCCATCCCAGACAGCGCATTTGTCTGACAGCTGGAGACAGGTGAAGATAAAACCTTAGCTCAAAAAGCAGCACACTCTTGTTCTTTCAAGCACTACAAGGGCATCAAACTACACTCTTCCTCCCCTGTCTCTGACAGGCCCTGATTTCTTTCCTGCCTTCCCGATTCCCTGCCTTTCTGTTTATAATTTACAATTTATATGCAAAGAATTTTCAGCATCTGACCATTACAAACTGAAAAAAATTGTGTAATCTCATTCTTGGAACCCTAATTACATGCATTTAAAACCTCAACTCATGTAGCCAGCGACATTTTAAATGAACAGGTATAAAATAGTGGCTTTGCACCAGTTCACATTTTCTTAAATGTGACACGAGGATTTCTAACTCTGATCTCCATTCAAATTTAAGGTGCAAGATTCATCTTGTACTAGTGATTTAGAAAAAGGACGATTCTTGCTAAATTCTTAGTAATAGGTAAGAGAGCAAAGATCAGAGTCTAGGAAGAAAGAGAGGAAGCAAATCAGGGAAATATGGCGGGAGTACAAGAGAGAGGGAATGGGGGAGAGAAGGCTGGTACAGTTAGACAGCAGAGGAGCAAACAGTAAAAGTTAAGAGAACCAAATGTAAAACTCTGGGTTTTGAATGAAGAATGAGGAATAATAAAGAATGGATTTAGCAAGAAATACAGTAACTCCAGTTGAGTCAGGAGAAACCCTGGGAGTTTTAGATACATGTGATAATTGGCATATGTGTGCTAAACAGGATCAACTCTGCATTCACACATAATGAAGTCTTTCATACCTCAGTTTAATCAGCTTCCATAATTATGGTTATAAATTATAACTAGAGATGCTACTGCTGGAAGAAGAAATATGGCCATATCTGTTAAGCTGCCATTTATTATCATCTATGAATTTCTTGTAGCTGTGTTTTTGTAGATGGTTTGAGGACGGGCGTTAATGACTGTGATTCCCCTACGAATTACTGAGAATGGCTAGGAAATCCTTGACACCCACTTTGAAAATCACTTCCACATCATTCTTGTACCTTCCATTCGGGAAAAGACTAATCTCCAAGACAAAGAAAAAAAGGAAAACTCAGAACTGAAATAGAGAACAGCTTTGAATGTTTGGATTAAGCAGGATTACTCATGATCCAGAAGGATCACTTTTTTGGAGCCTAAATTAAATTGGGCATTTGGTTCCACAGGAGCTGGGTAATGTCTTTGCTTTGTAGTTTGAATCAAATTCAGTCTATAATATGTCCCTGATATGGGGATGTTAAACTTAGGCAAATCAGACCCTCCTTAAAACCAGATTGTTTCCTGTCACCGTGTAATCTGCAGGATCAGCCATAGTAGCAGTGACCGCAAAGCTCTGATATAAACTATGTCACATCATAGAGCTTTGAGATGCAAATGTTGGTCTTTACTAGCTCTGATCTCGTACCATTGACCACTTTCTTAATTATGACTGACACTGACTGTGTTTTTGTAGATTCCTGTTTATTTTGTGTGTTTTCTGTCACCATTAAATAAGTCAATAAATGAGGCTGTCAATAATTCTTTAGATCAGTTATCTTCAAAGTGACAGGGGTGATGGGAGATGGTAGAGGTAGCATTCACTCCAGGGGGTGTACAAGATAATACATTAGCAGTAAATATTAGAAAATGTATTTATGGCTTTAAAATTTAATTTATGTATGTGTTTCCATATATGTAATACATTGGTACAATAGTACAGTATATACTATGTTATACATGTTATACATGTTATTATATGTGTTTGTATGTGTGTAAAAACAAAACTATACACTATGAAGAAATTTGATTTTAATCCCAGGGCACTTAATTAATTATTCATGCACTCCATAAACAATTTTTAGTCTGTATTTTGTTCCCTGCACTATGCTAGGCACTGAGGATACAATTGTAAACAAAATAAATACAAGTCCTCCATTCAAAGCTTACAGTCTATTTGGAATAGTAATTCTCAGGGTGATGAATATAAGCTTATAACAGAGGAGCTTGGCTTAGTCTAGGGGTGGGAGTTATCAAGAAAGCCTTCTGACTTCTTATTCTTTTATAGTTTTCCTTGGAAATTGGAATATATTTTATAATATCCTCTAATGAATTGTCCCATAAAGTATAGTTTCCACAATCAGTTTATATTCCCTAGAAAAATGGAAAGTGATTTTTTTTGTCATAAAACTTAATTTTATATGCTTTCTTTTCTCCATCGCCTACTGTAGAGGTGAAATCGTTATTATATGAGCTGCTGAGCTGGAAGAAGTATCATATCTAAGGTTAAGCATGGCCCAGAGGTACAGTCATTCCACTGGGAAATAACAGGAGAGATGCAGTTAATGATACATTGTGACTTGCATTTCCAAACCTCTGGTACTGGTATGTGCACACAGGCGTACACAGCCCCGCAGAGCTATACATGGAATAGTTAGGGAATTTTTTCCTTGATAAAGAAGAAAAGCAAAGAGAAAAGATGAGACAAGTTTGCTGAAACTTATATGAACTTTTGAGTATTAAACATCTAAGTTAGATTAAAAAATAATTAAAATTTTAAATGAAAACAACTTTTAATAAAATACATGTCCTTCAAAAATCAGGTAACATTTTAGTTTAAAATTACTCTAATAGGTCCGACGATGAGGCCGGGGACGGGAGCTGAGCGTGGAGGCCTCATGATGGGGCACCCTGGCATGCATTATGCCCCAGTGGGAATGCATCCTATGGGTCAGAGAGCAAATATGCCTCCTGTACCTCATAGAATGATGCCCCAAATGATGCACCCAATGGGAGGACCACCAATGGGACAAATGCCTGGAATGATGTCTTCAGTAATGCCTGGAATGATGATGTCTCATATGTGTCAGGCTTCCATGCAGCCTGCCTTACTGCCAGGAGTAAATAACATGGATGTAGCAGCAGGTACAACACCCGGCGCAAAATCAACGTGGACTAAACATAAATCACCTGATGGAAGGACCTACTATTGCAATACTGAAACAAAACAGTCTATTGGGGAGAAACCAGATGATCTTAAAAGTCCTGCTGAGCAACTTTCATCTAAATGCCCTGGAAGCAATACAGATCTGACTCTGGAAAGCCTTACTATCACAATTCTCAAACAAAAGAATCCTGCTGGGCCAAACCTAAAGAACTTGAAGATCTTGAAGGATCCGAGAATACCATTGTTGCTGAAGTCTTATTACAAAATCAAGCCTGCACGCAATGATCAAAGCTGAAGAAAGCAGTAAACAAGAAGAGTGCGCCATAACATCAACAGCCCCAGTTCCTACAACAGAAATTCCAACCACAATGAGCACCATGGCCGCTGCCGCTGCAGCCAATGCCGGTGCTTCCACCTCTGCCTCCAGTACTGTCGGTGGAACTCTTCCAGTTGTTCCTGAGCCTGAGGTTACTTCGATTGTTGCTACTGTTGTAGATAATGAAAATACAGTAACAGTTTCGACTGAAGAACAAGCACAACTTACTAGTACCCCTGCTGTTCAGGATCAAAGTGTTGAAGTGTCTAGTAATACGGGAGAAGAAACATCTAAGCAGGAAACTGTAGCTGATTTTACTCTGAAAAAAGGAGGAGGAAGAAAGCCAACCGGCAAAAAAAAAACAAAACATATACTTGGAATACAAAGGAGGAGGCAAAGCAAGCATTTAAAGAATTATTGAAAGAAAAGCGGGTACCATCTAATGCTTCATGGGAGCAAACTACGAAAATGATCATTAATGATCCACGATACAGTGCTTTAGCAAAGTTGAGTGGAAAAAAAGCAGGCCTTTAATGCTCATAAATTCCAGACAGAGAAAGAAGAAAAAGAAGAAGCAAGCTCCAAATACAAAGAGGCTAAGGAATCCTTTCAGCGTTTTCTTGAAAATCATGAGAAAATGACTTCCACAACTATATACAAAAAAGCAGAGCAAATGTTTGAAGAGATGGAAGTCTGGAATGCAATATCAGAATGTGATTATCTTGAAATCTCTGAAGATGTTTTATTCTTTCTTTCAAAAAAAGAAAAGGAGCAAGCAAAGCAGTTGCAAAAGAGAAATTGGGAAGCCTTCAAAAACATACTTGACAACATGGCTAACGTGACATACTCTACTACTTGGTCTGAAGCCCAGCAGTATCTGATGGATAATCCAACTTTTGCAGAAGATAAAGAATTACAGAACATAGATAAAGAAGATGCGTTAATTTGCTTTGAAGAACACATTCGGGCTTTAGAAAAGGAAGAAGAAGAAGAAAAACAGAAGAGTTTGCTTCGGGAAAGGAGACGACAGCGTAAAAACAGAGAATCTTTTCATATATTTTTAGATGAACTGCATGAACATGGACAACTGCATGCTATGTCATCTTGGATGGAATTGTATCCAATAATTAGTTCTGACATTAGATTCACTAATATGCTTGGTCAGCCAGGATCAACTGCACCTGACCTTTTCAAGTTTTATGTTGAGGATCTTAAAGCATGTTATCATGATGAGAAGAAGACAATAAAAGACATTCTAAAGAATAAAGGATTTGTAGTTGAAGTAAATACTACTTTTGAAGACTTTGTGGCAATAATCAGTTTGACTAAAAGATCAACCACATTAGATGCAGGAAATATTAAGTTGGCTTTCAATAGTTTACTAGAAAAGGCAGAAGCCCGTGAACATGAAAGAGAAAAAGAGGAGGCTTGGAAGATGAAACGAAAAGAATCTGCATTTAAGAGTATGTTGAAACAAACCACTCCTCCAATAGAATTGGATGCTCTCTGGGAAGATCATGAATGTCAACATCATCATTCAAAGAATAAGAAACATTCTAAGAAATCTAAAAAACATCACAGGAAACACTCCCGCTCTCAATCAGGGTCGGATTCAGATGATGACGACAGCCATTCAAAGAAAAAAAGACAGCGATCAGAGTCTCGTTCTGCTCCAGAACATTCTTCTAGTGCTGAATCTGAGAGAAGTTATAAGAAATCAAAAAAACATAAGAAGAAAAGCAAGAAGAGAAGACATAAATCTGACTCTCCAGAGTCAGATGCTGAACAGGAGAAGGATAAAAAAGAAAAAGACCGGGAAAGCGAAAAAGAACTAGACAAAGATCAGAATCAAAACACAAATCACCTAAGAAAAAGACTGCAAAGGATTCTGGTAACTGGGATACTTCTGACAGTGAACTGAGTGAAGGGGAATTGGAAAAGCACAGAAGGATCCTTTTGGAGCAACTGGATGATGATCAATAAATTATACCAAATATGTTTACAGTATGATTTAAAGTCTAATTCAGACCAGGGATTCTATTTTAAGTTCAATTGAAATAACACTGGGTTTTAATTATATCACAGAAAAAAAAAGTGCATTTACATATTGTTATTGTGGACTTTATAAAAGCAAAGGAAATTGAAAATAACTTTTGATTCTGTATCAAGAATCATATTTTCATACAGTCATAACTGTCTTTCTGTGACCCTTTCATAGGGCACTGCAGAATGGATTAAAGGTGGCAATTTACTGATAACTGCAGGTGTCTCTACTTTGTTCTAAAGTCTAAATCATGAGGTGATTTGATTTACTTCATAGAAGTTGGATTTTGAAGATATAATGAAAGTTTTTTGATATCTAGTAGTACAAGAAAAGCACCAGCAATGGATAAAACTGCTTTTTTGTGGTTAATCCAGCTGGTTAAAGCCAATATGATCTTTTACGGTGAACTCAGAAATAGGTGTTCTTAATGGAAACCTGGTAGACCCTTAACTATAGTGGTGCTATTGAGCACTACTATAATAAAGCCACAATTATTTTTTATATCTTCTTCTTGGATTGATCCCTTGATCATTATGTAGTGTCCTTCTTTGTCTCTTGTAATAGTCTTTGTTTTAAAGTCTATTTTGTCTGATATGAGAATTGCTACTCCAGCTTTCTTTTGATTTCCATTTGCATGGAATATCTTTTTCCATCCCCTCACTTTCAGTCTGTATGTGTCCCTAGGTCTGAAGTGGGTCTCTTGTAGACAGCATATATATGGGTCTTGTTTTTGTATCCATTCAGCCAGTCTATGTCTTTTGGTTGGAGCATTTAATCCATTTACATTTAAGGTAATTATCAATATGTATGTTCCTATTACCATTTTCTTAATTGTTTTGGGTTTGTTATTGTAGGTCTTTTCCTTCTCTTGTGTTTCCTGCCTAGAGAAGTTCCTTTAGCATTTGTTGTAGAGCTGGTTTGGTGGTGCTGAATTCTCTTAGCTTTTGCTTGTCTGTAAAGCTTTTAATTTCTCCATCAAATGTGAATGAGATCCTTGCTGGGTAGAGTAATCTTGGTTGTAGGTTTTTCCCTTTCATCACTTTAAATATGTCTTGCCACTCCCTTCTGGCTTGCAGAGTCTCTGCTGAAAGCTTAGCTGTTAACTTTACAGGGATTCCCTTGTGTGTTATTTGTTGTTTTTCCCTTGCTGCTTTTAGTAGTTTTCCTTTGTATTTAATTTTTGATAGTTTGATTAATATGTGTCTTGGCGTGTTTCTCTAAATACATTTTAAAAAGGCTATTGTGAGGGCATTATTTTGAAGTGATGTTTAAAAAGTTAACATCAAATCAAACTGTAAATTAGCTTAAATATGTTGCCTAAAGGACCTACTAAAGAATGTGCCACCAAACCTTAAGTGATGGTTGCAATATCCTTGTCTAAAACAAATCAATGTTGACTTAAACGATTTTTTTAACAGTTGTCTTTTTTTTTTTTTTACAATCCGATCTTTCTCTTGCTTTTTTTTTTTTTTAATAAATTTATTTATTTAGTTTTGGCTGTGTTGGGTCTTCGTTTCTGTGCGAGGGCTTTCTCTAGTTGCGGCGAGCAGGGGCCACTCTTCAACGCGGTGCGCGGGCCTCTCACTATCGCGGCCTCTCTTGTTGCGGAGCACAAGCTCCAGACGCGCAGGCTCAGTAGTTGTGGCTCATGGGCCTAGTTGCTCCGCGGCATGTGGGATCTTCCCAGACCAGGGCTCGAACCCATGTCCCCTGCATTGGCAGGCGGATTCTCAACGGCTGCACCACCAGGGAAGCCACTCTCTTGCTTTTTTTCATTGAGGAAGTCTTTTACCTTCCTTACTCACTGAGAAGTACTGACTTCGTGGTACACATTCTAAAGCATTTCTGATTTGAATTTTTTTGTACATTTTTATCAATTATTAAATCTCTTCTAGTGAAAAAAAATGCTCTAATAAAAGGGTTATCAAGCATTATCCTATGCCTAAAATATGGTTCCTTATATTTCTTTATATCAGTCATAAACAGATAAATTGAGTCATAAATATCTTAAATGATTATTTTATTTGCATGGTAAACCAGAGGATGAATTGAGAATGAAATATAATAAATGATGAATAAATAATGAACTTTTTTTGAACACCAATTCACATAGTTTCTCTCTTACGTGTATGTGAATTATATCCTCTTTTAAAAAATATGGAGTAGACCAAATGGAAAATAGATAGCTAGTGCGAAGCAGCCACATAGCACAGGGAGATCAGCTCGGTGCTTTGCAACCACCTAGAGGGGTGGGATAGGGAGGGTGGGAGGGATACGCAAGAGGGAGGAGATATGGGGTATATGTATATGTATAGCTGGTTCACTTTGTCATAAAGCAGAAACTAACACACCACTGTAAAGCAATTATACTCCAATAAAAATGTTAAAAAAATATATGGAGTAGTAGTTTTTGTTTATTTTCCTTTTGCAGTATTCTCTTGGCTTTTTCCTGTGTTTATTATTCCATACAAATTTAATTTTGCTTAAAATAGCTTTATTATTTTTATAACTATTATAAAAGTTTATTATAAACAGTTGAAACAATGCAAATATAGTCAAAGAATATAAAAATTATCAAAAATCTTATCCCATGCCTATGAGAATATAATAATTATTATTTTGTAGCATATTCTTCTAGACCTTTCTCTATACATTTATAGATGTGTAGAAGTAGGTAAACAGTCTTATATAAATGGCATCATGTTACAGATTACTCTTTAATCTGCCATCGTACTCATTAATATTTCATATGTATAAAACCTATTTCATATATAAAAGGTTTTTAATTTTTTGTCATGTATTGCTATTTTTTCCAATATCTCTTTTAGTATTTAATTTTCCACAAATAATTAATATGTTTAGAAAGTACTAAACTTCTGTGTTTCCTTTTGGTAATTTTATCTTTGCTTTTTACATTTAAATCTTTGATTCATATAAAAGCTATTCTGGGAAAGGATAGAGGGATCCAGGTTTTTTTTCATTAATCATTTCTCCCCTGTTGTTTTGGAATGCCATCTTTGCTTTTCCATTATATATTTGACTAGATTTCTATACAAAGCTTCCATTGATCTGTTTAATCCTGTCCCAGTACATTGGTTTTAATTACTCTGGCTTTATAATACGTTTTTAAATATGGAAGGATACTTTCTTGCTCTATACTCTTTATTGTTCGAAATTTTCCTTTATTACTCTTCCAGATATACTTTAGAAAAATTCTGATAACTTGTAAAATAAAATACTATTGGGGTTTTATTTTGGTCACATTGAATTTATGGACTGATTTAGGGAAAATTGATAGTTTCACAATATTGAGTTTTACAGCAAAGAAAAAACATTGACTCTTCATTTATTCAGTTTTTACATTGCACTCTTCAGTAGTGTTACATAATATTCCCTATACAATATCTTCACACTTCTCTTCAAATTTATTCCTAGATATTTCAAGAATTTTATTGTTAGAGTCAGTTGGAACTTTACTTTTCACTTGTAAATTTCTGTTTCTTTAGAAAAGGTGTCAATTTTTATTGGTTTATAAGGGTCCTTTTTGTTTTTTCAAAACAACTCTTTATTGAAGTATAGTTGATTTACAATGTTGTGTTAGTTTAAGGTGTACAGCAAAGTGATTCAGTCAGACATATATATATATTCTTTTTCAGATTCTTTTACATTATAGGTTATACAAGTTACTGAATATAGTTCCCTGTTCCATGCAGTAGGTCCTTGTTTTTTTATCTATTTTATAAATAATAGCGTGTATCTGTTAATCCCAAACTCCTAATTTATCCCTTCCCTTGTCTTTCCCCTTTGGTAATCATAAGTTTGTTTTTTATGTCTGTGAGTCTATTTCTGTTTTGTAAATAAGTCCATTTGTATCATTTTTTTAGATTCCACATATAAGCAATATCATATGATATTTGTCTTTCTCTGACTTACTTCACTTAGTATCATAATCTCTTCTAGGGATCTTCTTTTTTTTTGCTGTTATTATTTAAAATTGATATGGGTGAGCTTTTATTGTAAATCTGGAAGAAAAATTGCAGATCATTACTTATGCATTGTAAGTGTTTTTAATGTATTTATAAAACAAGTATACATAACTAACAAAAGTATGGAAAAAATAGTTTCTCTAAAAAGTATCAATAAATTAAGTTTTAAATATACATAAAATTATGAAGCACCAAGATGAAAGAGTAATATTATATGTATTCACAATTTTACTGATGTAAGGAGGAATATTGAGTTTGGGAAATATTTCCTGTTAACAAATCAACACCTCCCAAGAAGAATAATCTTCAGCAGCCTGAAGGAATGAAGGGAAAATGAAAGGCAATGATCTGGGGAGGTGGTGTGAGACTACATTGTGAAAGATGGTTAGAAGTTTGGAATCTGAAGGTAGAACAACAGGTCTTGGTGAGTGGTTAAAGAGAGAATGAGAGTGAGAAAGGAAAACTGCAAGACTTCTGCTTGGGGAGCCTGGTGGGTGACCGTGTCCTGGAATGAGATAAATAGTACAGGAGATAACTGAGTTTTGTGTGGGTCACGTTGACTTGGTGGTTGGTGATGAGGTGGTGAAAAGACATTTACTTGGTGAGGACCGTTGGAACACTTGATAGAGAAGGGAACTGGTGACAGATTTAGACATCATTCACCTTTAGGTGGTAGTTGAAGTCACGGAAAGATAAACTATATCCTAATTGAAAGAAAAATTATGACAGAGTTTTGTGCATATTAAGTCCCATAGTCTTCAGTTTACACGTAATCTATTTAGGGTGCCTGTTATTCATACAATGACAGCAGCCTGAAGAATAGACGAAGCATTTTAGATGAAATGGCCTGGAAGTGAAACCCCAAACTATAAAAATTCATATTTTCTGACTTTCTAAGTTAATGTTTTCTGCATTTGCTTCTCCCTCTTTTTTTGCCCTGATTTCTTCTGCTTGCTCTTTTTGTTAGACGAACTGGCTTAGTCTAAGCATTTGATTTTAAAGCTTAGAGCAATTTAAGGTTTCCAAAGTATTCTTAGATCCACTGTTGGACCATAATATGTCATGTAGGCAATAAAGGATTGCTTGGAGAGTGCAATTTACCTGAAGGAAATCGTTTTTAACGGCAGATAATAAAAAGGTTTTCATGGTCAAGGATTTATGGGTTCTTTCGGGGGAACACAGCAAGTTGGAATATATTTTAAACTGAGAAATAAGAAGAGTTTCCAAAAGAGTTTAATTTTACCCTATGAGGTTCAAATCCAACTTTTCAAATCAGTTTTATGACAGAGTATATATGTCTGATTATGCTGTTCATAGTTATAATTTAACTGTTTTAAGTCATAGGAACAGTTTCTACTACAGAGAGTACTTACATAATTAATTACAGTTACTATTCAAAATTTCAAATGAAATCTTCAACCTTGGATGAGAAAATATTTTAGGAAATCCTCACTGTGATGAAAAACCATTAAAAGGCAAACTGCATAAAGCAAGCAATAGTGAAATCCCTTCATGTCATGTTACTTCTCTCTCTTTCTAGTGTCTTTCAAAATTGCATTTGAAAAAAATCTTCGAATTAAATGTTTTTCCACGAATGTGTAAATTTGTTTCATAGTAATGATTGAGAAGCATTTGTTCATTTATCCTTTCATTCCACAAATACTTATTGTCTACTGTGTCCCAGGTGCTGTGCCAGGGGTGGGGATATGAAACACAAAAACCTCAGAGAGCTGATGTTCTTGTGGGTGAGACAAACAATACTAAGTAATCATATATGTAAGTATAGGAATATACACATTAATTTCAGGTAGTGATAAACAAATTATACATATATGCACATACAATATGTATAATATATAATTTATAACTATATATAATATATACAATATAAACATATACATAATTTCTTTAAAGGTAGATGTTATATGTGTAATAAACCTAGTTTGTGTAAAACCCATGGGGGAAAAAGTTGTTTTAAGCAAGGGAGAGGCCACTAGAATGAATGTTAGTTAACCCTGTTTCAAAGTGATAGTTCCAGAATTAGTGACAGAGGGGGACACTGAGAATCACTGCACACTTAAAAATAGAGAGAAAGAAACAGAAAGCTTGGGAAGAAAAAGAACTGCTTCGTGTGTGTCTATTATGTTGCAGGTATAGTAATGGACAATTTACTTACGTCAGCTTATTTAATCCTCCCAACAAAACTCGATGAAATAGCATATCTCCATCTTAACATAGGACAAACTAAAACCTGAGAGGCCAAGTGACTTCCCCGAGGTCTACCTCGTAAATAAGTGTGAATTTGAGATTTAAACTCCAGCTTGCTTCTGTATTTACCACAGTGAGCACTAGAGGAAAGGAGTGTAGTTTAGGAATGAGAACCTTACTTTTAAAAATAAGTAGAATATTATTTAGCAGCCTACTAAAAATTCTTCCATGGTTAATGCATATATTAAAATCACCCTGTTGGTTGCATCACGTATCTCTTGCTGCCTAACAAACCATGTTAAAGCTTAGTGGCTTAAAACAACAAAAATTTATTTAGCCTACTATTCTCTGGGTCAACAGTTTGACTCAGCTGGGTGGCTCTTCTGAGCGTTGAGTTTTGATCATATTTTCTCACATCTGTGGTCAGCAACAGAGAGGCTTTACTTCTGAGAGTTGACAGGCTGTTTGCTGGGCAGTGGGACAATGGGGCTGTTGGGCCACATGTATCTTATCATCCAGCTGGCTAGCTTGGGTTTGTTTACATGTTACCTTGACAGTTTCAAGAGAGGGAAGAAGCATACAGACCTCTTGAGACCTAGACTCAGAACTCGCATATCATTACTTCAGTCATATCTATTGGCCAAAGCAAGTCAGAAGATCAGCCCAGATTCAAAGGAGAGGGAAAATAACTGCCATATTGTGATAGGAGAAGCTGCAAAGTTATAAAAGGGGCATGCAGACAGGTAGGTTTGAAGAACTGTGGCTATTTTGCAATCTACCACATTAGGCAAAAATGTGAGTTAATTGCATAGAAAAATAATTCTCAATATTGCTTTTTGAAGTCCATACACATGTATGTATTTTTATGAATGCATACATACACATACATGTATTATATAAGTATTTCCCTATAAGGTATTTTATTTCAAATGAATAAATATAATGAATTGAAATTATGTCTCTTCTTATGGAAGGGGTAATGTCTTCACTACATATAATATTTTCTTTGGTCCCTTTTGAGAATTTATGCCTGTCCCATAGTAAACTCTCAACAAATATTGGGTGAATAATCCTTTCCAGGCTTTATGTAATCTTTTTCTTCCTTTAGTCCCAGAGAGTAAGAAGCAATCATCTCTTCTTATATCGCTCATGTTTGCCAGTGAGGGAGATGACAGGACTTTTTTCCTAGATAACACATAGTTTACCCCTCCAGAGTCTGTGGTGGGCAGGACCATTTAGTTATACCATGGGTGCTCATAATGGAGAACAATTAGTCTACTATTTACTCTGGCAGAACCAAGCCTCATTTCCCCAGCTGGCTTTTTTATAGGAAAAAAATATTAGATTTTCAAAGAAATTATAAAATATTGCCAATATTAGATTTTCAAAGAAATAATAAAGTAATTCTTGCCAATATTAGATTTTCAAAGAAATAATAAAATTAATTCTTTTTCATGCAGCTAGAAATTGGTTCTAATTCACTGGCCACTGATTTCATGATGATCATCTCTTTCCTTAAGTTCTTAATACAGTAATTACCTTGGGATGCAAAAACCAAAAAGGAAACAAACAAACAAAATAATATTGTCTCTATCTCTGCAAGGTAGACAAGTGTGAAACATATTATAAGGTTCCCTTAAACCCGTAAGATTTTAGTAGTCCATTATAGAAATTCTAATTGTTATGCCTTGCCTGGGATTTGAAAAGTAAGAGACAATATAGTCCCTGAGACTAACTCTTACTAAGGGTATACTTACCCCTCTACCCATCCATCTGCTACCCCACCCCAGCCTATACAGAAACAACAATAAAATAAGGAAGTAAATGGTTCTTCAAAGATATCTGCCTGTGTTTTCCTGGAGTTGGGTCTGTGAATACCAACCCCATTTCATCACACAAATCAGATATGGGAAAGAGACTACATTAGCCAGGGAAATTAATAACACTATAGACCAACCCTAATATCATAGTGACAATGTAATACAGTTTTTTTCTTGTGGTTATTTATTTCTTACGTTATGGTCTGAATCAAGTTGGGTAGCTCTTCTGTGTAGCCCTCCTTGAAGCACAAAGCCTAGGCTTCTTCCATCTTTTAAGTCTACCATCTTGGATTCCTTTATGTTTAACTCTAAGGAAAGGAGAGACTGCATGGAGAAAACACACACACTCTTACCTGCCATGGATAGGGCTCACTTCCCTCACATTCCACTGGTAAAACTGAATCATAGGACCCATCTAGAATGGATGATTGGGGTTGGGGGAGTATAGAGGAATACCAACAACCTCTGACTCAGGGAGGTATTCAGAGAAACTTGATTAACATGCACTATCAAAATTAAAACATTATAATGTTCATGTCCCCCTAAAATTCATCTCTTATTTCAACGTCCCATTAAAGCCTCAATTTTGTGAATATTTCATTTCTCTCATGAAATAAACAATAGGGTTTTTGTTAGCATGTGAAAGAACAGAAGCTAAAGCATACCTTAAAGGACAGTCATGTCTCATGGGTTTTTCATTAGAATTTTGCTACCTGCAGCAAATATTCTATTCAGAGAAATAAACAAGTTCAATAACTGTAAATGAATGCATCCGAATATCATTTGGAATCATGTGTCCATCTTACTTTTTTTTCCTGCCATGTTATTTCTAATACACATACCCATGTTAATTAGACATGTACTTTCCATCCATAGCAAAACAGTTTGTATCAACTCCAAAGAATTATTAATTTCTTGGGACCAAACACTGGCTACTTAAAACCATTTTTGTGCACACTTTTTTTTGTATTTACCATTGTACACTTGACTAAGCCACTCTAATAATTCAAGTGTTAAAGACCCATGTGAGCAAGTGGGGCTGCAGCTGACTGATTGGATAAACCCTAGATGAGACAGATCTAAGTTTTTTTTTAATGGGTGTAATAAGTTTTATTTGGATATATTCAGTATAATTTTTTTATTGAAGTGTAGTTGATTTACAATGTTGTGTTAGTTTCAGGTGTACAGCAAAGTGAATCAGTATACATATATAAATATATTTCTTTTCAGATTCTTTTCCATTATGGTTTATCATAGGATATTGAATATAGTTCCCTATATATAGTAGTGTGTAGAGACAGATCTGACTTTGATCAAACACATGAGAGCTGTCTTTTGGTTGGTGACCTGACTACACCCAGTGGGTGGCAATGCTTGAGCAGCCAGGGGCAGTGCCAAAAAAGAGGTTTTTCAGAAGATTAAAGGGATGCTAGTTAAATCCATTAACCCTATTCTTGAAAGTTGCTAATTGCCAGAACTATAGGCCCTGTATCATTCCTCCTGCCCACCCCCCAGCTTCCTGTGAATGAATGTTCATATTATAATATCATGAATGCACCACAGAGGAAGAGATGGACAAAAGTGTAAGAGAACAAAATGGGGTGAACAGTGGTAAAAGCAAAAAGAAGCTAGAATATCAATCATTTTCTAGTGTGAGCAGGAAGAGATTTGGCAGAGGTGACCGATCAGGGAGGAAGTATCGAATCTCCTGCTGCTCTTCCTCTCCCATATCCCAAATCCCCACTTGATGGAATCAGGTCAGGAATGATGAGATTTTTGTTAGGAGAAGGAAAGACCTCTTGTGCTTAGTCTTTTATATCGAGAAAGCCCCTGGAGGGGGCGGCCTGTAGTTTCATTTTCTCTTTTACTGGGTTGGGAGGGAAAGGATATTGTGCCCTTTTCTTGGAAGTCATTTGACTCTGGAAGGGGCAGAATGGAACCTAGGGCAGAGAAGGCAGAGCTGCCTATAACCAATTTGTTCAAGGCCAAAGGAGACAGGGAAGAAAGAGGCAGAAATTCAGGGGTGTGTCTTTGTTCAATAATAAAAGTTATGATTGCAGAGTTTTCTTTGTGCTGGTTTCTCTCATAGAACACGTTGAATTAGGCTTGTGGCCGCTTCAGAATTATCCACTTCTCCTTTGATAGGAGGAGAGAATGAAGGAAAAAAATATAATGATATAAATTACATTTATATCCATACGGATAAAATTATTGAGCACCAAGCCAGGTACCTTGATATTAATTCTCATAACAACCCCCTCAGAAAGGTACGAATAAGACAATTCCTCAGCTGAGAAAACAGAAGTTAAGTAATTGGTCCATTTGCCATACAGCTCGTAAAAAGAGCTGGGATTCAAATCCAATAAACTAGATGAATCTCAAAAACATTATGCAGAGCAAACAAAGCCAGATACAAAAGGGAACATATTGTATGGATCCATTTGTATGAAATCCTAGAACAGACAAAAACTAAGCTATAGTGATAGAAATCAGATTGAGGGGTGACCTGGGTGAGGGGTGGGAGTGTCCTGACTTCAAAGGGGCATGAGAGAACTTTTTTGGGGTGATGAAGATGAAGATGCTCTATTTCTTTCTTTCTCCTTCTTCTTTTTCTTTTTCTTTCTTTTCTTTCCTTTTTTTTTTTTTTTTTTTTTGAATATGCTCTATTTCTTGATCGTGGCCATGGTTAAACAAGCATATGTTTGTCAAAACTCATTGAACTCTACACAAAAATGGATTTATTTTAATGTATGTAAATTTAACTCAATAAAATTGATTTTTTTTTTTAAAAATGAGGAAATGATCCTACCAATAAAGCACACTTTCCTCAAGGAGACACTGCCACAAGGAAGGAATCTGTATATGTCTACATAAGGGAAGATGGGATAGAGAATATAAGTGCAGAATCACTGGCTCTTAAAGAAAGAGCTGTTTGTTTCTTTCATCCGAATCATCCAAATAGTACTTCTGCATTTTTCTAGTCAACAACTGAATGTTTCACTGTATTTAATTAACAGACACTTACTAAAGTTATGTCTAAACATGCAGAGTACACAGAGTACAGCATCCATTCTTTTGCTTAAATATTTTTCTTCTTCAAATTAAAACAAAAGCACATTTTGGGGTATTAAAATATTTAGATGATTACTTTCATTTGTATTTATACCTGTAGACATTGTTATGTACAGATAAACATTGTTGACTAATGCTTAGCTTGACCGCAGTAGGAAATGTGGGTTATAAAATTAATGTTAGTTCAGATCAAAAGGATAGTATTAGTAGACCCACCCTTGGCACAGATATTCTGCCTTGTAAACACATTTTACTAAGAGGTTTGAATAAAATTTCATTGTTATTTGTTGGAAAATTAATTTTGCAAAGAGATTAGTTATCTTTCTCCTAAGAACTTCGAGTTTTAAATATTAAAATGTAACTCAATTTACTAAGGTGAAATAGAAAGGGAAAGATTAACCCAGATGTAACTATTAGCTAAAATTAAATGTTACTTGGGCAAAAGATCTGAACAGACATGTCATCAAAGAAGGTGACAAAGAAGGTGTTCAAACGGCTAACAAGAATATGAAAAGATGCTTAATTAACATCATTAATCATTAAAGTAGTCCAAACTAAAACACGATGGGATACCACTACACACCTATTAGAATACTAAAGTAAAAAATAAAAATAAAAAAATAAAAACAACAGCAAGAAGCTGACAATGCCAAGTGCTGGTAAGGTTGCTGAGCAACTGAACCTCTCCTGCTGTGATGGTGGGATGTGAAATGGAACAGCCCCTCTGGAAAACAGTGTAACAGTTTCTTGTAAAACTAAACACGTGGCCCAGCAATAGCATTCCTGAGCATTTATCCCAAAGGAAGAAAAACTTATGTTCACACAGAAAACTGTACATGAATGTTCATAGCAGCATTATTCTTAATAGCCCCAAACTGAAAACAACCCAGATGTCCTTCAGTGGGTAATGGCTAAACAAACTGTAGTTCATCCATACAAGGGGCACTACTCAGCAATTAAAAGGAATGAACCACTGATACACACACCAACCTGGATGAACCTCCAGGGATATGCTGATTGAAAAAATCAATCCCCAAAGGTCATATACTGTAGGATTCCATTTATATAACATCCTTGAAATAACA
This sequence comes from Eubalaena glacialis, assembly GCF_028564815.1. Taxonomy (NCBI): domain Eukaryota; kingdom Metazoa; phylum Chordata; class Mammalia; order Artiodactyla; family Balaenidae; genus Eubalaena; species Eubalaena glacialis. The sequence continues at coordinate 45,750,446 of NC_083719.1, forward strand.
AAATTATAGAAATGGAGAACAGATTGGTGGTTGCTAGGGGCAGGGACAGAGGAGGGGGTGGGAAGTGGACATGGCTATAAAAGGGCAATAGGAGGCATCCTTGTGGGGCTGGAAATGTTCTGGGCTTGACTGTATCAGTGTCAATATCCTGGTTGTGGTGTTGTGCTATAGTTTTTGTAAGGTGTTATCATTGGGGGACACTGGGTAAAGAGTACACAGGATCTCTTTATATTGTTTCTTACAACTGCATGTGAATCTATAATTATTTCACAATGAAAATTTAATTTTTAAAAAGCACATTATATCATACAACCCTCCTTTTCAAGATCATTCATTAGCTTCCCATCACACTCAAAACCCAAAAATGCCTCAAAATTACCTCACAGGATTTGCAGGATCTGGCCCCTGGCATCTCCTTCCAGCTCATTCCTGACCATTATTCCTCTAGCTGACTTTGCACCCCACACTTGACTTCTTTCCATTTCTCAAATAGTCCAGGGCCCTTCACATCTCAGGCTCTTTGCAGTTCAGCCCTGAAATGCTCTTCTGCCAGATTTTAGAATGACTTACTCTCTCCCTTAGTGCAATTGCTCACAGGTCATGTCCTTAATCTCACTTGCTCACTTAATGCCATTTGGCAAAATATCCCTTCCTGCAAGAGGACTTCTCCGACCACTGTATCTAAAAGGACACAAAACCCATTCCCATATCAGTCTCTGTTCTCTGATGCTGCTTAATTTCCCTTTTGGGTATTCTTACCTGACACTACAATATCTTTTTTTTTTTTTTCACTTTTTTTGGTGGTAAAATATATATAACATAAAATTTACCATTATAGTATCATTTTTATTTATTTACCACAATAAATAGTAATTAAGTTCCATTAGGGTAGAGCCCACATTTTCCCTACTCACTATTAAATCCCCTGGACCTAGAACAAATATTTGTTAAGTAAACAGTTATTAAATTAATGAATAATTGAGTGAACAAAAGCAATTTGGGAAAGTATACATACCTCTATGAGAGTATTTGTGGGTAAAACTTAACACAAAATCATGATATATTATTTAGTCCTGCCAGGCTGGTAATGCATATTGCTGTTATGGGTTGGGGATGGGGATTAGTACATCACGAGTGAGAGAAGAGAGAAATAATACCTGATGGGCATTACTGTTTTACAGAAGATATGGGAATATGATCTATGGAAAAATTTTTGTGTACAAACTTGTTAGCAACGCCTTTCAGTTGCAATAGTTTTTCTAGTTATTTCTTTTAAGCTGTCCTCTTGAGGAATTAGCTGCTATGGACCTCTCTTTATTAGAAGACACCAAAGCTTGGGCCCTGCCTGCAAACAAAATAGTCTTTATGATTGCCAATGTATAGTACCAGTGATTTCACATTGAAGCAGTATAATAATTGGTCAATTAAATGCTCTTCAATCTATGGGCACTCATTTCATTGTTGTTATTTGATTAATTCCTTAATGGACCCTCACTGTGGAAAAATCATCTTCTCTATGCAAGTCCTGGGACTGCTTCTCCTTGAATTATTCAAACTCTGTATTATTCATCTTATAACTTCCTGGTATCGTCAGAGCGGCTTGCATTGTATAGGCTTTCCAGAAATGTATTTTAGAATAGAGAAATGAGGGCTTCCCTAGTGGTGCAGTGGTTAAGAATCTGCCTGCCAATGCAGGGGACACGGGTTCGAGCCCTGGTCCGGGTAGATCCCACATGCTGTGGAGCAACTAAGCCTGTGCGCCACAACTACTGAGCCTGTGCTCTAGAGCCCGCGAGCCACAACTACTGAGCCTGCGTGCCGCAACTACTGAAGCCCGTGCGCCTAGAGCCCATGCTCCGCAAGAAGAGAAGCCACCGCAGTGAGAAGCCCGTGCACTGCAACGAAGAGTAGGCCCCGCTTGCCGCAACTAGAGAAAGCCTGTGCACGTCAATAAAGACCCAATGCAGCCAAAAATAAATAAATAAATACAATTTATATAAAAAAAAAGAATAGAGAAATGAATAAACAAAGGACATTTGATTCCATTTCACATGTTTAGGAATAGGAAACTTTCATAAGCTTATTTCCTCTGAAACCCCATAAAGTCATGAAATGCTAGCCTTCTAGACATTCTTAAGTGAAAGAGTTAATGAGAAATCTGCACGCCCACTGAGGACCATGGAGGCTAACACCCCTCGCTAAATTCTTGAGTGACACAAAAAAACCTTTTTATTGCCTGCACTGCAAACTCCTCTGAGTTTGCTGCCATAGATTTTTATGAGGAGACGATGGGCTGTACTCTATTTTAATTCAGTGCTTCTGGCAGGTCCCAACACAGGTATGAGAGGGTGAATCGCTAAGTAGGCAGCTATGTTTATTCGGTTAGGGACTGCATAGGGGGACATTCGTTGGCCCTCAGGAAATCAGCACAGCCCAATATAATTGACTGCATTTTATTATGTTTGGAATGTTCATGTTTCCCCAAGCCAGCTCTGCTCTATCTGACTATAATTAAACCGAAAATATTCAAAGCATTTTCTGCTTGTAAATGGTAGTTGACAGAGAAGGCAAATAAGCGATTACACTGTCTGAGTGGGTAGCCTGGAGGGTAAGCATCGCTACTTCTGCTAAGTGTTTAGGTTAGAGATATGCTAAAACCCACCTGGAGGACAAAGACAATGTTTCTTGAGTAAGAATTAACTGGAGAGTTTGTTAAAAGCATGAGGTTCCTGGGCCAATTATACCTCAATAAAGCTGAAGAAAAAAAAAAAGATTCCTAGGCCCTACGCCCAGAGATTCTGATGCCAGACACCCAAGGAGGGCACAAAAAATTGCATTTCTAACAAGCTCCCAGGTGATACTGGTCTGCACACCACATACTTCGGAGCACCCCACCAGGCCAGCCAGAGCTAGCCGTGTAACTGGCACTAGAGATGGGAACTGCTGGTATTCCACTTGGCTGCAAGTTAGGTGCAAATCAGCCAGAGGCCTCAGCTGAGGTAGGAGCAGAAAGGCCTTCGTCTTCCCCAGGAAGAAACCGCAGCGTCTCTGAAGACAGATGATGAATGTGATCCTAATTATGTGGGAGCTGACTCACAGGATAATGGAGGTGATTCATGGAAAGTGCTGCTGCAAAACCGAATGGAGACGTGAAAACAAGTGGAGATGTGTGGGGAACGTCAGACCAAAGCCAAAGATTTCTTTTGTTGCTTCTGAACCTTTGGGCATTTTATCCGAAGGAGACAACCCATTGCCATAGAATTGGAAAACAAAATTATATGATGCCTTTAGATAGACTATATGGTGTGTCAATGCATCATGGTAATAGCTGTGTCAGACCCTCCTGGTTGCTTTCCCAATATCTTTTCACCCCTCCTCCATACCAACAGCACCACAGTATGATGTTAACTGGGGACAAATGGGATTAGTTTTATACACTATTGATGGCCCTTGCAATGGAGGCAGATTTTATTGAGTGTAGCAACATGTCCAGTTATAAAATTCCATTCCTTTACAGCCACGTTCATCCACATGGCTGAGTTCTAGCAAGAGAGATATGAGCAGACGTCTTCTAGGCAAGCTTCCAGGAATCCTGTTGTTTCCCTGATTTAAAGAAATAAAAGGACAGACAGGGCTGCAATAGTGCTCTTTGCCATTCCTCTTTATCCTTTCCTAGAATGTGGTTAGGTTAGAGATATGCTAAAACCCACCTGGAGTTCTAGCAAGAGAGATATGAGCAGACGTCTTGAATGTGGTTGTAAGGCTTGAAGGTATAGGACCCATCTTTGCAAGCATTAGGACAGAAGCCAAATGGAAAGATGGAAGGATCTGGGACCTTGATGGCATCCTGGAGCTTCCGTACCAGCACTGGGCTGCCTACCCCAGGTTTCTACTGTGTAAGGAAAGTATTTGGTTAAGCAGCTGCTTTTGTGAACCTGTTATATGGAGCCAAACAACATTCCTAACAGATGAAATGGGTATCATTTATTGAGAATTTATTATATGTATATGCCAGCTACTTCACTAAGAATTGTATATGTATTATATCATTTAACCTTCATGGCAACCCCATGAGGTATATTGTTCCATTTTATCAAAAGTTTCTAAGGAGAATCAACAGCATTAAGAAAAAGTGCATGTTTAATAATGCCAGTGTAAATCTGCTTGGGTAGATTTGAGTCTTATTTATTTTAACCTGGCCCAGCTCCTAAGATAGTCTCCTGACACCTGCTTTATTGTGATATTGTCCTATGCATATTATATTGACTTGTAATTATCAATCTCTACCTCCCACTGGGTTCAAATAAGGTGAAACTTCTCTTAAGTGAAACAGTTTTGATTCTTGTAACATAGACATAGACTATGGAGAGACATTGGCTGGATAGAAATGGCTCCACTGTAGATTCTGCCAGTATATAATATAAATTACCCATGCACAGACATTTCATTAATTTTTTTTTTATTACAGCTGCCTACCTTAAAAGCCTGTCGTGCTAAGTCATGTTCCTTCCTTTCCTCTTTAAAGAAAAGTGATTAGAACACTAAGTGGAGTAAATTAACCTGAACCTCAGAGGTAAAGGGAAAAATTAGCTTGCAAAGAAATGGTTCACACTATCTAGAATTTATTTGCAGCTTGGATATGGGGGTGGAAGGTTAGGAGCCTGGGAGACAAATGGAGAATCTAGTTTTAAATTAGATTTTAATGTCAGTCTGGAATTCTAGTTAACCTCAAAATGAAATTTCTTTGGCACTTGAGTGTTTCGCAAAATCATTATTAAAATCATTATTAAATAGTTTTAATTCCCCTATATGGAGAGAATCACACACGTTTACAAAATCATATCTTCTGAATCCACATGAAGTATATAGTTATGACACACAACCAGGGTCAAATCATAGAATCATCAAATTTTAAAGACCTCAGGGTATCTAGTTTAATATACCCATTCATATATGAAAACAGTATAGCTAAGAGGTGGGAGTCATTCCTGCTAGTATCTAATCCAGGACTAGAATTAGGGGATCCTAAATCTTACTTTAAGATTCTTTCTAGTCCCCCATGGCCTCCTGTGAAAGATTCCCCTAGTATTTTTTTTCCACATTCTGAGTCCCAGTAGATGTGTATAATTTTTTAGCCCTAGGCTCAAGCAACTGATGACTTTCAAGTGTGTCCTTTGTTGTTGAAATCAAATCCCCATCCCTAATGTGGTCACGTATGATATCATTTCCCCTTGACAGAATTAGCGAAAATCCCACTCTTGAGATGCAACCCCATGTTCCAAGAGCCTGCTTCCCAAGTCACAGCAGACCACACCCAGAGGCTGCTAGAACATGGGGGTGGGTAGTTAGCATGGGGCAGGGGGTGTTCAGCTCACATCCAGCCTGCTTCCTGACAAGCTCCCTCAGCCCCAAATTCAGGGTACAACTAACAGTGATGGTATAAATCCAGGTTCCTAGGTCAGCTGGCGCCTCCCTGGAGGCAGGAGGACCTCCGTGTTAGGTGCACTGGCTCAAGAGTCAAAATACCTGGGGTCACATGCCAGCTCCATTGATAACTTGTCCTTAAATTGATCTTGAGTGAGTCGCTTGTCCTCGCTATGCTTTGATTTTCTCATCTACAAAATGGACCTAACAATATTAACTCCACAGTGTTAAAAAGATCAAATAAATGAATTATGTAAATGTAATCCCTGCTTGATCCTAGCCCTAGGGTCTGTCATGATCCTACTGCTCATACAGGCAGAACCAAGGTGTGAGTCAACCAAAAACTCATCCTTCAGTTCCCATAAAGACAAACTCTTCCAATTTTTTTTTTCATTAACCAACACTTTTTCCATGGGATGATTTGGAGATTTCTAAAGAGTATAATCTTTTTTTGCCCTCACCCTCTTTTGTTCTGAGAATTTGGAGAAGTGGCGACAGGCAGCCATTTATACCATCTGCATGAATATTCCCCAGGAATGCACACATCCACTAATCATTTTTCTACCCCTCTCAGTATTTTCAGGACTGGTTTTTTTGACGGGGGTGAGGGGGGAATCATAAAACCTTTTACTATCACATGCACGGTCAAACAATTAACATACAATTTCAGAGGCCAGGACACCCCCTGGTGCCTATTCCTGACCCTTTGGGAAGGCCTGTGATAAAGATTCTAAGTCTACATACACTCTTTAAAATAAAAATGTTTCCAAAGGATGGATTAAAAACATTTTTTTTAAACCTTGGCTCAGATATAATTTGAGGGAAAAAAATTGCTAAACAACAGAAGTGATTTGTTCTCAGCATCTATGGAGAAGACACATTTCTCTTCCACTATCTTTCCCTTTTTGGTGATTTTGGACTTCCTGGGCTGTGCTGAATGTGATAATGTTCTAAGTTAGCCAAATATCTCTTAAGGATCTGCCAAATTTCAAAGCAAAGTTATGTAATTATGCATTTCCAACATAAAAAAGTCAAGGTGCCCATAAAAATGTGCCTAAAAATGGGGAAATGTTATCAAAGACAAATTATGTATTTATCACCTTAAAATCAGAATTGCAGTTATTTGTTTAAACTCTATGCCTGATGCGTAATTACATGAAAGGAAGTTAAGCAGAAGCCTTATGCCTGCTTTGTGTGACAGCTGGGTCATTTTAATTTTGCTGACTACATGTAGAACCTGGCCAACTTCATGGTCAAAGTCAGATTCTGGTCTCATTTCCAGTACAGACTCAGTCCAGCTTTGCCCTGATGATTCACAGAGTGCACTTCAGGTGCCATATCTACATAGTCAGTATGGAATGACGTCTATGAAGTCAAACTCATGCTAATGCTTTGGCCGTTGTACATTTTGCAGGACTTCTGAGCAGAGGCGATCCCAGCTCTTGTTTCTGGTCCAGCAAGTCACAACCTCTCTGGGCCCCGTTTCTTCTACCAAGTGACAGGTTAACCTTACCTCTCAGGTCATGTTCAATGCTCCTTCTCCCCTTCCTCATGATCAATCAACCGTGGGCTGCTGCTGATTGATTGTGTGCTCTTTCCTTTCCTGAAGATAATGATACTAACAGTTACCAAAAGCCTGACACTGACTCATGCCAGGCACTGTTCTTTTTTTTTTTTTTTAATTTATTTATTTATTTTTAACATCTTTATTGGAGCATAATTGCTTTCCAATGGTGTGTTAGTTTCTGCTTTATAACAAAGTGAATCAGCTATATGTGTACATATATCCCCTTATCCCCTCCCTCTTGCGTCTCCCTCCCACCCTCTACCCCACCCCTCTAGGTGGTCACAAAGCACTGAGCTGATCTCCCTGTGCTATGCAGCTGCTTCCCACTAGCTATCTATTTTACATTTGGTAATGTATATATGTCCATACCACTCTCTCACTTCGTCCCAGCTTACCCTTCCCCCTCCCCGTGTCCTCAAGTCCATTCTCTACGTCTGCGTCTTTATTCCCGACCTGCCCCTAGGTTCTTCAGAACCATTTTTTTTTTTTTAGATGCCATATATATGTGTTAGCATATGGTATTTGTTTTTCTCTTTCTGACTTACTTCACTCTGTATGACAGACTCTAGGTCCATCCACCTCACTACAAATAACTCAATTTCGTTTCTTTTTATGGCTGAGTAATATTCCATTGTATATATGCAGGCACTGTTCTTAATGCTTAATAAAAAAAAATTTAATTCTCACAACAACCTTATGTTTTAGGTACTCTTATTATCCCCCATTGAAAAATGAATAAACTGCCTATCAGGAAAGTTAAATAGCTTGGTCACATTCACACAGTTAGCAAGAGGCGGAGCAGAGGCTATCTGGTTGCAGAGCAGGCATGCATGAAGACTCTGCTGTTGGGGTAAAGCAATAGAGTATTTCTCGTTAGACTTCCTAGATTAGTTGCTTATTTTCCAGCATATTTTCCTGGACTTTAGACATTTAATCAAAATTTACATACTTTGGAATTGGAATCATTTACAAAATTGCACCCCTAAAACAGTTGACATAATTTATTCTCCTATCAAGCATATTTTCTTTTAATTAAGGCCTTCGCATTTCTTCATATCAGCACTCTGGCTATGAACATAAGAGATTACCAACCGGACAGAATTTCAAAATAAAATGTGATTTACACTGAAGAGTTTTGTTTGCAGTGTATGTGACTCAAAGTTAATTGAGGTTTCACTTTTCATCTGTTTTTATGTGTGCTGATATCCAAAATCTTTGTGAGTTCATTTCCATAAGAAATAGGATATTAGTGAAATACAACTGTTATTCAGAAATACTGAGAATATACCACTTCCACCAGGAGAAAGGCTGAGAAATTAAGTGAAATTAAAATACATTTACAAATGACATGATACAAATAAGACATGTTCTAGAAATAACTTTTGTGCTAACTAGGAGTTATTTACATACTCACCAGTGACTCATCACTCATCTTTTCAGCTTGGTAGATAAAAAACTAGGTGCCATAATGCCAGAACTTTACAGTAAAGATACTTTTAATATGTGTTACTATAGAGCTTTCAGGTGGGGCTAAAAATTAAAACAAAATGTATTAAAAGTCCAATGCTCCATTGTTTTCAGGATAATGGGACAGAGTGAAAACAGCGTTTGGATGAGTTAGGGGTCCTATGTTCTCTAAGCTGCACCTTTAATTTGCCAAGTTACTCCTTGAGTCTCAGTTTCCTCACCTGTAAAACAGGAGATTGGACTGGATGGTTCTTGAAGGTCATGTCCATCTCCATCATTCCATGGTCTTGAGACTGAAAATGTGTAAGGAATCAAACTCTGCGAAATTTTATCCTGCCTTATATCATTCTTGCTTCTTCTTGGACAACTTCTGTTTTATCCTGTAGTTTTCTTGTAAGTTGATGTATGCTCTGAGAAAACTCAACCCACTTAGTTTCTGGTAAAGCCCTACGGTTCTCTTATCCCTCACTGGCTACATTTATATGCTAGTAAAAGATGAAACCATATATATATATATATATAATGATTGTTATTTTTGGACTCCACCCCCATTCGGTCATCCAGTTGTTCTAGTCTTTGCTATTCTAAGTAATATCTCTAAGGATTTTCCAAGAATGTATTATATGTTAGTATTTAATTTTAATAAACATATTAGGTTCTTGGAGTTGGGTTCTTTGGGGTGAGGAGAAGTTGGGGATGGGCAAGATTACTATGTATTAAAATAGAAAACTTTTAAGAGTGTTTTCTTGTATTCTAGGCATTAGGCAAGGTGCTTTGCATTGAGAACTCTATTTAGTGAATAGACTACACTTGATAGAACCCACAATCCCCTTAAACATGTTCTGTTGCTGAGCTTTTCCCTGCCCGGTGGGATATTTTGTCAGTGTCCACAAATACTCTGATTAGTTTTAGGTATTAGAGTGCTATCACTCTCAGGTATTAGAAAGTCCAACCTGATCCAAAATTAAACGTTCATCTGAGATCCAATTCAGAGTTTCTCCCCCATCAAGCCTGATCCAATTTGGAAATTGGTACTGGAGAAGTGAGAGTTTGTTTCTTTTCTTCTCCTCAACAAACCAGTTACATACATATTATCTTCAATCCTCTTGACAATCCCATAAAGTAGGCCTATTTCCATTTTATATAGACTAAAACTTGAAAAACCTATGTTTCATAGGATTTGACCCAGGGATGTCTGATTTTTAAGCAAATTCTTTCCACTGCCCCTATGTTGCCTCTCAAAATTTCAGTTACCCACATGGTTGGGTGTTTGGGGGGGGGGGCTTTGGATTTGGATTTGATTCTGTTATATTATGTTTCCAAACCAAGAGGATCAAAATTTTCAGTCATGTTCCAATACTTTTTGTTTATCTGCATCTGTTTGGTAAGATTCAAGGGTGCCACAAGCTGATCATGTCTATAATAACTCGGAGGCATTCAGAGTTAATGCAAAGAGGGGTCATGACTCCTACCATAAGACCTAGATACTTTCTCCAGCACTGGCAAACATACACAAGAAATACATAATCAAAGAAATGTATACTGTATATAGAAATTATTTTATAGACATAAATGACATAAATCAATGAATTATTAAAGTGTATTTAGTGGATTAGAGAACAGGTCAGTGACAGTACAGGCAAATTGTAGAATAGGTAATAGACTGGTAATTTTGAGAAGATGCAGGGTGTTGGTATTTTTCAGAATAAAATCTCACTCTTAATAAATATTTGAGAGAATCTAGACAGGGAATTTAGAAACTATCTCAGGATCAGAACTGAGTGTATTCCATGTGATGTGATATATATTATTAGTAAGAACAATGAGTATGTATATTCTATGTAAATCATCCCTGTGTATATTAGATTTAGACCTCAGGACATAATGTCTCTAATGCTCCAGGAAACAACTTTAGAGCTTGAGTCATTGCTTTATCTCTTTAAAATGTACATTAATGTGTTTTTCAGTAAATTTGATGTGTTCTAGTTTTTTAATTGAATACTCTATAAAGAATGTGTCTGATGGATGCTACTTGAAAGTTTTTCTTTCTCCTACACAAGAGAAAACAATGGGAAATCATGCCTAATGCCAAGAAATCATGTTTTCTGCTCAATCCATGTGAAGAATATATGGATGACAGTCAAAAAGATCTGCCAAACTACAAATGGAGATGGTACAGGAGCCTGCATGGGCAATGCAATACAGCAGTGTAATACTTAACACTGAAATTTAGTTTACAACAGCATGAAGTTCAACACGCATGTTATGATGCTTTACATTGAATAATGTATCGTATTTAAAATGCATAGAGATCTTTTCTATAGGTTACAATGTGTTAGAAGATGTGAAAATATGTTCAAAACTTAAGACACCAAAGAAGGTAAAGATATAAAGTATAAGACCTGTTTTGTTGGTCTTTAGAAATTTGAATTCTCTTTGAAGTTAGTGAAACTATTGAGATGAAACATCTGCATAAAAATATAAACCTTCCCAATCTGAAGTCTAACTCACTCCTGAATCATATGATAAACAACCAAAGCACCATAACTTTATGAACCTCCATTTATTTTCCTGGGGTTCAGAGGATTCCTCTGAGTGCATTCCTCAGACCTAATGGTGACTCCAACACCTTTGGGATCATACTGAGGTTTTTGAGTTGAGTTCCCAGACCCTACCAACCATTTCTCATGCATGTCTATCGTTTTGAGTAGCTTTCTCATGTTCACCCCAACCAAGGTTTGCTTCAACCACAAACCTGTCTCAGGCTCAGTATATACCTTTCAACAGACTTCTCCGTGAAAATGGCTTTGTGTCCATCCTATATCCCGTTCATTTAGGCTCGTTGAGACTAGATTTCAGGTGACATTAAATATCTCTTAAAAAGAGAAACATTTTTTTTCTCCGAATCTAATTTTCTTCATCTCTATCAATACCTCCTGGGCTATACCCTTACTTAACTCCCATCTGTGTAATCACAATTTTCATTAAATGCTTTTAAGATTCCTTTGTCAGGATACATTTTAAATTTTCCATATATCATAATTTAAGTTTTCTGTTTCTTTCTCCCATCTGCTATTTAAATTTTCTTCTCAGCAGAAAGCCTTACCGTTGCTTCATTTCCACACATGGCAGACATTCAAGCACAGCAAATTGCAGTCACAGTTACACTGAAATGGGAAGGAAATATGCTTCCCAACACCCCATCAGCATCTCCCACCAGAGGCCATTTGTCTTATCTGCCTTTTTTTATTTTTTTAGCCTTTTAAGCCAATGACTACCAAAAGAAAATATCAAAACCCAAATCAGTAGTACCTGCCACCAGTGCTACACAAATCACTGGATTTGATCATGTAAAGTTCAGGATTCCTGTTCAAAAATATTCCTCATGGTGATCTGAGATGAATGTATCTTCTAAGCTCTCAGTCATCCTTACTCAGCCTTCTGGTTTCCTACTTCGGTGACCCCTTTGCTGGCATCCACTTTCTCCTCCAGGTGGTTTTTCTTGGGTTTGGTTCCTTTCCATTTAGCTTGAACCTTACTCTTTTATCTGGCCCAAGGGATTGGCCCTATGTCTTCATCCTGTGGCACTGTGAAAGGAGACCCTTTCCTGGCACAGCTTGGCTCTTGGCTCTGCCACGCAGCTTGGTCCCATCAGCCACTTGCCTTTAGGGTCACTTCAAAGAAAAAGTCCCTGTGTTCCCCAAGCCTCAGGAGACCCAGGTTGCTCTTCCTCGGGTATTTTCTGAAGCCTCCCTCATTCCAACTCCATCAGGGACCAAGGAAATTCTATAGCACTCTGACAGCCTTCTCTCTAACCACTAAAGAACCCATTGTCACCCTGAATTCTCTCTCAGCCTTGCTTTTATAGACTATTGGTGGAGGATGGGCTAATCTTGGCAGCCCGTTGGATCACCCTCTTTTCAGGCCCTGCACTGATAACCATAGAACCTGATTAGTATGTGAGGATACTTGATAGCTATTTTCCTCAGCTTTGGGCCCTCAGTTGAAATTCCAAGACAGGAAGTTTTTTGTTTTATATTCTGGTTTGTTTTGTTTTTCTTTGTCATACAGATTTTAAAAAAATTATCTACTTAAAATTATCAATGATTTTTATGGTTTCTAGTTTTTATATTTGCTTAGAGTGGCTTTTCTCACTCTGTATTAGTGTTACCGAATCAGGTCCGACTACTTGCCATTTAAACATCAGTATTCGGGAGAGGCAGTGTTGGTAGAAAGGAAAGTTGCCTTTAATCAAAATGCTGGCAATCTGGGGAGATGGTGGACTCAGTGTTCCTCAAAAACCACCTCCAAAGATTTTGCTCAGCCATGAAAGTTTTTAAAGGGAAAAAAGGAAATAATCTCAGTTAATCATTGAGATCGGGGGTCAGTTGTCGCCATCCCCCACTGTGTGCAGGCTTGTGTTGCAGGCTTGTCGACTTGCGATTTTTTTTAAGACACTATCTTGTTCACGCACTTTGTTGGAAAGATTACTGAAGGGGAAGCTAGGGAAGAGATCTGGTCATCTATTAATTACTTATTCTTCATTTTTACTTCTTTGATTTACGGAAAGAACCAGCAGATTAGGCAAGATATTGCGTGATCAAAAGATTTGAAAGGCGTGCTAGGGGCAGAGATGAGTAGAGCATGGGGTGCCTAGTTTAAGGTTAGTGACAAGACAAAAGGGGCCTCCTGCAGAACGCTCTTTCCTGCCAAATGCTGCTTACAAATCCCCACTTGTCTAAACATCATTCCTTTATTATGGGATTATGGGTGAAGGTCCGTCTTCTGTAACTTCTTCCTGCTGACATAGGGTGCCGTATCCTTAGAGTGGAAGATGTCAACAAGGGTCTGTAGCATCTCTTTGTTGACAGTTATAGTTGTCCGTTTATATATACAGGCAGAGCAAGCTATATTTATTTTGATGTCCCCAAAGGTATAGATTATTATAAGCAATAGTGTTAATCCCATTCTCCTAAGGCCAGTTCTTGGAATTGTGCTAGCCATAGATTCAGTACTGCTCAAGATGGAGTCTGGTCATCGTGCAGTTAGCTTTCTTCTCTGGTGGCAGTTACAGTATCTGTAAAATGACTCAGGAATGTGTATCAGACACTGAGTCTGTGACTCTATTGTCCTAATCATTAACTGCTCAAGCCTGCCCTTTTGTGACTCAGGGAGGCCTGGGAGACTGCAGCTTTTCTATAAACAAGAGGCAGGAGACATGGAGGGGCCTTTGTACTTGGGGTGGGGGGCGCAGGGTTCTGCTCGGTTCCGGAAGTTTACTAGGGGTGCCATAACAAATGTCCGCAAACTGAGTGGCTTGAACAACAGAAATGTATTGTCTCACAGTTCTGGAGCCCGGAAGTCTGAAATCAAGGTGTCAGCAGGGCCATGCTCCCTCTGAAGGTGCTAGGGAAGAATCTCTTCCACGCCTCTCTCCTAGCTTCTGGTAGTTCCTTGGATTATGGCAACATACCTCCAGTCTTCACATGGCGTTCTCCCTGTGTGCTTTCTATTTCCAAAATTCCGCTTCTTGTAAGGATACCAGTCATACTGGATGAGGGACCAATCCTACTCTAGTATGGCCTCATCCTAGCTTAACTAATTATACACATTCTGAGGTACTGGGGGTTAGGACTTCAGCATATGAATTTGGAGGGGGGCTCAATTCAACCCATAATATGCTCCAATATTTATTAAAACTATCCTGACTTTCCTATAGAGCTTTCAGATGGCCAGCAAGCCAGACTGATAGTTTTTTTGTTTGTTTGTTTTTTGTTTTGTTTTTCTTTTCCCCATCTATGGCCCACCTTAAATTTATTTTGGTATAAAGAGTAAGATAGGGGTAAGGATATGCCTTGATATTTTCCTAAAGAGTTAGCACAAATTAAAGTGTCTTATCCATTATATTATCCTCTTCAGAACCTGGCAAAGTGTTTGAATCATAACCAGGTACTAAATAAATGTCCTTTAAATTAAGTCAAATCACCGACCAGAGAACTGAATTGTTAACTTCCTAACTAGATGATAGCTTATCTAACTGTTTGATTTCAGGTTGTGAAGAAATCCTAGAGAAATTACAAGGCCCATAGCGGTGAACCAAAGGATATTGGGTTAAAGGAAATACTAGCATTTTCTACTTATTTAAGGAAATAAACAATGTTTCTGTGACATATCTTTTTCAATAGCCTATAGGACAGGGTGATGAGCTAGAACTGAAGACTGATTTGTAAAACAGATGTCCTTTTCTTTCACTGGTTTACTGGGAGGTATCAGCTACATTATTTGGTGTGTGTGTGTATTCAGTGTACATATGTGGGGGGTGGCCAGTAAGTAAAGAGGCCAAGAAGCAGCCATGTAAGCTCTTGAAAATACTTATGAGCAACATTTTAGAGCAATGGTAAAAATGATTGTTGATCCATTCTAAATTTTAAAGCTTAGATAATCCTAATTTATGGTGCTAAATTCATAAGTATTTTTCATACAAGACATGAAAGTTATAGAAACTATTGAAAACTAAGTTTTGATAGCTAGTAATGAAACTTATGTGGGTCATATTTGATGTTTGGTAACAAAAAGACATACTTGGAACATTATACTGCAAATAGCTGAAATTCATACAGTGTCATGTATATTCATGTTCAAAGTAATTACAGTTACTCATCTGTAATTTGAAGGAAGTACATGGAGTCAACCAGACTGTTGATTAGCTTCATTAAGTAAAGATGCTTTGTCATATAAGGTGACAAGATAAGTCACTGACTTTGGGGAAATGATTAGGAAAAAAATTATTGTCAAGTGGTCATCTCTCAGTAAAACAATGTGTTGTGGTTTGTTTTTTTTTTGCTGTTTTGTATTTTAACAGTCTTCCCTGCGTGTCTCAGAAAAGAGCATTAATGTGTTAACTTTTAGAAAAAAAATACTTCTTATATTGCTAGCAAAATTTTTCCCTAACTTTGCCTAAGAGATTTATTTTAAACTGAGTAAAAATCTCAATACAGCTATTCTCAATTTTAACAATAATCAAACTGCAAGTCATTCCAAGTCCAATATAATCGTGATTTTTCAAAAAAGCTTAGAATAATATGAATAATGCTAAGCTCCTTTATCATTGACTCAAAAGGATTATTCTGATAAAAAAAAATCTCCTTTTGCTGTCTTTGCTGGATGTGGGTATAAATAGAAAAGCCCTGTATAACCAAGGAGAGGCTATTAGGAGGCTATTATATATTCAAAGAAGACTTTTTTGTATGCTTAGGGAAGGTTATCATTTTAGATTCTGACTAATACGTGTTTCCTGACCTGATGGACTCCATACTGGTTATATGTGCCCCTGACATACTCTTCCACCCCAGTCATCCAAGCCAGAACAAGGAGACATGTCGGCTGCTGTGAGGAGGGAATGGTGTGGAGTGAAGGAGAAGACACAGTGTGGGGTGGGTGGTACAACTAAGGGAAGACAGTGAGGGTGCTGCAAATGCTGTGGTCCAGGGCTTGAGTTGTGGCTCACCTTCTCTGTGACTTTCATTGGGTTAATTGATTGCTTTGAGTCTCGTCTCAACAGCTGGAACTAGATACTCTCTATAGCCCCCTTCATCTCTCAGAGGCTAGGTTTCTATTACTCTTAACAGGATCTCCCTTGAAAGGGGAATCTTTGTCCTGATTGAGGACACAATATTTGGAGGATTGACATCTCAATATTTTGGAGGCAGACAACTCTGTTACATGTTGAGCCTGCGTTCTCATCTAGAAGACGCTGGTTATCCTGTTAAGGCCTTTCACCTGATAGTTTTTCCACATGGAATGACACTTTCCATTCCTGATAGTCTCATAGCCTTCTTTTCTCTTACCAAAGGCAACTTTTCCAGTTAACATTTTCAGTAGCTGTCTTCCTGAAAAGAATGCCTTCAGGTGGTCTTTACTGTATTTGGATGCTTTTAACCTCAAATTAAGCTATTCTCTGCTGCTCCTTGGCTCAAAAACCAGGATCAGAACCAGCAAATCCAAATGTGAATTAGTCAGCAAATTCATGCAGCCTTTTCTTTGCACAGTGAAATAAGCAGAGGCAATGTTTTCTTCTGAGTCCATGGATGGCAAACATATCCTTTTGGGAAACGGAACGTTTGATGTTAAGTAAGAAATGTCTGCTGAGCTCAGGCTTTTAGAGGTTCAGTTTGTCAGCAGATTTTTGTGCCATTCAAATTTTTGCTTATTTCTTTTGAAACCTAAAATTCCTCCATGTGAATATTTTAAATGACTGATGGCCATAATTTTATAAACTGAAACAAACGGGGAAATCAGCTTTGTTTACAAGTGATAGGGAAATGTGGCACTAATTTATAGCAAATAAAAGAATCAAAGTGAAGGAGTTATATAGTTTATGAATCAGGGATTCAGAAATCGCCCATTTAGAGAAAATGGAACACCTCAAAACAATACCAGCAATTTAGCTCCATGTTAAGTGGGCCTTTGAACCTTCCCTCGAAGTCCTAGAACCTAAACAAAATAAGTAATTTTTCCAGGCTGTCTAACCAAAGAGAAAAACTTATAATGCCCAGAAGCAGATCAAGAATGATTCAGAAAGATCACACTTTTTGAATGTAGCATTATTGAAGTGAACTGTGAAAAGATCATGACCTGGATGCTTTTATAATATATACACACACTCACACAATTCCAAGCAACTATTTAGGAAAAAAAATCAGTTACTCCCTGCATTAGTTTCCTATTGCTGCTGTTACAAATTTCCACAGACTTGTGCTTCTCCTTGCCTGGAGAGATGGGTTATCTAACTTGCTAGCCCCTCATTTCCTTGACCTCTGTATCACCTTCACCTTTCATTCTAGGTCATTTGACTACTCTTAGGGTTACGTCCTGAGCATCTCTTTTGAATTCTTAAAGTCTGACCTCCCTCTCTGACTAAAACCACTCAGTTCACCCAGTTTTCTCACACAGGAGCTCCACTACACATACAGTGAAGAAGTTGAGGTTGTAAGGTGATTTGTTAAACAGTAGAGAAAACAGAAAAGTATAGGAAAGGAGACTTCTGGTTAAACAGAGAAGGCTGAACACCGTTATTTCTCTCTGCCCTCTAAGGCCCCAATAAGAGAGCAGGAGAGAGGAAGGCATGAATGTTGCTCACAATTTTTGAACAGGGAAAGCCACCGGAAAGGGGAACTGACTTACCAGGTGGTAGGAGCTGCATTTCAGGTCCAAGGTAAGGGTAGATCCATGCTGCTGAACCTTGTAAATCTCAGAACTTGAAAACATCAGGCACCACAAAAGGTGGAAATGATGGAGACGATCTGATAGATTCCCTGATGTGTTTGACCAAATGATAATAGTATTAAGAGGTTGATGGAACCATTAGAAAGAATTAATCATGAGCCCACAGACTATGAAGCAAATGAAACATGAGGTCATTATTAACGTCAAGAAAACTCTAAAAGATGAACAAGAGACACTACTTCTCTCAACAGTGAAAAAATAGTCACATAGTTATAAAACAGACCATTTGATGGATTGAAACCTTGTGCTCTTTTACTGTAATTTAATTGAGAGTTTGGAGGGAAAGGAAATTGGGGTAAGGGTATCATTGAGCTCAAACCTCCTCTATTATGAAAGGAAGCCAATAGATAATGCCTAAAACTGACCAATTAGAAATAGCAAGAAAAATATATTACTGAGAAATATAGGCATCAGAGTGTTGGGGCCTCGGACTGCTGTTTTTCATAATATGCTTTTTAAACTAGGTGTACATGTAACTATGATTAAAATTAGCATTTATTAAGATTAAAAACAAACAAAGGTTTGAGAGGGTCAGGGGAGAGAAGCACAGAGCAGAGGAAGTACAGATATCTAAAGGAGGTTACATTTTATTTGCTGATGTATATGAAAGCGTAGACTCACCATTAAGATCTCTTGAAGCAATTATTAACACTGCCCATCACAGGCTTCCTTTCAGTAACAGCAAGTTGAAGAAATTTGTTTTGGTTATTTACCATCTTATCCATTAGGCTAACTATGTAGCTGAGCAGTTACATAATGGGTCAACCTAATACCGGGGAGGAATTGAGTCCACACCTTTGGGAGCAGAACACTCTCTAGGACCCCCCCAGGCCCTCCCAGGGAGAGACCAGAGAGTGCAGGCGAAGGGGGAGCTGGAGGCTGGCCCGGGACCTTACAAAGCTTCCTGGTAGTGCTGAGACTACAAATCAGATTTTCCAATTTTCAGTTTTCACTCTGATGCATTACAGTGCCTCTCTAGGCTTCGAGAATCATCACTACCATAGGGGAAGGAGGGAGAGTTGAGTTGGTGGGAAGTGACAAGTTGTGGAAAGAAATGTCAGAAAAGAAGAAAAGAGCCCTAAGGAGTTATATAAACAATGGAGCAAGAAGGGGAGTGAGTGAAAAGAGAGGGTGGCAGGAAATGGCTTGATCAGCATCTTTGTTAATTTTTATTGATATCATCAATCAAATAAAAATTTGCTCATAAAACCATGCACAAGATCCTAATAGGACTTGATTATATCCAATGGATGTGCTCATTTCTTTTGACGCTAAAGTTAAATATGCTTCAGGCAGGTGGGGAAGAGGGGGCTGGAAAACTTGTTAATGAGATGAAAGACTGAGCAAAGTGAAATTTTGTTTTTTAAAAAAAAGGTTTAAAAAATTCTTAAGAGGACAAGGAAAGGGAAGAAGAAGTAATCAGCATCTACCAGCTTACCATCAGATAATTTTATTTCCCATCTCATTCAGGTTATTGGCTCACCTCTCCCTGTGGCCCCTCATCTATGCATTCCATAAAGGCAGGGAATATATTTTATGCATCTCTCTATCCTCTGGGCTTGATGAGGTGCTTGGCAAGTTGTAGGTTATCAATGAATGTTGCTTGAACTGAACAGAATTAAATGTCATTTCTTCTTTCAAATTTTCTTTTCCCACTCTAAAGTTGGGTATTACACTAGGTTATTTCTGCTTAAGAAATTATTCCTAACCACTTATTCACTAGAATTTTTATCTGGACGTGATAGGTATAGGGGAAACTGAGCCAATTTTTTGTATAATTGAACTGAAAAAAATTGTGCCCAAATCCTCTAATCTATTCTATGTAAATTATGTATATAATTGTGTACACAATATCAAAGACAAACAAACAATAATATAGTAATTCACCTACAGTTGCCCCTAAATGTCTTCCTTTTTAGGTCCAATTAACAAAAATATCAACAATGACTCCTATTACGACCTAGGAGTTCTATCATAATCTGTGTCCATCTTAAATCTGTGTCCATCTTTTCTTTGTTCTGCATCTCTCTGATTCTCATTCTCTCTCCCTCTCTCTCTCTCTCTCTCTCTCTCTCTCTCTCACACACACACACACACATATACACACACACACACGCATGCACACAAATACAAATTTAATTCTTAGGACCAGCTCTCCTATTTAAATAGGGAGGAGAGGAAAACCTCTTATCAATGGTTTTAATTTTGAAATAAATTTATACATAACAGGGTCAACTCTTGACCCATCCAGTTATCCAGTCCCGTGACTCCTAAAACAATCACCTGGAGGAGAGTAGAAGCTTTAACCTATTTAACAAGATCTCCCCAACGACACTACCAGTTTTAACTTAAGCCCAATAACTCTAAAAATAGAGTTGAAAAAAAACCCCTTTAGTTTTAAATCTCCAGGTGATTTCAACCAGTGACCTAGAGCTCTACAACTTTTTTCCTTTGCTAACAACCCCAATCACCCAGCTCCCTTGTGAATAATAATGACAATATAGTCATCTTTGTTTTCTTTCGGGGTTTATTGGGAACAGGATCATTCTGTCAGCCTTCATGAGTCGAAGCCCCTCTAGAAATGATTGCGGTTCATTTTGTCCACCCACTAGATACCAAAATAACCTGCTGTCTTGGCAAAATGTGCAGCCACTCCCCAAATCATATTTTATGCCAAGTTTTAGAAGAGAGGGAACCATGCCAGAATTCATTTTAAAATCAAGTTCTATTTTCTATTTCTAGTGCTGGTGCATGGTAGACAGCTGGAGGGTAGTTTCATTTAAGTTGATTTCTTCCTTGACACTCTTTCTTTTCAGTTATGAATTAGATAGAATTGTGTTAAAATGAACTTAATTCTCTACTAAAACAACAACAATAGTAATTGCAAGTAAATAAACCTCAGTAAACATTTCAGTAATAATATGCTTGGTGCAGCAGTTAACCTTTTTTCCTGCATTTAGGAAATATTATATGAATGTTAGGAAGCTCTACCTAATAAATCCTTGTCTATATAAATGTGCCATAAATTGAGATATAGGGCAAAAAATAAGGAGATCCAATCTACCTAGAGACAATAGGGCACATATTACATTTAGTATAATGAGCCTAATCCAAGTATTAGTGCAGCTGATCCTACATATAAGATAAATTCAAAATATACTTAAGAAAGAACATTGGCTGGGCATTTAGATGTACTGGTATCTTTTCTAGTCACTGCTGTATTGTTTTGCATTCTTCAGTTTATGAAGTCTTAGACTTTTACTATTGAAAACATTTCTGATCTAAGTTCCTGAACAGAATTGCTAAGGTTTTATTTGGCTGATAATGTCTGTTTATTTAACTTTCCTCACCTATTAACCATCTTTGACACTTTGATTGAATATGCTATTCCCAACATATCAGCTGTTTTAATTAATTCTCGCAAATGTTTTGCAAAGGCCAGAATGTTTGTTTCTATAGAGATGCCTCAAATCCTTTTTTCTTGGTGCCAAGAGCTATGGATTTTTTAATAACCTGTTTGCTCTCTGGTAGAAACTGGAATTTTCTAACTGTGACTCTGGAGCCGAGCGTTCTCCTGGTTTCTGCAGGGTTCCCATAAGGAAGGAATCCCATTAAAAATGTTATCAATTTTGTTAACTATTCCTTGTTTACTTTTTCCTCTTTTAAACATAAGATGCCCCTCACAGCTCTGAGCCTGGCTGGCTGAAGGTTTTTTACCCAACAGCACATACTTTATGGTAGCTGTGTGTTCCAGGGAACAACCCTACCTCTTCTGCCTTTCTCTTTAAGGTAAATAGAAGGATTTCCAAGACCAAGAATAAGTCAAGGACAACTCTAAATTGCAGGCTTCAGTATTTGGCAATGTGTTTACCTCTCTCAGGTCTATAGGAATGGTCTTATTCGATTGTATTCAGAATGTAGTCTATTCCGTTTTGAAAGTCAACCTTTTTATGCCGCTAAATTACAAAGTCCTTAACTAATGTACTGCTCTATACAAAAGGTTTAGCTCTTCAGCTATCATAAGAACACGTCAGTGCTACTGTCTTCTCAGGCCAAAGATTCAATAGAGAAATCAGGACACCTTTAGGTTCTTTATGATTTCGCAATCCATTTTAATTTCTTCGGATGTTTTATTGGTATTTCTTTGACCTTTAATTCTGTGAACAGGAATTGATTATAAATTAGGCTCTCTGAATGTAATGTGCATCTTTGGTTATTTTTTTTTTTTTTTTAAACATCTTTATTGAAGTATAATTGCTTTACAATGGTGTGCTAGCTTCTGCTTTACAACAAAGTGAATCAGTTACACATATACATATGTTGCCATATCTCTTCCCTCTTGCATCTCCCTCCCTCCCACCCTCCCTATCCCACCCCTCTAGGTGGTCACAAAGCACCGAGCTGATCTCCCTGTGCTATGCGGCTGCTTCCCACTAGTTATCTATTTTACATTTGGTAGTGTATATATGTCCATGACACTCTCTCACCCTGTCACATCTCACCCCTCCCCCTCCCCATATCCTCAAGTCCATTCTCTAGTAGGTCTGTGTCTTTATTCCCATCTTGCCACTAGGTTCTTCATGACCTCTTTTTTTTTTTTTTTTTTCCCTTAGATTCCATATATATGTGTTAGCATACTGTATTTGTTTTTCTCTTTCTGACTTACTTCACTCTGTATGACAGACTCTAACTCCATCCACCTCATTACAAACACCTCCATTTCATTACTTTTTATGGCTGAGTAATATTCCATTGTATATATGTGCCACATCTTCTTTATCCATTCATCCGATGATGGACACCTAGGTTGCTTCCATGTCCTGGCTATTGTAAACAGAGCTGCAATGAATATTTTGGTACATGACTCTTTCTGAATTATGGTTTTCTCAGGGTATATGCCCAGTAGTGGGATTGCTGGGTCATATGGTAGTTCTATTTTTAGTTTTTTAAGGAACCTCCATACTGTTCTCCATAGTGGCTGTATCAATTTACATTCCCACCAACAGTGCAAGAGTGTTCCCTTTTCTCCACACCCTCTCCAGCATTTATTGTTTCTAGATTTTTTGATGATGGCCATTCTGACCGGTGTGAGATGATACCTCATTGTAGTTTTGATCTGCATTTCTCTAATGATTAATGATGTTGAGCATTCTTTCATGTGTCTGTTGGCAATCTGTATCTCTTCTTTGGAGAAATGTCTATTTAGGTCTTCTGCCCATTTTTGGATTGGGTTGTTTGTTTTTTTGTTATTGAGCTGCATGAGCTGCTTGTAAATCTTGGAGATTAATCCTTTGTCCGTTGCTTCATTTGCAAATCTTTTCTCCCATTCTGAGGGTTGTCTTTTGGTCTTGTTTATGGTTTCCTTTGCTGTGCAAAAGCTTTTAAGTTTCATTAGGTCCCATTTGTTTATTTGTGTTTTTATTTCCATTTCTCTAGGACCTGGGTCAAAAAGGATCTTGCTGTGACTTATGTCATACAGTGTTCTGCCTATGTTTTCCTCTAAGAGTTTGATAGTGTCTGGCCTTACACTTAGGTCTTTAATCCATTTTGAGTTTATTTTTGTGTATGGTGTTAGGGAGTGTTCTAATTTCATACTTTTACATGTACCTGTCCAATTTTCCCAGCACCACTTATTGAAGAGGCTGTCTTTTCTCCACTGTATATGCTTGCCTCCTTTATCAAAGATAAGGTGACCATATGTGCGTGGGCTTATCTCTGGGCTTTCTATCCTGTTCCATTGATCTATATTTCTGTTTTTGTGCCAGTACCAAACTGTCTTGATTACTGTAGCTTTGTAATATAGTCTGAAGTCAGGGAGCCTGATTCCTCCAGCTCCATTTTTCGTTCTCAAGATTGCTTTGGCTATTCGGGGTCTTTTGTGTTTCCATACAAATTGTGAAATTTTTTGTTCTAGTTCTGTGAAAAATGCCAGTGGTAGTTTGATAGGGATTGCATTGAATCTGTAGATTGCTTTGGGTAGCAGAGTCATTTTCACAATGTTTATTCTTCCAATCCAAGAACATGGTATATCTCTCCATCTATTTGTATCATCTTTAATTTCTTTCATCAGTGTCCTATAATTTTCTGCATACAGGTCTTTTGTCTCCTTAGGTAGGTTTATTCCTAGGTATTTTATTCTTTTTGTTGCAATGGTAAACGGGAGTGTTTTCTTAATTTCACTTTCAGATTTTTCATCATTAGTATACAGGAATGCAAGAGATTTCTGTGCATTAATTTTGTATCCTGCTACTTTACCAAATTCATTGATTAGCTCTAGTAGTTTTCTGGTAGCATCTTTTGGATTCTCTATGTATAGTATCATGTCATCTGCAAACAGTGACAGCTTTACTTCTTCTTTTCCGATTTGGATTCCTTTTATTTCTTTTTCGTCTCTGATTGCTGTGGCTAACACTTCCAAAACTATGTTGAATAATAGTGGTGAGAGTGGGCAACCTTGTCTTGTTCCTGATCTTAGTGGAAATGGTTTCAGTGTTTCACCATTGAGGACAATGTTGGCTGTGGGTTTGTCATATACGGCCTTTATTATGTTGAGGAAAGTTCCCTCTATGCCTACTTTCTGCAGGACTTTTATCATAAATGGGTGTTGAATTTTGTCGAAAGCTTTCTCTGCATCTATTGAGATGATCATATGGTTTTTCTCCTTCAATTTGTTAATATGATGTATCACGTTGATTGATTTGCATATATTGAAGAATCCTTGCATTCCTGGAATAAACCCCACTTGATCATGGTGTATGATCCTTTTAATGTGCTGTTGGATTCTGTTTGCTAGTATTTTGTTGAGGATTTTTGCATCTATGTTCATCAGTGATATTGGCCTGTAGTTTTCTTTCTTTGTGACATCTTTGCCTGGTTTTGGTATCAGGGTGATGGTGGCCTCGTAGAATGAGTTGGGGAGTGTTCCTCCCTCTGCAATATTTTGGAAGAGTTTGAGAAGGATAGGTGTTAGCTCTTCTCTAAATGTTTGATAGAATTCGCCTGTGAAGCCATCTGGTCCTGGGCTTTTGTGTGTTGGAAGATTTTTAATCACAGTTTCAATTTCAGTGCTTGTGATTGGTCTGTTCATATTTTCTATTTCTTCCTGGTTCAGTCTCGGCAGGTTGTGCATTTCTAAGAATCTGTCCATTTCTTCCAGGTTGTCCATTTTATTAGCATAGAGTTGCTTGTAGTAATCTCTTATGATCGTTTGTATTTCTGCAGTGTCAGTGGTTACTTCTCCTTTTTCATTTCTAATTCTATTAATTTGAGTCTTCTCCTTTTTTCTCTTGATGAGTCTGGCTAATGGTTTATCAATTTTGTTTATCTTCTCAAAGAACCAGCTTTTAGTTTCATTGATTTTTGCTATTGTTTCCTTCATTTCTTTTTCATTTATTTCTGATCTGATCTTTATGATTTCTTTCCTTCTGCTAGCTTTGGGGTTTTTTTGTTCTTCTTTCTCTAATTGCTTTAGGTGCAAGGTTAGGTTGTTTATTCGAGATGTTTCCTGTTTCTTGATGTAGGCTTGTATTGCTATAAACTTCCCTCTTAGAACTGCTTTTGCTGCATCCCATAGGTTTTGGATCGTCGTGTCTCCATTGTCATTTGTTTCTAGGTATTTTTTGATTTCCCCTTTGATTTCTTCAGTGATCACTTCGTTATTAAGTAGTGTATTGTGTAGCCTCCATGTGTTTGTATTTTTTACAGATATTTTCCTGTAATTGATATCTAGTCTCATAGCGTTGTGGTCGGAAAAGATACTTGATACGATTTCAATTTTTTTAAATTTACCAAGGCTTGATTTGTGACCCAAGATATGATCTATCCTGGAGAATGTTCCATGAGCACTTGAGAAAAATGTGTATTCTGTTGTTTTTGGGTGGAATGTCCTATAAATATCAATTAAGTCCATCTTGTTTAAGGTATCATTTAAAGCTTGTGTTTCCTTATTTATTTTCATTTTGGATGATCTGTCCATTGGTGAAAGTGGGGTGTTAAAGTCCCCTACTATGATTGTGTTACTGTCGATTTCCCCTTTTATGGCTGTTAGTATTTGCCTTATGTATTGAGGTGCTCCTATGTTGGGTGCATAAATATTTACAATTGTTATACCTTCCTCTTGGATCGATCCCTTGATCATTATATAGTGTCCGTCTTTGTCTCTTGTAATTGTCTTTATTTTAAAGTCTATTTTGTCTGATATGAGAATTGCTACTCCAGCTTTCTTTTGATTTCCATTTGCATGGAATATCTTTTTCCATCCCCTCACTTTCAGTCTGTATGTGTCTCTAGGTCTGAAGTGGGTCTCTTGTAGACAGCATATATATGGGTCTTGTTTTTGTATCCATTCAGCCAGTCTGTGTCTTTTGGTGGGAGCATTTAATCCATTTACATTTAAGGTAATTATCGATACGTATGTTCCTATTCCCATTTTCTTAAATGTTTTGGGTTTGTTATTGTAGGTGTTTTCCTTCTCTTGTGTTTCTTGCCTAGAGAAGTTCCTTTAGCATTTGTTGTAAAGCTGGTTTGGTGGTGCTGAACTCTCTCAGCTTTTGCTTGTCTGTAAAGGTTTTAATTTCTCCATCAAATCTGAATGAGATCCTTGCTGGGTAGAGTAATCTTGGTTGTAGGTTTTTCTCCTTCATCACTTTAAGTATATCCTGCCACTCCCTTCTGGCTTGCAGCGTTTCTGCTGAAAGATCAGCTGTTAACCTTATGGGGATGCCCTTGTGTGTTATCTGTTGTTTTTCCCTTGCTGCTTTTAATATGTTTTCTTTATATTTAATTTTTGATAGTTTGATTAATATGTGTCTTGGTGTGTTTCTCCTTGGATTTATCCTGTATGGGACTCTCTGTGCTTCCAGGACTTGATTAACTATTTCCTTTCCCATATTAGGGAAGTTTTCAACTATAATCTCTTCACATATTTTCTCAGTCCCTTTCTTTTTCTCTTCTTCTTCTGGGACCCCTATAATTCGAATGTTGGTGCGTTTAATGTTGTCCCAGAGGTCTCTGAGACTGTCCTCAGTTCTTTTCATTCTTTTTTCTTTATTCTGGTCTGCAGTAGTTATTTCCACCATTTTATCTTCCAGGTCACTTATCCGTTCTTCTGCCTCAGTTATTCTGCTATTGATCCCATCTAGAGTATTTTTAATTTCATTTATTGTGCTTGTCATCGTTTCTTGGTTCCTCTTTAGTTCTTCTACGTCCTTGTTAAATGTTTCTTGCATTTTGTCTATTCTATTTCCAAGACTTTGGATCATCCTTACTATCATTATTCTGAATTCTTTTTCAGGTAGACTACCTATTTCCTCTTCATTTGTTAGGTCTGGTGTGTTTTGACCCTGCTCCTTCATCTGCTGTGTGTTTTTCTGTCTTCTCATTTTGCTTATCTTACTGTGTTTGGGGTCTCCTTTTCACAGGCTGCAGGTTCGTAGTTCCCGTTGTTTTTGGTATCTGTCCCCAGTGGCTAAGGTTGGTTCAGTGTGTTGTGTAGGTTTCCTGGTGGAGGGAACTAGTGCCTGTGTTCTGGTGGATGAGGCTGGATGTTGTCTTTCTGGTGGGTTCGTCCACGTCTGGTGGTGTGTTTTGGGGTGTCTGTGGCCTTATTATGATTTTAGGCAGCCTCTCTGTTAATGGATGGGGCTGTGTTCCTCTCTTGCTAGTTGTTTGGCATAGGGTGTCCAGCACTGTAGCTTGCTGGTCGTTGAGTGAAGCTGGGTCTTGATGTTGAGATGGAGATCTGTGAGAGATTTTCGCCGTTTGGTATTACGTGGAGCTGGGAGGTCTCTTGTGGACCAGTGTCCTGAAGTTGGCTCTCCCACCTCAGAGGCACAGCCCTGATGCCTGGCTGGAGCACCAAGAGCCTTTCATCCACACGGCTGGGGCGGTCGCGGTTTGAAGCCGGGTGGTTAATAAGCCAAAGCTCACCCAGTCACTCCTAACGGAGAAGAAAACGGAAACGGATTTAACGAAGGAAAGGTAACCAGCCTGGCCTCTTCCCGGAGCGCTACAATCTGGGGCTGGGGCGGCCGAGCCCCTCCTCTGCCCGTTACCTGCTGGACCGCATCTTTGGTTATTAATGATGATAACTTAATACTATTCAGAAAATCAGTAGAAATGGTCTCCTGATGGATCCAATAATGATTTCAGTGAAGTCAAACATGTATTTGATTTGGTTTTACCTCTTTTGTAATTTCTACGTTAATAATTTGTTAGTATTCCTGTTGAGTTGGATATATATCCTCTATAGTAGAGAATGGAGACAGCTGACATTTATTGACCTTTTTCTGTGTGCCAGGCATTATGCTAAGTATTCTATGTAGTTTATTCTCATTTAATCCCCACAGAAGCTCTATGACGTTGATGTTATTTTTATTCTCATTTTTACAAATGAGAAAACTGAAGCCCAGAAAAATTGAAGTATTGATAATGTTTAAAAAAACATTATCTTATATAATGTTTCCAAGGAAATGTGACTACCATGAGGTTAGAACAGAATTCAAGTTAGAAGGTCTGACTCCAGAACCTGAATTCCCAACCATTATTATATACTACCTCTCATGGTAACCAATGTTACCGACTACTGCAGTTCCTAGTTTATAAAACAGTAATGGGATGAATAAGATTTGTAATAACTAATAAACCCAGTTAACACATTTAAGAATTGTTGCAATTGATCATGAGATAAGAGACTATTATTAATGGTAATTTGCAGAAGTAGATTTCCATGTTAAACAAGTTGCTCTTAAGCCATTTTTATATCTAGCTTATTAATAATAGCTTATATTTAATTCATAAAGAATTCACAAATTATGATGTTCATAACATTTCCAGTAAAAAAAAGTAACCTGAAAACCTTTCAAAAGCTACCTGGATATTCTCTTGGAAGTTCTATAAGCTGGTTAGGGAGGAAATAAAGAGAGAAAATGCTCTGTGCTATGGTATGCTTAACTTGTAAGTTTTTGTTGAATGTCATGTTGTGTGGTATTTTAAGACCAGAGCCTCTGATTATAAGACATGGTAACTTTATATCTTGTAAGATTAAGGTAAAGACTGGCAATCACTCTGATAGGCAATAAAGTTTATTATAAGTATTATTATTTTAAAGAATATTAGAGAAAAGGGGGAAGTCACAGTGTATGGAGTAGTTATGAAACTAATGAAAAACTTTTCATGGCACCATGGAAGTATGAGCTTGGAAAAATCCAATGTATGGTCCAGATGGAGATAGAATGAAACCAGAGGAATCATTGAAGAGAAAGTGTTTTTATGTGCACTTCCCACTTTTGAAAATTAGTTGTCTGGCTGTAGCATAATTTACTTCAGAAAAGTAGCCACAATTCTTCGACATCTGTAGATGACCACTTATTTTGCTATTTCTAGGGACACTTTGGAAGAAATATTGCGAGTCTACTCAGTGAGTGATAATAAACCTACACAGCTCTCTTTGTTGATATGATGAACAAATTGCTGTGGAAACATAGAAAGATAAAAGAGCAAAGTGGTGAATTCCCCACTGCTGGGACTGTAAGGGTGGACAGTGTCAGAGACTTACCAAGAAGCAAGCATTCGTACTGAGCTTTGAAGCTCAGTAAGTTAAAATTCTAGAGGGATGCTGTTATTGGTTCCAAAGTCACATCCAGGATGTCTCAACCTACTAGACTATTTTGTTCTTCCTCCTCCATATTCCAAAAAGAACCTACCTATTTTCAGGAGTAGGAAAAACTTGCAAAGGATAAGGTCTCAGGCATCTGCATTTCCCTCCTTTACTACCTTGATCACCATCAGTGAAGTTAATATAAGGGGGTCATGAATGGAAGGCCAGCATGGTGTGACTGATCCAGCACTCAGAAAATCAGCTGTGTCCCAGGCAGGAAAATACCTCAGATATCTAAAGCATATCTGAGATGCTTGGCCATTCTGTTTTGAAGAGATTATCAAGTTTTAAGATTTTCTAAGTTCTCTTGAGGTACAGATCTAGTAACTCTTGACCTTTTACCATCAATTAATTTCTTCCATACAAATGACAGGTATGTTGAGAATCTGTTATATACTAAACACTGGATTTTTAGATTTGAAAGACCCAGTCCTTGCTCTGAGCAACTCATGGTGGTGTTAAATGTAAGCATGAGACTAAATGAAGTCTTTTCATAAATGGCATGTATATGCCTGCTACATAAGCCAAATTACAGTCAATTTTTCTATTTTCTATAGTAGATTTATTATATTTTTGATTCATAAATCTTTCAATAGATGGCTATTTTCTTTATTATCTTATATATAATATATATATATATATATATTTTTACAATACAATTTAAAAATTATGAAAATGGCACCAGAGCTGAAGGAGTAAAGATGAGTTGAATTTATATTTTCTTTTCTAATATTATTTTTTATATTCGTTTTGATTCTTTTCCTGAACTGTCTTTATACTAGAATTATAGGTCATCAGACTTGCATTGATCCCCTCTATAGTGGCAGTGGAAAGAAATAAGTGGACAACACTTGGATTTTATGGCCTGAATGGACAGAGAAGCAGAAATATATGCAGTGAATCTGGCAGTAAGACACCTCTTGTGGTTCCTAGACTGACCCATCTATGTAATGAAGTAGCTCCTCTATAGAATATTCATATCCTCTTCATTTTGTTCAGTCCTTCTTGTGAAGGATTCTGGTCAATGTGGCAGGAATGAAGGAGAGACGGGAAGGAGAGAAGTTGGAAAGGGTACCTAAGAAACAGATTGCATAGGTTCTTATTGATCATATAAAGAGTTTGGATTGTATTTCAAGTTCAATGGGAAGGCACTGGAGGACTTTACATTTTAGAAGATTGTCTGCTGTGGGTGAATGTGTAGTGGGATAAGTTCTACATTTTTTCATAAATGGACTAAGGTTTCTTCCTCCAAACAGAGAAGAGCTTTAAACAACCAGAGTATTAGGGACACAGAGATGGGGCATCTACTTGGTGAGTATTGATAAAGTCTGCAGGAAATGGAAAGCCAAGGGAAGAAACAAAGAAGAGAAGAAGAGATATTTGTCTGTGTTTGTCTCCAGAAGCTCCACATTGACGTAGATGTCAGAGGGAAACTAGCCAAAACACTTTCACAGTCTTTAAATGCACTGGTTAAAAGGTCTACCTGGAAGGGGAAAATATGGTTGATTACCAGACATAAAGAACTGTCTGAGAGACTTTGGCATTCAGGAAGAGCTGACTTGGTACAAAATGTCTTTCCAGGGAACAGAAAGCTTCTGATACATGGGGATCATGACTTGGGCTTCCTTCATTGCACATTGCGCCTAGAACACAGATGCTCAGTGAACACTAAGTGGGTGTTTGATCCTTAAAAAAAAAAAAATATATACATATATATATATATATATATATATATATATATATATATATATATTTGCATTATATAGTTTTGGACAAGATTTTATCTGTTTTCTGTTCACCTAATGTCACTGAAAAAAGTACAGCAGATTAATACCATGATTTAATTAGCGTGTAGAACTGGTCTTCTTGTTCTTTAATCATAAATGAATCATTCCACTCTTCTTTTCACAAAATGTGATTGTGTTCTGAAGATTTATAGATCCAGGCACATTTTGGACTGGAGGAATCACAGTCTAGACTTCAGCTAAAGCAATAAAGTGATGCTTTTTCTTCAAGGTCAGAACACTCAAAGATGAGTAGGCCTGCTGCACAATTACCATTTATTTAGACTCATGTATTACAGCTGGCATGAAGATAGTTCCAAATGGTTGCATACTTAGAAATTCAAAGTATGTGTAATATAGAAATGAGAGAATAAGATTGTATGTATATGTAATTTAAATACATCCCAAAATATAGACACTTGCCTTTTTATTGCAGTGTTTTATAAACTCAAAGTTTAGCTAGTAGAATCATCAATGTGTGTTTAAATGTTTTAGATAATGCATGCATTTGTCAAAAAAAAATAAAAAAGAATTGATGTACCGTTTACCAGAAATACAAATATATATTTGCTCATAAGAAAATAATATGCAGGGATAAAGACTAGGCTGACCTCATAGTTGTAAATGAATAGTAACGCACACATACCATCTCCTCTCCTCTTCCTCCTCTTTCTTCTCCTTCTTCTGTCTTCCTTCTTCCTTCCCTCCTTCCTCCTTTTCTTCTTTCTTTTTTTCTTTCTAAAGGCAAGATTATAAAAATATAATAGGCTTTGTAGAAAAAAATTTAAATACAGGAGAATAAACAGAAAATAGGTAACTGCTAATATTTATATATTTTCAATTAATCTTTTTTGATATCTAGATCGATATACTTTATTAAGCAAAACTAGGATTCTACTATAGAATTTTGTAAACTGCTAAGAATAGACTTGGCTTTGACCTGGATAGTAAGTGTGGCTAGAACCTGAACTTTTTGACAGAAAAATCCAGGGCAACCTATATGTTGGGTTAGCTAATACTCAGGGTATGTGGTAATTAAAGGTGACTTCCATGAGGAGGAGAAATGTAAAGAACTTTTAATAAAAGAAGAAAGGGATGATTCAGAAATTGCATGTGGCAGCCAAATCCGAACTCTCCTTATGAATAACATCAAATTTATTCTTTTATAATCCTATTTCTGAGGGCAAAAGAAGGTTTTATTTGGAATGATTGTGTCTTAGTATCCTGTTGAAGCAGTTTTTCCAGGCATTAAGCCAGGATTTGAAGAAATTGCTTTATTTCTTTCAAGCTACTAGTTTAATCTCAAAGTGAGGTCCACAGAGCACCTCCATCAGAATTTCCTGGAGGGCCATTCATAGTGCAGATTCCCGTGCCCACTCCTGTCCTCCTGAATCAGTCTTTAATGATGGGGCCCAGGAATTTATAATTAACAAATTTGATGTATAAGAAAGTTTGAGAATCACTGCACTGAAATTCATAAAACTCTTAAAAATTAATGTACTAAGCAGCTTTTTGGGGGCCCTACAGTGTGTGTTAATGTACATTCTCTCAAGAAATAAATTCCTTTAAGAAGACTTAACCTTAGTAGTCTTTAGAATTGAAAGAGACCTTAAAAATTATGTAATTCAATCACATCCCTATACAAATAAGGAACCTCAAAAGATGAAGCGACCTTTCCGAAGTCTCAGAGCCAGTTTGTGAAAGAACTGAGCCTGTTACCCAAAAAGAACCTCTGACTCCCAAGTCCAAAGCCCTTTCCTTCTGCAGACTGGAGTGTGCTTTACTGTAGCTGCTGGGTGACTTATGTCGAGCCTCTGTTTCCTCATAGTAAATGCCATTTTAATCCTTGCTTATGTACTTTCTAATGACAAATCCTAAAACCAATTTCTTTATAAAAACACATTTTGGTGTTTAAAGAGAAACACGCCTGGCTTTAATGTAATTATGAAAACTGCAGAGCCATGAAGTCTCCTTTGTTAACTGCATACAGCGTATAATCTGTGGTCCATAATTCTTAAGTTTGCCTGCTGGTGTACTCAGATAAGAGGAATCAGTGAGAGCTCCAAATTAAAGGATTCTGATAGAATAAACTGCATAGATATCTCTATTTCCAGAGCAGGAAAAAATTCTCCTTGTTTAGTGAGGTGAAAAGTAATCTAAATAGCGGAAAATAATCTCAAACACAATTCTTGAAAGCACTGAGAATCTTATAAGTAAAGATACACAAAAACAATGCTTTATAGGTACTGTATATATCACTTATACGTGGAATCTAAAAAAGCCAAATTCATAAAAACAGAGAATAAAATGGTAGTTAACAGGGACTTGGGGGTGGGGGAATAGGAGAGATGTTGTTTAAGGATGTAAACTTGCAATTAGTGGATAAATAAGTCCTGGAGATCTAATGTACAGTATAGTGATTATAGACAACAGTGTTTGTTATAAACATTAAACTTGCTAAGAGACTAGATAAAAAACAAAAACAAAACAAAACAAAAATACTTTACAAATGATCTGTGCGGAATGTTTCTGGTGCTGAAATTCTATTCCATTCCAGAACTGCAGTCAAAAAAAAAAAAAAAAGAAAAAAGAGAGAGATGTGATGGACAGTTAAAATGACTTTTATTTTGCCTGAATTATTTTGGTTGCCATATTTTCAGAAGTCTAAAGGGGAGCTAGCTCTTCCTCTTTTTTTTTATTGCTGTAACCTTCAGTCACTCTCTAGCTGGACATTTAGCTCCAGTTTGAATTAGGAGCTGTGGTCCCTTGCTCAACACTGGAAAGACTGATTTGTTGGACAGTGCTGTACTCACCATTAATTAACACCGTGAGAAACATGTGTTACCAAATCAGAGAGAATTTCAAGCTCGTAGCTAACTGTATGCATTTCCTTTTGCTTTGTTTCATGGATGGTAGGTTCAAAGCGAGTGACAGTGCAGTGTTATATTCAGAACCAATTTCATCGAAGCAAAGGAGAACATAATTTATTACTTTTGACCATCACTATGATCTTTTGATTTTTTCCTCAATCTTCAGTAATGATTTTTTAACCATCTGGTTATTTATGATATCATGTTATATGTTAGAAAGATATTTCTTGAGGAAATCTCTGCTCTCAAAATACTTTTAGATAAACAACTGACTAATGAAATAACTGTATATCACATAGAGTATTTTTTGAGTTCTTATTTTTTAAGTAGGCAAAGCAACCTTGACCTTCAGGAAGAAAATAGCTTCTCACAAGTGAATTTTATTTCAGCAGTTAGAGATAAGTGACTAGTCCAAATGTGAACTAGATTCTTCCGTCTCATGGC
Organism: Eubalaena glacialis; assembly: GCF_028564815.1. NCBI lineage: Eukaryota > Metazoa > Chordata > Mammalia > Artiodactyla > Balaenidae > Eubalaena > Eubalaena glacialis. The sequence goes on from NC_083719.1 coordinate 45,784,943, forward strand.
CAGGAGTTTTGCAATATCACTGTTAAATGGAATTACTGGTAATCTACAAACAATTGGCTTTCTTTTATAAACTCTTAAAAATTTTTGATGATGAGCTTGACATTGTGGCATTTGGATTTCTTATTTATTAGGAAAGCAGGTAAGAGGGACTTGAATTCAGAATCCAAGATACAACAAATGTGTGTTTCAGTGAATATTATAAGGATAAAGAGAATTCTTTTGGAGGGAGTGTAAGTCTCTTGGAACTGGGTTTATGGAGTAGAACTAGATGACACACAAACTTACTGTTGAAAGGACTCCTTGAATAAAATGACTTGTTCCCAAGCACTTCTGTCCACCTCTCTCCACTTGCTCTGATTCCCTCTCTCCATCCTCCCTCTCTTCCTGTCTCTTTGGAAAGAGGCCCTCTGGTCTCTAACCTAATTTAACTTGTTTCTGGAAATGGAGCAAATTAAATTTTACATATTAATGTGCTTATGCCTGAAGTATCCATCTTCCTATGATCAAGAGATTAGGCTGCATTTGATTTTATGTTGACCAATCCACTTCCTCTTATTTTTAGATTGCTCATAGTAGCCTTGTAGTTCATTTAATCATAGGAGACACTGGATATTACATTGTTGGTGCCTCCAATATAAAATTATGATTTTATGACTTGTAATGTTTCTCTGATGGTTTTGGGGATAGTTGGGACAATTTTTTAAAATACACACATTAATCTAATGTCAATAACCATTGAGTGATCTAGTAATAAGTGTAAAGGAAATACCAAGAATAGAAACTTTTTCTTTTCTTTTTGCTTAAGGAGTAGCTTATTGTGGCCACATTGAATAGTAAGCTTTACTATCTCACTAATTAAGAGGAGAGGTCAGTCAGTTTCAGCTACAAGTTGTGGGACAACAGTCTTGGAAGGAGAGAGTTTGAGCACCTTCTGGATAAACATATTTTTCACCTTTTGCTTTGGGCACCCATCCCAAGTTTATATATTTATCTACAGGTAAATGGCTACTTCGCTTATTGAATCACCGAAACTTGTATGATAGGAAAAGCAGAAAAACCAGTAATCAAAAAGAGTTATTAGGAAAAAAAAAGTAGGTTTGTAATATAATGAGGACTTACCTATTTATAGATTGTTTGGTTTTAGAACATCTCTGCTTTGGAGTTTCCACCTAGGGCTAAAATAAAATATGTCCAAAATCTGAGCTCCTTGTCTTTTCACAGATGCTTAATAACTTCTCTACTTCTTTGTAGTTACCAAAAACATGACGAACCTTCCAATACCCAGTTTCACAACTTTAACACCATCTATCATTTTCCTTTTGTAATCTTGTGGTTGTGTAGTCTAACGCTTTACAGAATGCATAACTCTCTTCTACGACATCCTTAACATTGCTCACCCAGCCTGTGTTCAAACATGTCCAGTGACGAAGTACTCACCAGTTCATGAGGCAACTCCTTTTTTTCTTAGTAAGTTTCTCTATTTTGATCAAAATCTATATATGTCCAATTATTTTTACCATTGAGGCAAAGAGTCTTCATACTTTTTCAAAAACCAGCTTGGATAAAGGCCCAAGCAAACTTTTAGTCATTATTTGTTTGTTTTCTTTCTGTGGCAATTTCAAATTTTTATTTGCTTGTCTCTATTTGTTTTTTAAATTGCCTTGGACACATTGAAGTAGGTCTTCTGGCAGAAAGAAGTTTTAAAGCTCGGAGATGTTTGCCTGTCCACTTGAAACAAATTGGAAGACCACAGCAGTAATCTCATTTCCATTTGAGAAAAAAAATCACATTTTAGCAAAGAATGACAAAGTATAAGACATCTTTACTCCTTGGTCACTCACATTTTATTTAAATAAGAATGGTTAACAGTGGTTTGTAGTCACATCTTTGAAAAAAATGACATCCAAAATTAGATCTATCACACCAATAATATATATATGTATATAATATTATACACACACAATATATGGCATATGCATTATTTGTATATTCTGTAGTGACTTTAAAAACCCAAAATATAAGCAAGAAACATATCAATAGATAAAACATTGCATATAAGAAAGAAAATTTAAAAAATGAAAGAGCATTTGGGAGTTACAATAACTACCATGTATTGCTCACTTGCTAGTCTGAGCTGTTATAGTAAACAAATTGCCTGTGTTAGCTCATTTAATCTTCATAACAACCTTGAGAGGTAATCTATTGTGATCCCATTTTACAGTTGAGGAAACTGAGGTGTAGAGAGATGAGTTGATTTTTCTAGGGTCACACAACTAGTAAGTGATGGAGCCACAGTATGAGCCCAAATCACCTAACCGCAGAGTCCCTGCACCTCACAGGTATTCAGCATTAGTCAAACCACCAGCATCAGAGTGACCAAAGGTACCTGGAGAGAGTGCACATCCCCAGACTCCACCGCCAAATCGACCAAAGGAGAACTTCTGAGAGTGTGGCACTATTTTAAATGACCAAATGTAATTTTTATATAAGCCAGTGAGAAGGAATAGGTCTCCTAAAATTTCCCTGAAGATAAGAGGTAACTCTCCATCTTATCTGTCCCTCCAAGCCAACTCTGAGCATCAGAATTTATTGCTCTTGGTTCCAAAAGGGGAGAAACTCTGACCCACTTGGTCAAGTTCTTCAGAAGTAGCTTAGAATTTTCTTTGGATATAAAGAATCATTCATTTGTCCTTTTATGAAGGATGATGGATCTGTGCAAATCCAGCCTTACACCCTTGCCCACCTGCCTGCCTCTCACATTTGTGAAATAACTCACCAGGTTGAGCGTGTAATCGGGCAGAATGAAGAACACACAGGGATCAGACCCTGACCTTATTAGCACAGCATGATCCTCAGGCCTGGCATCCTCCAGCTGAGTGCTACCCAGCTGGAGAAGTTTCTGTCTTTCCTGTAGGAGGAGGATCAGTAGATGCCAGTGCATCTGCTCTCTGACTCTGCTTATCAAGCTATTCAAGCAGTAGAGTTCTGTTGACATGGTAAGAAAAATATGTTTGTCAGGCACACAAGCTATAAAAGAACTTTTTGCATTGAAAGTAGAAATTTGAATTATAGTTGGAATATGAATGCCCTTTCAGGCTTCTCATGCCAGCAGCCATGTTGTCAGTGAAATTTAAATGTGGGAAGAATGATTTTATGGGCTGTCAGATTATTTGGCAAATGATTTAGGTCTATTTGGTCTATTTGTAATGCAGTGATTTGGGTAACTTTTTACTGTGAAAAATAAAAACTAAATGTTGCTTTATGCATGGGTTTTATTTCACATCAATAGTGATTTTCTTCATCCTAGTTAATCTTGCTTCTTAAATGTAAAATGCTAATGTGTGAGTGTTTTATATACTATACAGCGTAAATCTGCCTATCTGCGTCCTCTTTCATACAATTCAATACAGGCTCTTTTTTATTTGATCTGGAGATAATGTGGTTGATTTATTTGTAATGACTCCTGGAAATTTACTTTTTCTGACTTAATAGAAGATTTAACCCCTAAATGGAATTCAGGTTGAATAAATTCTATAGATGTTATTCTAGATTTAGATTGTATCACGTTTTAATACAAATTTGGCTTCTCCTTTAGATTTTGTTTTCTTTTGGTTCTGTGGTCAGGTTTCAGCCGTTTCAAAAGCAGCATCCATAGTAACGGTGTTAAAGGGTCCCTGAGTGCCCACGGGGCTCTCCTCTCCTGGCTCTGGCCCCTCTGCCTCCCCAGAGGGGTCTCCATAACTCACAACCCAGCCCTTAGACATCCTGTCTGCCTTTCCAGCTTCCACAAACCTTGCAGCCAATGTCCAGACCCCATTTCCCCCAATAAGTCTAGTCCTGTCTTGAATGAAGATTTATAAAAAGAAAAGAGCCACTTCCCATGCTCTATCAGAAAGACTTCAAAATACTAAAGTTCTAAGGAAGTCACTCTTCAGACTTCTGAGACTTAATAAAGCTCCTTGAGTTGTTCCCCTTGGGCACATCTCTCTTTAACCCTATAATCGTCTTTGTAGCCCGCCTCTGACCTCCGCCTTCGATTTCAGTCCCTCTAATTATGAAGCTGAGCCCCAGCCTCAACTCTGCATGGGTGTCTGTTCAGAACTGAACAGAAAAGAGAGAACTGCTTCAATAGCCATTGAAACTATCTTTCAATGGCTTCAACATGACCAAAAAAGTAGGCAGAAGCCAGGGTTTGTCTTCTACTTAGCTGTGTGATCTCCAAAGCTTATTTGCGATTACCATTGATCTTAGGAGACCCTGGATGGCTTTGTGCCTTATAAAATTTAATCCTATATAATCTCATACAGAAATGTGAGGTCACAAAGGCCACACATGAAAGTGCCCTATGCTGGGCGAGGCCTGAGTCTGAGTGTCCCTGTTTCCTGAATGCCAGGCAATGGGCTTAATATTTTCTACCAACTTAACAACTTGTAAAATAGTATTCAACAACTCGAAATTGCCTTTGATGTTTAGATATTTCATTTGGATGTAATGTCATCTCATTATATTTTTTGAATTATTTATGATGAAGGTTATATATAAAGAAACAAATAAATATATTAGACCCACTTCAAAAAGAGAAATATATGCTATTATTGATAGTAGTACTATTTCTGGTCAAGTCAAGAAGCCTTTCCAAAGTAAACTTCTCCCTGGCCTTCCCGTGCGCCTTCCAGAGCCAGACAGTTACTTTATCCTCTTGCTGCCCAGACCTGCTGCACAGCCAGCTGTCTGCTCCGAGCTTTCTCTCTCCGGATTCGGAGCACATAATGAGATGCTACAGTGACTTCTGTTTCTCTAGCATCTGGTTTCTACGTTTTCATTTCCCTTTGTCTCTCTATGTATTTTTGAGACTTCATTCATTGGACATAGTACTTGTCGTTCAATGATTCTTATCAACTACAATGAGCAGTAGTCTGAGATGTGGAAATCATTCCTCTAACCTTGAAACACCGTTGTTATTCATTAGGTCTTTTGTTTCAATGCAGGTCAAAACAATCATAAAAATAAGACTGTGCATAGGATCTTAAAGGAATTAGTAAGCATAATCAAGCAATTGTCATGATAAAGATTTAATTGTGTATTTCATCTTTGAATTCTGTTCCCTTTTTATGTAAGGGGGCGTGGAGAGAGAAAATGAGGGTATGTAGATTCTGGGTGATTCTGAAGGACAACTACCTTTATTTTCTCTCCTCTCTGGGAGATGGGAGATATAAGGAACAATGTTCTACTGAGGAATCCAGTTGCCTTTAACAAACACTTTCTATTGGGATTTGATATGTTTCAATTCTGTACTATCTTTAACACATTCACTAGTAATGATATTACCTATAGCTTACAGAGAACTTATAGCTTACAGAGAACTTTTGTCATTTGCAACTTGCAATTCAACTCCGTATCAGTTACTAATTTCATTTTGGAAATCAGGATACTGATTCTCAGAGAGGTTAGGTGATATTTCTAAAATCACTCAGCATGTGAGTCTCAGAGCCAGAGTAGGAACCCAGGTGTTCTAACACCAAATCCTTGTTCTTTCCTCCACACATTGCTGCTTCTAGGGAAAAAAAAAAAAAAAAAAAGAACCCATTTATTGAGCACCTAGTGTGTGCTAGAAGCCTTTCAATATGTTCATTTATTTAATCCTTACAACAACCTTGTAGATAGGTAGATAATATTATCCCTATTTTAGCTAGAAAGTGAAAATTCAGAGGGGTTTAATTACTTAATCCACCTGGTACTGGGTCATAGATTACATTTTCTTTCTTCCATTTCGGATTATGGATCCTGCTCTAGAAGAAACAGAATCTGTTCTCAGTTTCCCCTACAAGATACTACAGTTTAAAAGGGAGTAGGGAATCATACTGTCCATTTGCAGTGCCTGGTGAATTATCAGGTACCAAACAAAAGCCTTCTGCAATACTTCACAGTAGACATTGTTTTCATCCCTGCAGCGGGATTGAGGTAGGTAAATACGAAGGATAAACATCAATGCCAGTCTCTCCACTCCCTGTCACTTCCATGGTCTTGCCATGATCCCAGTTGTGGTTGTGTCTGCTAACTACCTCACCTCTGCCCTTCAAAACCTACCCATCCCTGAGGACTGACCTTACCTTTTCCTGGAGCCTTTTCCAGCTCATTTCAGTCAACCCCTCTAGCACAGACTGCACACATCATACAATAAACACTGCAAATACAGCCAGGGTCTCAGGTCACTCTACGTGCTTTATTTTGGCAGTTTGTGGAAAATACAAACTCTTTGTTTTAGAGATTGTATCATATGGATGCTTATTTTGTATTTGTCTCGGTACCCAGTATAATGTTAGGAATATAGATTTCCAGTGTTTGATTAGTTTTTAACAAGAAGTTAACCCACACAGAATATTGATTTGTTAAGACAACCTGACTTTTTCCTTGTATAAATTTTGATCCCAAATGTAACTTTCACCTAGGCATTCAATTGCCTAGGCTAGGTTAAGAACTAGTTTTATTCTTTGGTTAAGACAGTCCAGAAGAATAAGAAGAATAGCTATATGATAAGACATTTTTTTAAAGATATACTTGGATTCTACTGAGGATGAAAACACAAGATCAAGAGGACAAGCACGTGGAGGCATATACACACATGAAGAAGACGCGGAAGTCAGAAAACACGGGGGGGGGTAGTTTGAGAAACATGGTCAAATTCTGACACAAGGGGATCGAAAAGAAGAATAAACACATATAATAAATATAAATGTAAAGATAAAATTGGAAAGGGATGATGGGGCCAAATGGAAAAAAGCCTAAGGAATTTGGACTTTATCCTCAGGCTGAAAGGAAGACATAGGATGGTTTTGAACAGAGGATAAACAGAAATACTTATGGTGGTAGGTGCGGGGTGATCTCAAATAGCAGTGCCTTAGGGAACAGGCAACAGCAGAAAGGAGAGAAAGGCAGATGACCATATAAAAGAGGCAGCTGCTACCCAGCCTTAGCCCTCAATGGCCATACAGCAGTTTGTTACCATCTTTTAAAATTTTTCAAAAGAAATTGGAAATCTGCGCTTTTCTGTAAAAATGTCCACATTCTTCAATGTTGGCTTACAATTTTTTAACGACAGTGTTAATCACATGAAACACCAGTGAATCAGATGCCAGCCTGTGATCTTGACCTGCAGTGAGTGACACAATCACTTTTAAACATGGGTAACTAAAGAAAGCTGATCAGAGAAAAAAATAAGCTGAACAGCTAATGTGATGATTTAACAGGGCAGAGACCTCACGAGAAACAGAAACACTCCTTTTCTAGAGGCAGACTCATGCCACAGCGTATATTTTATACCCAGTTCCGCTTTCATTTTAAAGCTAACAAGTTTTACAATGTGTGACTCAGCTGACCTTTAGAACTTTTTCAAACCTTTTTTTCAAACTCTTCAGAACTGACAGAAACCATGTCAGAAACTATGAACTTGTTTTATAGATCCAGGCCTGTTTTCAAATATGAATTAAATTGAAAAAGTTCCGGAAGACTTTGAGTCAATAAGTTCATATTTAAGTGTTCATTGATCTACCACAATGCATAACCTGGGACTTTCCTGAGCAGCCCAGGCTGTGTGGTCACCTTACTTTCCTGATATCTAATTGTAAGTCCAAAATAAAGGAGGCAAAATAAAGAATGGGAGAAAAGTAGTTTGAAGAGATAGTGACTGGAGTTTTTTCTAAAATTTTGAAAGACAAGAATCCTCAAAATAGGGAATCACAGTGAACCCCAAGCAACATAAATAAAAGAATTGTAAGTGTAGCCACATCATTGCAAAACTGAAGACCGCCAAAGATGAAGGGAAACTCTTAACAGTAGCTTTAGAGAAAACAGTTTACCTAAAATAGAACAATAATTAGAGTGATAGCATATTTTTGAATGTATCAACTGAAGTCTATAAACAATAGCATAATGCTATAAAGAATAAACCCAATAATATATATTTACTGAGCATTATTCATGAATAATGGCTAAATAAATATATCTTCAGACATGCAGGAGGAGAATATTTACTATCAAAAGACCTTCACTGGTGAGATTTCTGAAGAACGCACTTCAGAAGTATGGAACGGTAGTTTAATATGTATTGATAAGAAGAAATTGTGAGCAGGGAAACTGGAAAACATAGGATAAATATAAATGAATAATGTCTGTGTAAAACATAATAATGTCTAATACAGGAGGTAAAAAGTCAAGATATTATTAGAATATGGAACATTGTACAGCATTATTATGTAGAATGGGAAGGGATGACTGACAGATTATTCTAAATATTTGAATTTGGGTAAATAAAGATATAATTAAATTTTTTGAACATAAATTTTGAAATTTTAATAATCACTTTATATATAGCAGGTATAACTTCCAAACTAATAAAGGGAAGAATAAAATTAGAAAAAAGTGAAAAACATTCAGCTAAAGAGAAAGCAGGAAATGAATAGAAAGAATTACAGGAAAATCAAGCCAAATATAAAATAAGATAGGAAACATCTATGCAAAGATAGTGGAAATTAGGGTAAATATTAATGGACAGATTTCGCCAGTAAAAAGATTCTGATGCACTAGCCCAAAAATCCTAGAAGAGGGGAAAATGTATTTAAAGACATTCTATGAATTGAGAGCTGAAACAGACTTAGAAAATGTATTTTCTCATTTACAAATGAGGACAGCAAAGCCCAGAGGGGCAAGTGAGATAACCAAGTTCACACAGCTAAAATGTGCCGGATATTCAGCCGGAACCTGTTCACATTCCTTCTGACCCCTCTTGCCCCTGTTAGTATTCCTCATCACCTCCCCAGCCTCTTCCAGGAGACAGCCCTCTCAGAGGTGGGTTAATGGCAAGATGTCTCAAGAGCAGCTACCTGCTGTGGTGTTTACTGCTAACCTGTGGGAAATCAGGCTCCTCTACCTCCTCCCCCTCCTCAACCCTGCCATCTCTCTGCAGGTCTCAAATATCCCTACATAAGCGCAGATCAGCAATTCCATTGCCTAAGCAGACATCCATCCAACCAACCAACTGGCACATGGCTGTGCAAGTGAAAGCTCCATCCCTTTGTAAGAAGTTTGGTTGGAGTCTTAGTTGCCAATTTTAGGGCAACAATAAGAATCCCACTCAAAAGCCTATTATCCTTTAAAACACAGAACACTTGATCTGCTGGCAAGCATTTTGAATTGCATTCTGTGAAGAAAAACAATCACCAATTTTGACTAAAAGCTCCAAGCTGCCTGCATTTAAATATTTATGCCCTAGGTTTTGACAAAGTTGAGCATAATCAAAATCCCACTGAGAAGAAGAATGTCGAAAAGATTAATTAGAAAGAAAGCAAGGCTTCCCTGGTGGCGCAGTGGTTAAGAATCCGCCTGCCAATGCAGGGGATACCGGTTCGAGCCCTGGTCCAAGAAGATCCCACATGCCGCGGAGCAACAAAGCCTGTGCGCCACAACTACAGAGCCTGCGCTCTAGAGCCTGTGAGCCACAACTACTGAGCCTGTGTGCCACATTACTGAAGCCCGTGCACCTAGATCCCTGCTCCGCAACAAGAGAAGCCACCACAATGAGAAGCCCTTGCACCGCAACGAAGAGTAGCCCCCGCTCGCCACAACTAGGGAAAGCCCGCGCGCGCACAGTGACGAAGACCCAACGCGGCGAAAAATGAATAAATAAAAAAAATTTAAAAAGAAAGAAAAAATGGCGCCTTTCTCTGCCTTTGTGTTAATTGTTCTTAGATAACAAGCTCTTAAATGAGTGAAGATACCTTTACATGCTTTTGATTGTAAATTTTATTAAGGTCTTGAAGAGAGTTCATCTGAGCATTGAAATGGCGTTTACTGGAAAGTGTCTCCAACTTTCATGAGCAGAAACACACAATTGGTAGATGTGTTAGGTTCTCACTGACAATAGAGTCTAAGGCCCCCTATAAAAGAGCTATATACAACTGTTCCTCTCTTCCAAGAAAGATGAATTGCCATGGTAACACTGCCAAGAAATAATAGGTCAAGTTTTATCCTTGTGCCTCAGGGTTATTTTATTAGGGTTTTACTTGGAAGTGGATGCCATTGTAAAATGAAGGTTTGGGTATTTCAAAGCTAAACATCATGCCAAGAAAATCTGATCAATAAAATCGGCTGGTGTGAAGAGGATGGATAAAGGGCAATAGGTAAGAAGAACATCTACATTGATCAAAGAACTATTTAGAGGCCAGTTTATTAGAACTCTTTTCTAAAATGTGAGCTTCATTTACAGATGCTTGTATAACTAAGTGTCTGTAAATGAATTCAAAGTGACTGTACAAGATCAGTAGGGAAAAGTGGTTTGTAAATTTCATTTTAATGGAAGATTAACTGCTGTAAGGAAAAAAAGTTCTTATTCCAAAAATAAGCATGCAACAAGAAAGCATAAAATATTTGAGCTTCCTGTTTTGCTTACTATTTTTATCAGACTATGTTCAATGCTGCTTTATGCCTGCCTATTTATGGAAATGAAAAAATAAATACAACTGGGAGGAAAGTAACATCACCTAAAAGAAGTAATGTATAATAATCAGCATTTTGTTGTTTCTGTTGTTTTGGAGAGTAGTGTCTCAGTATATGTTATGACTTTAGGTTTTTCTGTAACAGCATTTCAATCATTTGGGGATGAAATTCCAACGTGAAACAGTATATAATGTGTATCGCTTCAAGCAATGGTGCTCTGTCCTTCTAAGAGCAATATATGTATGTATTTATGTATATTAAGATCTACTTTTTTAAAGCAATAAGATATATCAACTCACCTTTTTTGAATAGAATTAATTTTTCATAAATGGAATATAGTTATGCATTTTAGCATAGCATCTTCGTGAGACTATGTTAGGCTTCTCAATAAGACTACTGTTAATCTTCTATATTTTCTCTCCTATAAAGTAGTAAAGGGGTATGTGGATAGCTGTGAAATTTATATTGCTTTTGCCCTGATCATGAAGATTGCAAACTGGGGTCGACGACTGCATTAGTTTCCTATGGCTGCTGTAATGAAGTACCACAAACTGGGTGGCTTAAAACAACAGAAATTTATTGTCTCACAGTTCTGGAGGCTAGAAGTCCTAAATTAAGGTATCGCAGGGCCATGCTCTCTCTCAGGCTCTAGGGGGAGAATTCATTTCATGCCTCTCTCCTAGCTTCTAGGGGTTGCCAGCAATCCTTGACGTTTCTTGGTTTGTTGATACATCACTCCAATCTCTGCTACTGCCTTCATGTGGCCTTCTCTGTGTCTCTGTTTTCTCTTCTTGAAAGGGCACTGGTCATAGGATTAGAACCCACCGTAATCCAGTATGAACTCATCCTAACTTGATTACATCTGCCAAGACCCTATTTCCAAATAAGGTTACATTCACAGGTTCTAGGGTTAGGACTTCACATATTGTGCGGGGGTGGGGGGAACACAGTACAACCCATAACTGTGACTATGAATTGGAGAACCTCACCACTGAGCAGATGGTCTCAGTTACAATTTTAAATTGCTATGCTGTCTGGTTCTTTAGAAATGATATTTCATGTCTAATATTTTGTAGACATGTAAGGAATATGATATCCTGATTAATGAAATGCTTTTAAAGTGTAGAATTTTTAAATATACAAAAATACGTCTAGAATACATAAAATAAATTTAATAAATATCTATCACAGTCCGTAACTGGTAATAGACGTTCACTTATTGTTTATTGAATGAATGAATGAATCAACCAATCAACATTAATATTAAATTATATTGAGCATAATTTAATCTTCCTTTGATGATTCAAAATAATTCCTACAGGTAGAAGGTAGCAAGGTACAAGTTAAAAGACTGCTACTTGCTTGAATGCTAAATGGCTGAGTGTTTATTCCATTTCACATATTTGTGTCTATTTAGAAGTTCACTAGATAAAATGTGTTTTATGTCTTATGTTGCAGTGTTCTCATCCTACATTGCTGTTGATTTCCTCTTTGGATTATTACATATTATTTCCTTTAGCTTAATTAAATTACCTTTGTTGATCAGTTAACACCAATGTGTTCTGGATTGGTTTCTCCACCTATAAAATTACCTACTTTATCATGTATCAGGATTGTCTGTCCTTCAATCTATTTTTCTCTGTCTAGACATTCAATAAATGTATTTTGATGGTAGTGATATTATTTGAGTTATGTTTCTTTACTAATGGTTACTTCCATTGTCCCTTTAATCCAATAGAGAGAAGTAACCACCAAAACAAAAACAAATTACAATATAACCCAGATTTTACAAATGAAAGCTATTTCCTCAATCCTAAAACTGCACATTATCTCTGTGTGACCTCAGAAGTGTTTGAGAATGCACTACATGCAGTTAAAAAAATAAAATGTTTCACCAGAGAAAGAAAACATAAGGCAAAAACAGACAAAAATGCCAAAATTCAAACTGAAAATGTTCCTAGCTACTACTTATCAAACTGCTAATGTTTTCCATTTTAGAGCTCTTTTTTGACAGATATTCAAGTATTTGCTAATCAAACCTATCATTTAAGCCAAAAATTCCTCCTAAAAACATGATTGAGAAGTCAAAATATTTAAGCCAGCTAAGATGATTTTATTTTTTCTTAAAAGAGAGAAAAATGAAAGCTAACTCTCTTGGAAGAAAGCTTTCATTTTTAAATCATATTTTTATCCCTTTTTTTGTGAAAGATTTCCTGTTGTGTTTTTCAATCACCAGAAGCCTACATTTATAGAAAACCAGCAGGTATCTCCAGTTATTAGAATCAACTGGGCAGAGCAACAAGGCAAAGCCAGAGTTTAGAGCCATTTTCCTGAGCAGGTTGAGAAGTACCATTTTAGTCAGTTACCTTTTGAGATTCTCACATTTAATTACGTTAGTGGCACTTGACATTATAAGTGTTCTTTTCTTTCCAATATAACCTTCTATCATTATTAGTAAATGTCAAATGTAATGAGGTATTTTTTCTGACTCCTTTGTCTTCCTAATATAATGGGAGAGAACATGCTAATGAGTTTGTAATCTTAAAATTGTTTTCAGTACTCAAAACCAATGCAGAGCCAACTAGTGTCTGTTTATTAGCTTAGTTTTACTCTTTTTATTTTCTTTGCATTTGGAAAGGAGATTTCCTCTTTGTATTTCTTACTACACTTCCCCTACTTGGTGCAATTTCTTATTCTTCCCGAGAGCTCTGAGGTGACAACTACCTCCAATTAGATTGTGTTTCTGGGTTCAAGTCAGAATCCTGTGGAAGGTCCTGCCCCTTGCTGTGTGACTTAAGTGCTGTCTGGAAGCTTCTTTTTTTTTTCTTTTTCTTAAAAGCTGTTTTTGTCCCCCTCTCTCTGTTTTAAAATTTTGATACATAATGGCTATCCAACCCTGTGGTTTCCTGTAACATCTCAATCATAATGTAACTGGACCTTGATTTCTGCTCCCTTGAAGATTAAATACACTTCCAGTGTGAAATTGATACGTTTTATAACACTAGATCTAGTTTCTTTACTGTCAAAATAAAATTAACATCTTATGAAAGAGGAAGCCATCCCTGGAAGAGGTCAAGAAGAGAAAGAAAATGTCATAGTTCTTCAACACAACATTATTTAGTGTCTGTATTGAAGACATGCTTGACAGGAAGGGTCTGGGTCACCTTTTAGCAGTGCCTCGGGCATATTCGCTGTTTTCTCCTATTGAGAAATTGGGGGACAGCTGTCCTTTGTATAGAGAAAATAGCAGGAAGGGGGTCGCTAACCTGTAAGAAGGCTACTTGGTCAATGCCAAAAAGATATTTTACCAAGAGATAAAGAAAGCTATTTAAAATTACTTCACAGTACGGAAAAAAATGGTAATTTTATAGATAATGTATTCTGAAAAATAAGAACCCAAGACAAAAGTGCCTAAGTTTTAAAATAGAATAACTCGTTATAAGGGGTTCTGTTCCCCAGAGAGCTAAAATATATTACACAATCTCTAATTATACCTTGCTTTTTAAACACAGTCTTTGGGCATTTGGTTCTCTAACTTCCTCCTTCATTTCACAGTTGGATATACTGTTAATGGAATTATATCCAACGAATATCCAAAAATATCCAAATAAGCTCAAGGTTGGCTTCTTTCTGTCTAATAAATTTGTATGATTGTCCCAATTACATGCAGTTTTTGATTTCCAAGTGTATCTCTAATATCTATACCTTCATATTTATAAAATACTAAGCAAAGTACAGTAAAATATTCAAATATCATTCGATTATATATCATTTCAATTTTCTTCACAGCATTTTTTTTGTATTCAAGGAATGGTCACATTTTCACGTGGTGAAATCTAGGCTTTCCTTTTTATTTTCTGCCAATCAGTGGTATGTTCTGAAAGACCTTCCTCGTTTGTTTTGCTTCATTTTTGCTATTTTGGGTACCGTAATCTGTTCTTATCTTACCTTTGGAAACTTATTTCAATAATATTACCTAATAAACACCTCTAATCAGGCCAGCCTTATCCCTGCACCACGTGTGGCGTATAATTGTTGCTCACGAGCAGTCACACCCTTTGCTAATTTTCAAGTTTTATTTCACAGGCCCACATCCTCCTGGAATCATTTGCTGATTTCCTCAGCCTTCTTTGGTTACCATTCTCTGAACTTTCAGGGGCCACACAAATTAGGAGAAAATTGTGAGCATTCTTGAGTTTCCTACTGTTAGTCCGAGGTGGAGTGCAAGCGTCCGAGCAGGAGGGTACCTACAGGTGAGGAACAGCGTGTCCAACATGAGCCTGTTCTAAGAGTGAGACCCAGGAGATGTTCACTTCATTTTGATGCTAAAGGAACGTCTTCTTTTTTTTTTTTTTTTTTTTTTTATATCATACATGGACTTGAGGATATGGGGAGGGGGAAGGGTAAGCTGTGACAAAGTGAGAGAGTGGCATGGACATATATATACACTACCAAACGTAAAATAGATAGCTAGGGGGAAGCAGCCGCATAGCACAGGGAGACCAGCTCGGTGCTTTGTGACCACCTAGAGGGGTGGGATAGGGAGGGTGGGAGGGAGGGAGATGCAAGGGGGAAGAGATATGGGAACATATGTATATGTATAACTGATTCACTTTGTTGTAGAGCAGAAGCTGACACACCATTGTAAAGCAATTATACTCCAATAAAGATGTTAAAAAGAAAAAAAAAAGGAACTTCTTCTTGAATCATCCAACACATTAGCTTTCCCTTCAAGACCTATTGATATTGCCTTAGGGGGAACTGGGATGCACTTTGTATACAAAGGAGGCATCTCTGGGAGAAGGGAAGAAAGAGGACCCAGACCGAAGTCAGAAAGAAGGTGACATTTCTGTCCAAAATGCTAAGCACCTAGAATACTAGGACAGAGAAATCAGAGCCCAATCCCCTGGGAAAGTGGTGAAGGGGGAAGCCAAGGAGCATTGGGTTATAAGTTATACCCCAGATCCTGAGAAGACAAAGGAGCAAGAGTTAGTTGAATTGAGTAATAATTTCTTCAACTACATTGTGCAGTATCTGTGACCTATATACGTCATTTCGGTGATGTGGCTGCCTCTGATTCTCAGATTTCACTGCTGCATGAGACTCTTTTGCAGGCCCTGAGCCCCTGCATTTGTAAGCTGCCATCTACCATCCTGTGTTAGCCTTGCCTTCCCAAATTTCAGGAATAACAGCCAGTTCTTACCATTTATTGGCCACTTTTTGTGTGTCAGGCTCTGTAAAGCACTTTCCATGCATTATTTCATGTCACCGTAACAAGCATGCTAGACTTTAGGGGGTTTAAGTTAATAGAGGCTCAGCAGCTTGTGCATGTCGCCCCCAGCTCTCTAATGGAAAAGTGGGAGCTCCAGATCTGTCCGACTCAAACACCCGCACAGAGTATGTATTTTAATTGTCATTTTACCATTGAATAAATGGAAACTACACTGCATGCTTTTAAATGCAGGGACCTTTTCATAAAAGGTCCTTTTCTTTTTCTTTCCCCACAGAGGCTTGTACTTAGCAGACAGACAGTAAATACATAATGATGGAGCTAATGTACTCTTCTGGTTTTAAACTCTACAAAAGCCACAGATTTTGATATATATGATCTTTCTTCTTATTTTCTTTTCTATAGTTAAATGCTCCTTAATGCGAATGAACATATGTAGAAGGTACTTTGAGCTAGTTCTTTACCGCCCCCCCCAAAAAAAGATTTGCTTATAATACTGCGGCCATATGAAAATCATTAGGAAAAACAAGACTGAAAAACATATATAGCTATACATTGTAAATACAATTTAGACTCTCTGTTATGACTATTTTGGGAAAAATTAATCACTTCCCAGAAGGTGTATTGCCTCATTTTTTGACAGATTATTATTTTTATTTTGTAGGACACAGCAGGCCAGGAAAGATACAGGACTATCACCACAGCCTATTATCGTGGAGCCATGGGCTTTATTTTAATGTATGACATCACAAATGAAGAATCCTTCAATGCAGTACAGGATTGGTAAGCAAGAGCAAATGTTCGCATTACTAATAATGACTTTTTTTCATTCACCTCTCTCTCCCTCCTCAAAGCAGTGATCACACCACAATGTAATATGTGTATTTTTATATACTGTGATCCCACTGGTGTTTCAGAAAGCAAACAAGGGCTAGCTATGCTCAGACTCATTTAAGGATTGATAAGAAATCATTTTGATGATTTTGCTCTATTTTGTTCACTCCAATGGTTTGCATCCTATGATCTTTAGTTCCATGGGGGCAAGTACATTGCTTTTGATTTTTTATTTATTTTTTAAATTTATTTATTTATTTTTGGCTGCGTTGGGTCTTCGTTTCTGTGCGAGGGCTTTCTCTAGTTGCGGCAAGTGGGGGCCACTCTTCATCGCGGTGCGCGGGCCTCTCACTATCGCGGCCTGTCTTGTTGCGGAGCACAGGCTCCAGACGCGCAGGCTCAGTAATTGTGGCTCACGGGCCCAGTTGCTCCGCGGCATGTGGGATCTTCCCAGACCAGGGCTCGAACCCGTGTCCCCTGCATTGGCAGCAGATTCTTAACCACTGCGCCACTAGGGAAGCCCTGCTTTTGATTTTTTGAAGTACAAATAATGAATGGTCTGGAAGTATTCTGGTCTAAAATAGGAATCTGGAAACCACGAACCATAGGCCAAATCAGGACTATGAGCCCCAACTGGCTCACCACTTGTGTATAAATAAAGTTTTATTAGAACACAGCCAGGTTCATTTACTTTTGTCTATGACTACTTTCATGGTACAACAGCAGAGTTAAGTAGCTGCAACAGAGACCACATAGCCCACAAGCCTAAAACATCTTCTGTCTGGCTGTTTACAGTAAAAGTTTGCTGACCCCTTATCTGGATTTGTTAGATAGTTTTCAGTTTTTCTTCAAATTGAAAAGTTCCAAAGGACTGGGATGAAGAAAAAGAAAAAACTGAAACCTTTCTTGACTCCCAGCTACCTCAAACCATGTGAAAACACCTCTGTCTGTGTGATTTGCTATGGGGGGTTGACTGCTGTGGCTGCAGCTCCTTCAGCCTATTCCACCAGCACCTCAGGAGGAGGCACTGAAAAGCTGATGGTCATGGTCATGGTCATGAATTAAAGCAGCAGGGCGGAACAGGGCTACTTTCCTGTGGAAAGAGCCAGAGTCTAGTTGGGCTTTGTGTGGTATTAGGAGGAAAGCGAGCTCACTGGTAGGACCAGGACTAAACAGACACCACATTTTAACTCCAAATACAGTCATGGCTTGTCTTATTGAAGGAAAAATTAGCAATACACAGGTAAAATAAATATTTTTTTTCTGTTTTACATGATAGTATTATCCAAAATGATTTTTTTATATGTGTATCAGCTCAGTGAAGGTCAGGTGCTATTAAAAAATTTCAATTTGCCTTAGATTGTTTCTTTAAAATTTTTATTGCTTATCTGAAAATGCACCTACATCTTTCTTATTTACACACACACACACACACACACACTTACAATACAAAAAAAATAATAATAATACCACTAACAATAGCAACTCAAAAGGGAAATATATAGCTGTAAACTGAAAAAGACAAGCTTAGGACCTCCATGAAAAAATAATTATCTTCAACTGAGGGGCATAGAAGAAGGCTTAAGTACCCCTCTTTTTAGTAGACTGAATATTGTAAAAAATGCCAGTTCTTCACAAATAAATTCATAAACTCAAGGCAATCCCAATCAAATACCAGGAGGTTTGGTAGAGAATGGAATGAAATAGAGAGTCCAGATATAGACACAAAGCCATATGGGATTTGGTTTATGATAAAAGTAGCATTTCAAATTAGTAACAAAAAGGTTGGTTCAATGAATACCGTGGTGCTATCCAGTTAATTGCCACACATAGCTCTGGCACACACATTGTCATACAAAATGGTCATTTTAACTTTGACTATTTCCTCTCAGGAAATGATAAGACCCAGGAGTGTTCATGAATTAAATTTCAGACATCAGGGTTCCTAAATCTGTTTGCACCCATAGTTCTGGCCCATTGTTCCAATGAAAGTTATATGATGACTGAGAAGAGATGGATCTGTTGAGTTCTTTGAAACCAAATGATAACAGTGCCAAGAGCCATCCTAGCAGTACCTCTGACTCTCACATCAGAAACACTATGGAAAAGTGCAGCTTCCTCATGTCCTTCCCTCTGCAGCCCCACCCAGGCTCCCTCACCTGTCAACAGACCATCTGCCCTATCTCACTTCTCCCCCACCTCCCCCAATTCTCTAACTATTTGACTCTATTTACCCACTCTTCCCTTTGAAATTCTGTTTCCTGTTGTCTTAGAAGCACATTTCCCAGATTATTCTTGTGTCTCTCAGCCCGCTCCTCTTTCTACTTCCTAGCTTTCACTCCCTTCCTCACCCGGCAAAGGGTCAGCATCCTCTCATGGCTTTTTTCTTGGGCTTATTCTGTGTCCTTGGCCATCTTATCCACTTGTGCACATCATTTATCACTTGTACCAGATGGCTCCCAAGTGCAATGTTGCATTTCCTGGTATCCAAAATATTTATCCACCTGGACATCCTGCTGGCATCTCAGAATCAATCGTCTTCACCTGAAACTGCTCACCTTCCTGACTTCAATTTTTGCTGTTCATTGAGACCACAATGTTTTGCCACCCAGGTTCCACCTTGTATCCAACTCTAACTTCCATCCATCCTATTCTGGGGCCTGATCTTGCATATTAATTTTTTCCTGACTATCCTTTGAATCTGCTCCTGCCTGAGAAATCACGTGACCATCATGGCTCAGCTTCTTCTTCTTATCTTTTGCTTCTTCCTTTATAATAGCCTTCTAACTGATGTTTTTCCCCTTAGATTTCTTCCCATCCCAATCCATCCTATCCCACTGCTGCTATAAGAGTCTCCCAAAAGAACATGATCCTAAAGATCATGGAAGACTCCTGCCCGAAAGCCATGACTTACCATCACCTCCTTAATTAATTAAAACTTCCTCAGACTGACTTTCAGACACACGACATCATGGAGTCCCTATATTTTTACAGTCTCATCTCTCACTATTCTAAAGTCAAACTGAACCATTCACTGTTTTTGGAACCGAGCCTAAACTTTCCAACCTTTGTTGGTTTTGTGTTTTGATGGTACCCTCTGTTTTGCATATCTTTTCCACAACCTTCTACTTCACCTCCCCTGGATATCTAGATTTGTCAAAACCCAACAAAGCTTATCCATAGGCCAACCCTCAGTCATGTTTTCATCCACAATTGTATAATCATTGGTTTACTGGGGATTTTTCATTCATTCAACGGTTATTGAGCACCTACTCTTTGACAGTCAATCTGCCAGATGTTGTAGTTAGTACCTATGCCAATATTTACTATCTCAGTTAGTGGATCCACCTGCACCCAGTTGTCTGATGTGGAAATCTGAGCTCTAATTTTGATTTCTCTCTCTTGACCCATGACATCTCACTGACCACCAAGTCCAGTAGTTTTAACTTTCTGAATGCCTTTGTCCCTACTGCCACTGTCTAAATTCAGACTGTCATGAGCTCTTTAAGAACCTTAGCTCTCAGCACTTTAGGAATTTCCTACCTTGTATGCTTACTGGCAAGTCCCACCCTCTCCAGGTCATCTATCATATTGCCATCAGAGCTAAGTAACGTCTCTCATCTTAATAATAAAACCTTTAATAATGTCTTATTACTTATAGTGGAGATTCTGGGAGCCTCTCTGAATCACGGTGGAACCTTGACAGCATGAAGAAGCCCAGGCTCCATTCTATACAAACAAAATCAAGTCTGCAGTGATAAATATTGGCATATGTATGTGTGTCAGCTCTAAAGGTGATCCTGATGCCCGTTTCTGGTTAAGACCATTGATTTAGAATGAAGTCCACACCCTCTAACGTGGTGGACAGTGTTGCCTCCTCATAGCTATTCCATTAACATCATCTCCTACCACTCTCCTCCACTGGTCCTGGGTTTCAACCAGATAGAACTTTTCTCAATTTACTAATGTTCCATTCTTTCAATAACTCTGTTCCTCTGCTTGGAATACCTTCTCTGCTATCTGTCTAAATTCTTATTCTCCTTTAAAGGCCATCTCAAATAACAACTCTTCTATGAAGCTTTTGAAGATACCACTATCTCGTTTCCCACCCACCACAATTTCCATTCCCAGTGGACAATGCTATTCACTCCCATATCTCTGCTTCCATGCCACACTAGCACTTTCTGCAGACCACATAAAAAACCTAGCAGACTCTGTTGTTATCTGATTACATTTTGTCTTCTGTATTGCAGTGTGAGTTCATTCATCTCTTTTCCCTAGTACTGAATACAGTACAATTTTATTAAAATTTTTTTTCTAAATTTTTATTGTGGTAAAATATACAAAACTTAAAATTTACAATCTTAATCATTTTTAAGTGCACAGTTCAGTGGTATTAAATACATTCTTATTGTTGTGCAACCATCACTACAGTCCATCTCCACAACTCTTCATCTTGCAAAACTGAAACTCTGTGCCCATTAAATAACTTCCCATTCTCCTTTATCCCCAACCCTGGGACCATTATTCTACTTTCTATGTCCATGAATATGACTGCTCTATTCATACTACTCTAAGTACCTCATATAAGTGGAATCATACAGTATTTGCTTTTTTGTGTGTGACTGGCTTATTTCATTTAGCATAATGTTTTTTTTTTATATCTTTATTGGAGTATAATTGCTTTACAATGTTGTGTTAGTTTTTGTTGCACAACAATTGAATCAGCTATAAGTATACATATATCCCCATATCCCCTCCCTCTTGAGCCTCCCTCCCATCCTCCCTATCCCACCCCTCTAGGTCATCACAAAGCATTGAGCTGATCTCCCTGTGCTATGCAGCAGCTTCCCACTAGCCATCCATTTTACATTTGTTAGTGTATATATGCCGATGCTACTCTCTCACTTCATCCCAGCTTACCCTTCCCCCTCCCCGTGTCCTCAAGTCCATTCTCTACATCTACGTCTTTATTCCTGCCCTGCAACCAGGTTCATCAGTACCGTTTTTTTAGATTCTATATATGTGCATTAGCATACGGTATTTGTTTTTCTCTTTCTGACTTAATTCACTCTGTATGACAGACTCTAGGTCCATCCACCTCACTACAAATATCTCAATTTCGTTCCTTTTTACGGCTGAGTAATATTCCATTGTATATATGTACCACATCTTCTTTATCCATTCATCTGTCGATGGACACTTAGGTTGCTACCATGTCCTGGCTATTGTAAATAGAGCTGCAGTGAACATTGAGGTGCATGTGTCTTTTTGAATTATGGTTTTCTCAGGGTATATGCCCAGTAGTGGGATTGCTGGGTCATATGGTAGTTCTATTTTTAGTTTTTTAAGGAACCTTCATACTGTTCTCCATAGTGGCTGTATCAATTTACATTCCCACCAACAGTGTAGGAAGGTTCCCTTTTCTCCACACCCTCTCCAGCATTTATTGTTTGTAGATTTTTTGATGATGGCCATTCTGACCAGTGTGAGGTGATACCTCATTGTGGTTTTGATTACATTTAGCATAATGTTCTTAAGTTTCATTCCATAGAATAGCATATGTCAGAATTTCCTTCCTTTTTAAGGCTGAATAATATTCCATTGTGTATATATATACCACATTAATCCAATATGTATTTTGAATGGATGATCCAAGGAACTATAGAGTGTCACATACTTCCTTGATATCCCAACAAAAAAATATAGAAATTACTTCAGACCTACATAGGAATTAATGGTTCTATTCTTCCTCCCAGCAAAGATTTAATATCATATGTGTATTGCTGCTATGGCGATATTATATTCAACTTTTTATTGTTGTTAGGTATATAGTCATCTTAAGTTCCTAATACAATATAAACTATTTGTAGAGAAAAATTTTGTATTTCCTACTTAACATAGTAACTAGCACAAAATGGGTATTTAAAAAATTACTGTTAATTGATGAACTCGACCCATCAAAAACCTTGGGAAATGTTTAAGGAATAGAAACAGAATTGTATAGTAAGAAAAAAAACCTGTTTGGGGAAAAAAATCCAGTTCAGCAGTACGAACTTGCTTACATATACAGTATTGTCCAGCAGTGGTGGGGAAGGAGGAGCTTGCTGATATTCCACGATGGCTTTCTACAACAAGAAATAAGGTATTCCTAAGAAAAACAAGTACAAAGGAACAGATTCTTTAAATTACTGGTATCCAAGTACTGACCTTAAGGCTAGAAAAAATACAGAAAAACATACATAACAAAAAGAAAAATTAATTGAAATTTATTTGCAGCTAAAGTTTCAAATACTCTTCTTAACAAAATGTACTTTCATTATGTAGAAAGAAAAGAAAATGCTTGTTGGCTATGATCTCAGTAAAATCCTTAAACTATCTAACTGTAGGAATATTTAGATTAAGTGAAAAATTTCTTAAAATTTAATTACACACAAATTCTTGTCAGTTAAGAAAGCAGGTACAGGTATAGAGATTTAGAGAGAACAGCAGCAAAGTAACAAATCATTTTGAGGGAATAGAGGCTGTCTCTTTTTTGAAAACCCGTTAGACTGTACTTTAAATTTTCCAGTGGAATTTTATTTGAGGAATTAAATTAAATAAAAATACTCTCTTTAGCCAAGTTCCCAAGTTCTGTAAAGTTAATACAAAATGAAGCTCACTGTGATCTTATTTATAAGTTTATCTTGAGTCTACACATTTTCAAAAAGAATGTGAAGAAGTAAACACAAAAGATACATAGAATATGCTTAATAAAATAGGAGTAGAGAGTGACCCCCAAAATCAGGAGAGAATATTGTTTTAGCCCTAGTTCCCTAGAAATAGGGTGGGAAAAGCTTAAATGCTAATACTTTGTTGGGAAGTACAGTCTCAGGGAAGCAAGAGAGAAGAAAGGGGTGACTGGCACGGAGAAGGGGGAACCAACACTAGGGGACGTCTGGCAAAGCGGTCACCACTTGGTATCAAGCGCAACTGACCACAGGTCTCACAGGAACTTCTTCCGAGAGACTGTCAGGCAGAAGAAGGGAGAAGAATTTCCCCATAAGCCTTTGTCTTCTACTGGTCAGAGGTTCAGGCTTTAACTCCTCCACATTTCCGTGTTACACATCCGTGGATGACTCATTTCAGTGGCAACAGGGAAGCTTCACTGTAGAAGGCAGAGCTGTGTGGCATTAGCCTGAAGAGAGCTGCTTTGGGTCATGCCCGTGTCATGCTGATAACAGACGTGATAGTTGAGAAGAGCCCTTGCAGGAATGGCATGGACTGAGTGGCTGGCCTTTCAGACAGGTGAGTCCAGAAGAATCTGAGGGGGCACATAAGTTTGAGGGTGTCTGATAGAGAATTTAAAAGCTTATGGAAGTGTAAAGGGCAAAATGGCTCTTGTGTTTAAAACAAAATTTGGTTCCGAGACTCTTTGAAACCGAGGTGAAAACCATGGCTGAAAAAAATAATTAAACCTGATGTAATATACAGCTCTCAATATAGGAAGGGGTAAAAATGACTATAACAATCCCTGAGGGCAAAGAAATTGTTTTTTTTTATTAAATTCTGCTGGAAATATCTTTAATTTGGGGACACATTGGGTTTATGTCAACAATGGCTTTCCCAACTAGTACTAAAAAGACCACATGAGACTCCTTTTTTATAGTGCCTTTAAAACATAGAAGACAAACATTAGAGTATGTTCAGTGAAGGCCCCTGTGGGAGGCTCGGAAAATATAACCCAAGCACATAGACTTCTTGTGGTCTCAGACGATCCAAGAATCAAATGGTAACCACTCAAGGGAATGGATGGATTCCATGCTACCTAGACTATCCTCCCTAAATTCCATTTTTCTACGTTATACCTTAGATAGAAGGCAGTTTGAGCTTATGTTCTCTGAAGAGGGCCTCAGATGCTTGCTTATATTGCATCCAATACTTTCGAAACCAGATGCTGACCCTGTATTCTTATGCTTGTTAAAGTCTTTCCAATTTTTTTTTGACATATTTATTGGAGTACAGTTGCTTTACAATGGTGTGTTAGTTTCTGCTATATAACAAAGTGAATCAGCTATACGTATACATATATCTCCATATCCCCTCCCTCCTGCGTCTCCCTCCCACTCTCCCTATCCCACCCCTCTAGGTGGTCACAAAGCACCGAGCTGATCTCCCTGTGCTATGCGACTGCTTCCCACTAGCTATTGAATTTACATTTGGTAGTGTATATATGTCCATGCCACTCTCTCACTTCATCCCAGCTTACCCTTCCCCCTCCCCAAAGTCTTTCCAGTTTTTGAACTTCTTTCAGTTCCTTGAATACTTCTGGGTTCCGTATACTTCTGGGTTTCTCTTCCTCTTCGGAAGAGGCCTTTGCACATGCCCTGCCTTCTACAAGAAACCACATCCCTCCAACCCTCACACAGGTCAAGCTAATTTCCTCTCATCCTTTAGATCTCAGCTTGACCATCATTTCCTCTGATAGGTTTTTTCAACGCCAGATGTGTTTGCTTGCTCCTACAGTAGGCTCTTGAAACACCACCGCTGGTTTATCTTATAAAGTAAATGCCTATTTCGTTTTATGGTTTCCTGCTGGATTCCAAGTTCCTTGAAGACAAGGGCTATGCCTTCTCTTTTTCACCTTTATATCTCCTTGCCTACCCCAGGGCCTGGCACTGAGTGGCTGCTCAAGAATTATTTATTGAAAGTGAGTGAAACCCGCATGGAAAGTGCACATCTAGTAAGGTTATCTGAATTGGTTGGCATATTTTTTAAAAAGACACAGGGAAGTAAGGTGGCAGTAAACAATCACTTTGGATGCTGCAACAAGGTTTACAGTGTTCTTCAGCTTTGTCCAGGTGGCGAAGCTGTGTGTCATCGTGGTCAGTAACTAGACTAATTGGCCAGATACCCATTTGCTCCAACCTGCAGTTTGTTAAGGAGACAACTGTGTGGAGTTCAAAGTCAAGAACAGCAATTTAGTGGCTCCATAATTTTGAGAAAATAGAGGTTACCACTTTTTTGAAAACAGAGTATTCTGTGGTTTGAATCCTCCAATGGGCTTTGATTTAAGAAATACACGAATGATTTATTAGAGAGACAAGGCCCAAATAGATTTAGATAGTTCTAGAGACAGAAGATCACCACTGAAAATTCACTGCCTTTGAAATGTTGCTCAGAGGAGTTGTGGCTGAGAGTTTCCTGGGTCTCAGTGGGAGCGTGATCCCAGGTATATGGAATTCGGATCTGCTGTCCAGGCTCTTTCTGAATGTCTAGCACTAAAACTCAAATGTCTATACACACTGCAGTGCATTTTAACTTGATTTAAATTCTTTCCCATTCCTGACTTTAAATGCATTTCTGTTCTAAGTATGGCATGGCCACAAGCTGCTGTATTTCCTGTAGGAGATTGTCTTTGGTTTACTTCCCCCACCTTATTTATTTACATTCTGCTTTTGATGACACAATGAGAAACTATAAATACAAGGTTTTTTTTTTTTAAGGCAGGAAATCGGGTGAGCAGGTTGATATTTTTTAAAAACCACCAGACTGAGGATAAAAATCCGACACCATCATCCCACCAGTTTTAAATAATTCATTTCCATGGCATTCAGGGTACCATTGCAGATGTGCTGGAACTGGAATGAAATTTCACCTTCAAATATTCTCTTCCTCTGCAATTTTCTGTCTCTTTCTTTTTCTCCAAAAATATATAATGGTCTTAAATTAAGGTGACCTCATATTCAATATGAAAGAATTTTAGCCTGGTAATAACAGCTGAGATATGATGAGCAATTTCTAAGCCTTTGTTCAGAGCTTCCTAATCTTGTTCAAGGTCTTCTCAACTACAAGGTTGGTTCTGTGACAGCTTGGAGGGGGCAGTGGTGGGAGTAGAGCACAGACGTCTGACCCCCGAGTTTTACCACCACCCCACACTGGGCATTGAGGTGTCTATCCTCTCCTCTCCCCGGATCTTAATGACTACATTTCTTACTGCTGCTTGGACCCAGCCATAAAACAGTTTTCTTCCTCTGAAATTTTCACATCATCCAACTTACGCTCAAGTTTATATTTATAAGATAGATGGCTCCTAATCCACAGCTCCTTCCCAAAAAACAAAAACAAAATATACCCTGTTCCCTCCATTGTCTTTTCTGTCTCCATCTTTCCAGTTTATCAGGCCAAAAACATTAGGGTTAGTCTTAACTTCTCATTTTCTCAGAGCCCACATCCAGTCCTTTAAAAAAAAATACTGTTATTATCTTGGCTCTAATTTCAAAATACATCTCTTCTGTCCTTCGAGGTAGTTATGCTCTATAAAGTTATCAAGAGTGTTGAATTAGTGAGTACAGAATCTGCCCCATTGGGGAGGTATGGGGTTAGGTTCCTGCGAGCTTCTGTTCACAACACTTTTGCCAGCCGATCAATACATTCCTTATGTTAGGTGTGTTTCTGCTTCAAGACACTGTGTTTAATATATAGTGTTGATTCCTGACATCGAACTCATGGCCTACAGCAATGCAACTCATGCCGACATGCAGCTTATCCAACACACCTTTTTCCTCTGTAAGGCACACCACAGCCTTCTTGCACTCGGAAACATGAGACAGCACTTCAGCATTATGCTTGGAGGTCATATTGAACAGCAAAATCATCAATAAAAAAACCAAAATGTGAAGAGTATGACTCTAAATGTATTGTGAAAGGGCACTTATTTACAGGGTGAGAGCTGAAACAAGAAGGCAGAACATGCCCTTGTTCACCTCAACTAGGAGTATGTGTTTGGGCCACTCAGATTTCTGATCACTTTGCTCATGTCTATAAATGTCTGTGAAAGTGCCATGAGTACTTATCTTGAGGTTACAAATAAACTTCAGCAAATCAAAAATATGGAATCCTTGAATAATAAGAACCAATCATATATTCAGAATCCCACCCCTCCACCACCACCCCCCGCCCCTCCCTGTTTCCACTGTGTATTAGCTTGCTAGGGCTGCTGTAGCAAAGTACCACAGACTGAGTGCTTAAAAAACAGAAATGTCTCAGTTCTGGGGCTAGAAATCCCAGATCAAAGTGTCGGTGGGGTTGGCGCTTTCTGAGGGTTGCGAGAGAGAACCTCTTCCATGCTTCTCTCCCTCTGGCAGCCTCGGGCATTCCTTAGCCTGTAGACAGCATTCTCCCTGTGTTTTCATCTCATCTCCCCTTTATATGTGTCTCTTTCTGTGCCCAAATTTCTCCTTCTTATAAGGACACCATCCTATGGGATCAGGGCCTACCAAACAACCTCATCTTAATCTGATCATCTGCAAAACCTTATTTTCAAGTACCGTCACATTCATAGGTACTAAGGATTCGAACTTTAACATTTTGGGCAGGGGATACAATTCAAGCCATAACATGCTGCTACCGCCCTGGTTATGCTACCATCATCTCTTATCTGGATTATTACAATAGCCTAATTGGTCTCCCTGCTTCTAGCACTGCCCCAGCCTCCAGAATCTTCCCAGCACAGCAGATGGAATGAGCTTTTCAGACTGTAAATCAGATCATGTCACTCCTCTGCTACAAATATTCACAGCATCCCACCTCCCCTGCATTAAAGCCAAAGCCCTTACAAGAGCCTACAAGCCCTGCACAATTTACCCACTGCCTCTCTGACCTCACCTTCTCCTGCTCTCCCTCTTGGTTAGGCTACACCAGCCTCTTTGCCATTCCTAGAACATACCAGACATGCTTCTACCTCAGGGCATTTGCTCCTGCTATTCCCACTGCCTGGAAGTCTCTTCCCCAGATATGTTTATGGCTCTCCCCTCACCACCTTCCATTCTTCACTGTAACATCACCTTATCATCAAGGTGTGCCCCTCCCACCCTATTTTATATTGCAACCCTCTTTAGCACTCCCTATCCCCTTTCTTGGCTTTATGTTGTTTCCATAGCATTTACCACTCTCTAATATATTTTCCAGTTGACTTATTTACCACATCTGTCTCCCCAGCAAGCATGCTTCATAGAATAGCAAATCTCTGTCCCTTTTATGCAGTGTTATATCTGTGTGTCTAGAATAGTCCCTGGCACATACTAGATGTTCAATAAATATTTGATGAATGAATGAATGTATGAGTGACAGAAAGGGAGGTATATAGGACTAGACCTTACTCATTTTGTTTCTTCATAGTCTTCACAGTCCCAGGCACATATCAATTACATGTCCTACAAAAGGTTGATGACCAAGGGCTGCAATAGTATCAGAATATTTTGAAGAAAATAAATCAGTGCTCTCAGTTCAAGTGTGTAGGGAGGTACTGCCTATCTCACCAAACTTTTGTCTGTATAGTAAGACCTTCCAACTTCTCAGCAAGGTGGAGCTGATATGTAGGTAGAATTGATGAAGAGAAATCAAAATGTGTCTCATCTTCCATACTGGGCAAAGTGACTTGAAGTTACCTGGTTAGTTTCTGTAAGAACTAACCCTGATTCCAGCCCTAAAATGGTCTTCTTTTATCTTTATTTTTGGAGGGGAGAGTATATGTGAGGAATGCCTTAGAACAATAAATGTACAACACATATTTGGGGGCACCTAAAAATGGCCAGAAATGTCATCTAACCCAATGAGAAATATTTACTCATCTCTTATGGCCTCAAAGTTCCATCAACCAACTTTCTGTCTCTGGATTTTTTTTATTTCTTTGTTTTTTCCACTTATTCTTTCATTTGCTGGACTTAGTTCTGGCCCAGAATTAGCTCCATGAAGAATGCAGACACGTTAAAAAAATGTAAAGCCTGGAATTAAAGATGTTTTAATTAAGTACTTAAGTTTACTCAATATCTGCCCAGACCAAAGAGGGCAAACCTGGGCTTATATTCTGGTCACAGAGAATCTTTTCTTTTTTCTTTGGTGATCCAGGAAATAGCGAAAGGCTTGAAGACTGAAGCATGAAGCACATATTAGCAGTTAATGTGCTGATTATGTACAGAGAAGGAGCTAGGGGAATAGAGATGCCTGTCCCGTCTGACTTTGTGTTTTGTCGCCTAACCTCATCTGTACTTGGAGGTGGTAATTATAATTCCATAAACATTGACACTAAAGTCAAGGCTACAAGCTAAATTCTTGTTCCTGCAGCCTTACCTAAGACAGGCTATATAGGGAATATAAAGATGAAATAAAAGACTTGGTCTCTTGGATGAAAGATATTATATAAATATGATTGCTATTTGTTCTGCTTCACTTATACTCTGAAAATAGTCTTCTTGGCAGCTCCTTATGTGCAGCTGTGTGTCAAAATGTTTCTTGCAAATACTGTTATTTTCTCACAGGATTTTCTTGGTTTCTATCTATTTTATTGTACCTTCTTTTCTTTGAAATTAGTTGCCTGTCTTTGGGGAGTGGATTTGTCTTGAAGGACACTAATTATACCTGTCACATAACTCCTCAGAGAGGAGATTGTGGTAAGAGCTCATTTCCTAGTTCTAGATGTTCAGCTTGGTTTCTGGGTAATATTGTTAATGAAAAAGAAAATGTGTGGGATTGTTGATGATCCTATTTAGAAAACAGTTTTAGGCTTTAAAAATGAATGGTTAAGCTCATGCCTTACTTGAACCTTACTAGTATTTTCCGTCATGAATGTAATCTCCATCAAGTCTGCTTTCCAACCTCAGTGAATATTTAGAATGTTTAGTACTTTATGACACATACTGTTGGTCCTCATTTTCTTTTCTTTTTTAAAAATATATATGTATGTATTTATTTGGCTGCACTGGGTCTTAGTTGTGGCATGCGGGATCTTCTTTTTTTTTTAGTTGCATCATGCGGGATCTTTGTTGTGGCATGCGGGATCTTTAGTTGCGGCATTCAGGCTCTTAGTTCCAGCATGCAGGATCTATTTCCCTGAGCAGGGATCAAACCCGGGCCTCCTGCATTGGAAGCGTGAACTCTTAACCACTGGACCACCAAGGAAGTCCCGGTCCTCATTTTCTAATTGCCCAGTCAGCAAATAATATGCACTCAGCCACTGCACTGTGAAATGAGTAAAGACCAAATCTTCTCAGTCTAAATTGATACAACCCCAGTTTAATCTTACCTATTTCTAAATCTATGGCACTATTTGCCTAATGTGGGGCTCCCCAGTCTAGCTGGAGGGTTCTGGAGCCCTATTTATTCATTTAATGTTGGGGTGGCCTTGGTTATTTATCTCTACAGTCCAGTTGATTGAGATAATTATCCTCATTATCAATTGTAAACCAACCCCCCTGCACACCCACTCCTTAAAAACTAATAGACATTAAAGGAAACTATTCTAAAGAGAAAATTAGAAAAATAGCACAATATTAGTTATGGGAGGATTATGTTTTGTCACCAGAGAAGATAGGTCATGGTGTATGATGACTGATTCCATTAAATTTAGACAGAGCCCCATATTAAGTATTGTCATGTACCTTTTCCTTCCCATACCATCAATTTCCAAAGCAAGAACAAGAATTATGGTGTAAGTAAAAGGAGTTACAAGCAGCCCAACCATGCCACATTCTCCATACCCTCAATCTCGTGTTCTTTAGTCACAGAATAACCTTTAGAAAAGTTCTCATTTATTTTTTTTCTCATTGTGGTTCCTTCTTTATTTTTTTTTTAATTTTTATTGGAGTATAGTTGATTTACAATGTTGTGTTAGTTTCAGGTGTACAGCAAAGCGAATCAGCTATACATATACATATATCCACTATTTTTTTAGATCCTTTTTCCATATACAGAGCATTGAGTAGAGTTTCCTGTGCTATACAGTAGGTCCTTATTAGTTATCTATTTTATATATAGTAGTGTGTATATGTCAATCCCAATCTACCAATTTATCCCTCCCCACTTCTTTCTCCCTTGGCAACTATAAGTTTGTTTTCTACATCTGTGACTCTATTTCTGTTTTGTAAATAAGTTCATTTGTACCATTTTTTTAGATTCCACATATAAGTGATATCATACGATATTTGTCCTTCTCTGTCTGACTTACTTCACTCAGTATGACAATCTCTAGGTCCATCCATGTTGCTGCAAAAGTTCTCATTTAAAGTCTATTGTATCCTGTGATCCAAATGTAATTTGTATATATCAAACGAATTTTTTTTTATAGTTTTCCTTCCCGTAGCATACTGAAAGCAACAGCTACTGGATGGCAGGTAAGGGAAGAGATGTCTCAAGGCCTGAGTGGTGTCCTAGGTGGTTTTCAAACTTTTTCTGAACCAAATACTTAGAGCCATTAAAAGTTTTTGACTAGTCATTCCAATATATGTCTACCCAGAGTTAGCCAAGGTTAAGAGTACCGTCCTCCTCAAAATTGGCCTCACTTCAGATACTACATATCAGTTTGGCATCCATAGGACCACCCTCACTTCTGACCAGCAGGCTGCAAATACAGGGTTTCCCATGACTACTTTTAGGTTTGATAATTCACTAGCATGACTTACAAAATTCAGGAAAGTGCTATACTTACAATGATAGTTTTATTATAACAAAAGGATTCAAATCAGAACCAGCCAAAGAGAGAAATGCGTAGAGCAAGATCTGGGAGGGTTCCACATGCAAAGCTTCTGTTGTCCTCAGGGACACATCACCCTCCAGGCACATTGATATGTGACAATGTGCAGGAGATTGCCAACCAGGGAAGTTCACCTAAGCTTTTGTGTCCAGAGTTTTTTGTTGGTGGTTTATTACATCAGCATGATTGGTTGAATCATTGCCCATATAGTTGAACTCAATTTCCAACCCACCTCCCCTCCTCAGAGGATGGCCTGATATCATCTGACTCAAAATGCCAACCATCTAATCACACAGTTGGTCTTTTTGGCATGGCCCCCCTCTCATCCTGAGTTATCTCACTAGCATTAACTATCTGATTTGCTCTAAAGGGCCCACCATGAATAACAAAGACACTCCAGTCACTTGAGAAATACCAAGGTTACCTCTCAGGAGTTGGGGACAAAAACCAGCCAAATTCTTTTATTACACAACGTCCATTTATTTATTCATAAATTATAAGCATATACCATTCTGCCAATCTATAATGCACATTACAAAACAAACACAGAAAAGTAGATGCTAAAAAATGATGAGTTAAATATAAATAGAGCTTCTAATATTGTCTTCCAACACCCTTGTGAAAGACCACGTTGTAGAAAGCTGCCCTAAACAAGCCCACCAAGGAGCCCTGTAAGGCTGACAAAAGTGGTGCATGCCAGTTTCAGCAACACCAGCTGGTCTCCCCTGGGCCTCCCACTATTCTTATTTGCATCTCACTTTCCCCTTGTCATTTCTTCCCACTCTTGCCCTTGTTGGCTCCCCAAATTTTGTTATTCACATCAGTTTCATTGCCACTGAAGTGAAACGTGGTGATAAGGACAGTATGACAGGGTCATGTTGATAGAGCCCTCATCAAAATGCCCATGTCAAAGTGTCAAAACATTCTTCTTTTTATGAGCAATAGTAGAACAACAAATATTTTTACCTCCAGTTCCATCCCTAACCGCACTTTTGATCAAACCCCTTCCCTCAACCTCATGCCTTCTCTAAATCCCAGTGGGCTTAATCCTGAACAAGACATTTTTGAAAGCTTTGTTATGGCATTCAAGGAGTTAAGTATAGTAAAATCTAGCTGTGGTCCCACTGACCCAGCACTTCCTAAATGCATATCAGATATTTAAACAGCATGAAAAAAAATGGATGCTCTGCTATAATTGAAATTATTTCCATATCTTTCTGTTTTGGATAAGCTGTGAACTTTCAATATGAATATTAATATGGTAATTTATGTAAATCTTTGCTTTCATAGTTTATATTCTGGAGCTGAGTCTTTTCTGAATTGCTAGAGCACAGAATTTTATATCCTATGACCTATAAAAGTTCCAAGAATGACTTAATTTATATAGCTGAATAGAACAGCTTATTTTAGGAGAAGTTTTCTTAAGCTGAGAGGAAAAATTGCCTTTTTAAAAAACTTCCCTCAACTTAAAACCAACAGAGATAGGGATCTGGGAGGGAATGAGAAAGGTAGAAAGAAGGGAGCAGAATTCTTGGTTAAAGATCTATTTTGAAAAGGGCAAGAGGCACCAAGCTGAGAATTCTGAGGCTGGTGAGGGGAGCTGTAAAGGCTTTGCAGACCATTAATTGAAGTCCCCTGCCTCAAAGTTAGACAAATCCAACAAACCAAAGACTGTATAACCTTGGAAACTTGACAGTATCTAACCTTTCTCAGCCTTCGTGACTATCTTTAAAAGAGAGAAAGAATTCCTAACTTACAAGGTGATTGTAGGAACAGAGGAGACAATGTAATGTACCTGGCATGCTGTAGACACTAAAGGACTTTATCTTGCCCTTAGGTCTATATCAGACAGTAGGGCTCAATCCAGATTCCTCATTAGAATCACTTGGACATCTTTTCAAGACACGGTTGTCCCTCAGCATCCAAGGGAAATTGATTCCAGAACAAAATCCATCGATGCTCAAGTCCCTTATATATGTGTGTGTGTGTTTATATATATATTTATATATTTATATTTATTTTTATATATATATATATATATACACATATATATTTTTAAAAACCTGGATATGAAGCCCACAGTATGCTGAATATAGCTTACAAGATTCAATTCGACCAACACGTGTTTTTTGAGGGGGCGGGGTCTCTTCGTTGGTTGGTTGGTTGGTTTTTGCAATTGAGAGGTCTCTGCATGGCAATCCCTGCGAAAGTCACCAGGCCACTATTGCAGAATCCACCTTTGTCTCTAAGATTGCCTTTTTGGTCAGTCTCTCTGCCCTTGCCTCCCCTCTGTCCCTTCCATGTGGCCAGGGCTTTTATGCAGCCACCCTCTGATTTCCAAAGCCCCCATTCTTCCAGGCCTACTGTTTCAGAAGTAGATGAGGTGTCATAACCGCATGCACCTTTCTTCACTCTGACCACACCAGACCACGGGCCATACTCACATGTGTGGTGCATTTTGATTCCTCTGTTTTTCTATAGAACAGAATGAGGGGTTCCTGTCCTGACTGCAGACCTCTGGAGTCTTCCTTGTCTTCTAAAGCTCACCTTGAATATCCCCCTTTTTAATAATGCGGGTAGTGTCCTAACTGAGGCCTAACTGACACCAGCCATGGGGCAGGAATTCTTTAAGTGTTAGTTCCCTTCCCTTCCTCCTGATCAGGATCAGTTGTTCCTCACTCAGTGGCTCCCCCTGTACTGTCCCTTATAGATCTCATAAGCACTTAGCTCATCCTGCCTTGTATGTTCATTGCTTACCTGTTTGTTTCCTCCACTATGCTATGAAGTTCTTGATGTTCAAATATGTATTAGACTTATTTATCCCTACGTTACCCAAGCATCTCTCAAAGAATCTTATACTTAGTAAGCGCTCAATCAATATGCAATTGATGAGTGAATGAATGAGAACACAAATGCCCAGGCCCAACCTTTGCCTACATAACTCCCCTTCCACAGGGTTTTCTCCCTGTCTGAACAACTCCTATTAGCTGATTGGTTTGATGCTTTCCAGGGGCAATTCAGGTTAAAACAATTTACAGAATGTGTATAAATTGTTATTTGATTTGCTAGGGTAGATGGGAACATTTGCACTTTAGAAAGAGTTTTATATCCCTAAACTGATCTCCAACTTCTAAGGGATTTGTGATGAATATAAATAGGAGGGTCTTTTTGTTCACTGCTGAGGCTAGGAAAAAACAAAAAGCAAACCAACAAAAAACATCCTCTCATTCTAGGCAGTCACCATCCTCCCTGTAACTAGTTTGTCAGGGAATCAACACAAGGAGCCAGCATCATTCTCTGGCATTCTCAGGCAGCCTTGTAAAGAGCTCCCAGATCTATGGGACTTAAGAGAAACAAAGACATCACAAAGGGAAGAGAGGATGGGTTATATGCTGAATATTTAAACTGGGCATCAGGAAGCAGCTAACTTCCTGAGAGTCAGAGTCATTGCACTTATATGCACACACACGTTGCCATCCTTGTGATATTTCAAGAGAATGGCACGTTGAAGCCTGAGCTTAACATTAAGGACTTGGACTTATGACTTCTCATTAGCAGCCCCTACACACCAATGTGATTCCGTACCATCTTGCATAATAATAAACTCATCCATAAAGTACATGTTTGGCAGCTAGAATGAAAAGCCATATTTTTTTCATGCTTCTTCCGCAGCTGTGGAGGGAATGCAAACAGTTTCCCTGAATTCAAGAATCTAGTGTAGATCTTCCTGAAGTAAAAAAAGTATTTCGCAAAGTTGGTTTGCAAATCAAATGTGTTTACGGATTCTGAAAAGATTCTAAAACTGTAACACCCTGCAAATTTATTATTTTAATAATTACTATTGATATTTATGTCACTGATTCCCATTTCTAGGTCAGAAAACTGCTTGATTGGTTCTTTGAGCTTGATACTTAATTTGTCTATCTGGACACACATACAAAAGCTAGCAAAAGGACAATGGAAGCTAAAACTGAAGCCGTGGACTTATTTCACATATTTCACTTTCACATTCTTAGTTATTCTGACAGAAGCTTCAAGCCCTCTCATTTCCCTCAGAAATCAAGACATACTATGAGTAGATACAGCTTTTGTTGATCCACCACCTACAATGAAATCCTCTACATTTCTTCCAACATTATTTCTGACCAAATTTGTTTTTAATGAGATTTTTAGGCAACAGTAGACATGTATTATGATAACACTCGAAGGTTCCTTACTAGAACTTTTAATAGGGTTGCTGGATGTAGCAATGAAAGTGTAAACTGTCTAGTTAAATTTGAATTTCAGATAAATAATGCATAAATTTTTAGTGTAGGTATTCCCATGCTATATTTAAGACATACTTATACTAAGAAATATTTTATCATTTATCTGAAATTGATACCTAACTGGGCATCCTCTAGTTTATCTGGTAATGCTATTCTTTAGAGACTTATAGACAACCTGGGTATAGTAGAAAATTTTTAAAACACTCACGTTCTAACATTTCTCTATTAAACTTCCCTTTCACTGCTTTCTGCCATCTGCCTCTCCCATTTTTCTGGAGGTCACAGCTGGTAGCCAAAAGCATGTTATTATTTAGTCAAAATATTTATTATGTCTGAGCTTCCAAAGGCTGAGGTGAGAAATGTTCACAAAGAAAACAGCATAATGTGTGTTGATTGGTACTCATTCCACAGCCCCCAACCAACCCTATTTCCATGTTATTTTGTATATATACATACATATATATATATATATATATATATATATATATATATATATATATATATAATCTGATTGTTTAAATATTCTTTTTGTTCATCAATAGAATTATTCTTTAGCTTGGGACAACATAAAGTAAAAGTCTGTCAGTCTAATGATATTCAGCACCAAATCATTTACTTTGTAAATACTCAGGAAATATTGATTTTAGATCACAGCAAGTATTACAATGAAGACCTTAAAAAAAAAAAGTTCTAGGTCTTAAATGGCTCCAAATGACATTTGATATTGCCTATGCCCAACCCTCCTACTTATTAAATAAACCCTTTCATTCTTTCAGGCATTTAAATAATACACTTAGAATAATCTTTGAACAACAACAGAAAAGAGCTTTTAGTGTTACTACATGGCCGTAAGGATAACGGCCTTATGAACGAATGACAGATAGAACAGCAATAACAAAACATGTGTTAAGAAAGTAGAAAACTTTCCCCCTACCTTTGCTATCCCTGCCCTCACTCTTGTTAATATAGTGGAGATTAGGAAATTCTTTAATAGCCACATAGGCTATTCCACAATATTTAGAAAGAATTTCATGGGCGAAATGATGTAGCCATCCAGACAGAATGCTGGGAAATCACTAAGAATAAGAAAGATAACTGACCCTTTTAAGCATTAAAATCTGCACAGATTTTGTCATTGTTTAGCCTTGGCATTATAATTACCTGCTCTTATGTCTTTCTTTCCCCTAGGCTGATTATTCCTATGAGGTGATAAGAACCTTGCCTCATTTTTAGGTTGAAATTGTCTAGCATAGTGACTGGTTCATAGTGTGTGGCAGTAATTATTTCAAAAAGTCTGAGAACCATTGCTCTAAAGTAGGATGTAATTGCAGTGAGAGAGTTAAGTAAAACTCCTCAACATTCTGATATGGGGAAGAATCATACCTCTAACTGTGTTGGCTTGCTTCTAGCACCAGACTTTCATTTCTTAAGACCTTCAAGTCATGTGTGTGTGTGTGTGTGTGTGTGTGTGTGTGTGTGTATCTTTCAGAAATTAAATCTACGTAGATAAAGAAACATATGTATACATATGCGTATATGTAGATATTCATTTACAAAGTATTTAAAAGAAGGTGTAGGAAATCTTTATGGGCAGAGATGGCTCCATCTAATTTATGCACACTCGTCTATAGTACTACTTACTGGGAAGAAGTTGCAGTCAGGGGCTGTGTTTCCCAGCTTCTCTTGCAGCTACGTGAGCCATGTGATTAGTTCTCATCAACAGAATGTCAGCCAAAGTAATGTCTGCCACTACCAGACCTTGGTGATGTGAATTTGTTTTCTCCATCCCTGTTATCCTCTTTTAATGGGATCCATGCAGAATCTTGGAGACCACGGGGTGAAGATAGTAGAGCCCGAAGATGGAAGGAGAATGGGTTTCTAGAAATCACTCCTGGAAAGAGAGCTCCCCTTCACCCCCTGAATCAGGAACATTTATTGTATATATTATGTATACAAGGAATAAACTTCTATCATGTTTGAGCTGTAGGCATGTTTGCTCCAGAAAATAGCCTCACTACTAACAAACATAATTTACTAGTAGGATTTTACTTAACACCTATTCAGGTGCTTTTTCTGTTCTCTCCAGAAGCAGTTGTTTAGACTGTATATTCTTATAGTTTTCCCTTCCCCATCTTTCCTTTCTAGTGCTTAGAAAAGTCCCAGTATTGAGGAAATAGGATTCTTAAAGAATTCCAAAGTGATTGGTTCTGTGTGAATTTTCTTTTCACTTAATAAACATTAATCTAGCAGTCATTATATGGATCATGCATCCTGCTAAGCCTGGGGAATAAAAAGATAGTTAACTGATTAATTAGCTAAAGAAAAAGACATATAAAGGATACATTACAAGGGAATGCAATTTTTTAAAAAGTTACAGCATTATGAATAAGTCTCTGGAAGCCAGTAGAGCTACTTGGAGGAGAAGAAGGCTTCACAGAGAAGGTGACGTTGAGTTAGGTCTTGGAGAATGAGTATGAGATCTGTCAAAGGATATGAGTCATTGTTTACATCTTGTAACCATTGGTACAATGAAAAGAGGATATTACTTTTTATAAAAGTATATTGGTTTGTCATATCAAAGTTGGTCACATTCATCAGGAATAACTATCCCTTTGTCCTACTTTTAGTCTTTTGCTGAACAAAATTTTCAGTTATTAACTTTACCATTAATAATTTATCTTTTTACTTCAGTCACCACAATCTCATTCACAATTTTTTAAGAGTGAGAGCTTTTTAACTCAAATTCTTTAGTCCTTCTGGGATTTATGGTTGTATATGATAACAAATAAATTATTTCTTCATTATGAATCCATTTTTATTAATCACTACTTATTTGTCCATTATTTTGTTTTCCATGGTATTGTAATTTATTAAACTTATAGGCTTAGCTCCATTCCAAGCATCTCTATTTTGTTCCATCATTCTAGTCTTCTATTTTTAACTTGCATCACACAGTTTTAACACCTGGTGCTTTATAAACATTTTTATGTACGATAGAGCAAGCTGCTCAATGTTAGCTTTCCCTCCTACTCAAATTTATACAATTTTCACTCTGACAAGGGACTGATTTCCAAGGGCCAGAAGTTTAGAAACTGATAAAATGAACAAGAAGCAATGGAAAGGTTTAGAAAAAAAAGGAAATAGTAAGCTATGTAGTTGGTGCCGCTTACTTCTTGCTACTATGAATGCTTCAGGGAAAGAGATCTCCTTATTCTTTGTGACTCTGTTTAAGACCTTGGAAAATAGATGCATGATATATGTGTTGAATCAATGCTTGGCCTTGACTAGTTTCTTTTGCAAGTCAGTAACTCAATTCACAGATAAGTTGGGGAAGAGTTGCATTCAGCAATTCTTTGTAATAGATACAAAAACTCAAGAAATTTATTAGAAAACACTGAAACTTTTAGGTTATAAAGGCTTTGAAAAAGAAGAAGAAAAGAAATTAGGTCTCTGACTCTTGAAAGCAATTAACTGGGTATCAGATTTCACTCTGGGTTCCTTTAATATATATGGAAATTATTTCCTCAGTCAGTAGAGTCTTTGTAATCAGATTGCAAAACTTTCACTCTTTACCTTATGAAGCTCATTATGACTCATAGCTTCATTTTAAAACCAAGATTTAAAACTAGGTTAGATTTAGAAAGGGTGCTTTGCTTATAAAAATAAAAACTGGTCCCATCATATATAGATTTTGACCATTATCCTGTTTGCGGGTCTGCTAAAAGTTCCGGATCATAGTTGAGACAGGAAACCAAAGGTATAATTGAGGAGTGTCTATTTTGTTTGCCACCATATCTCCAGTTACCAGAACAGTGCTTGAAGACACATAGTAGGCACTCAATAAACATTTTTTGAATGACTTGGTGTCAAACATGAGTCGCAGCCAGCAAGATAGCTCACTGAAGGAGTAATTTTAGATCTAAGTCAGGGAGGCTGAGAGGAGGTCAGGAAGCAGAACACAAGATAGATTAAGGCAAGAGGTTTGGACGGAAGCCACAAATGAAGGTACATGGGGAAGAGGGAGAGAGACCGTCTGGCATTAGGTATAGTATGTGAATGAAGAGCTTATTTGACTGACCTGACCTTGTATTTGTAGAACATTTAATTGTTTTTCAGAATGCTGAATTGAACCTGCTATTTCTGTATTTTTAAATAGAACTGTGAATTAATGATTTAAACGTAGGTCAGAGGTGTAATTATTGATTTTCCTTAATTTGAAGCCTCTCAAACATTGCCTTTTCAGTTATACCTCAAAACAAAATAGCAGATTTAAGCATAATAAAGTGTGAAAGAAACTATGGAAATCAGCTTTCAGACTCAGTATGATTACTTTGATTTCTGACTTAGGGAAATGTTAAATGTATTTAGAACTCTAGACTTTTCTTAAACTGGTAATAAAATTATTTCAGAGATTCAAAAAAACCCCATGTTTCTTTAACTCAAACTAGGGCTTGTAAATGAAATTCAACATAACTACATACTGAAATCACTTCTTGAGCCTACTTAATAACTTTGTATTTCCCTTATTCTGGAAATACTTAGCAACAAATCTGTCAACTAAGCAGTATCCCTAGCAGAAGAAATAACAACCCAGTTCACAAAATACTACTGCTGTAACTTAATGGTAGAACTGCAATTCAGTTCTAGGAAAAGACCAAGATATTAGCGCCTAATGAACTCAGGGATTTAAGAACTCAGCCAAGTGAAAACTCTCAACAGGACTGTGTCCCAAAGGAATATCCTTGGAAAGAAGATCTGGGATTGCTTTGGATAGAAGAGGTCCAGAATCACAGTACAAAAAACTCATTGAATCAACTGCAGGAAAAGATTTTTGCAAAGGAAAAAGCATATATTCTGTGTTGAACATTTACATATGTTCATCTTAAACTCTTAATCTTTAAGGTTTTCTGAGGTACCAGCAGTGATTCCAGTCAGTGAGAATTCTCAATAGTTGTCTCTTTGCTTGATTCCAAATGGGAAATGATTGCTGATGGACTTTCTCCAGCTATTAAGTGAAGTATCAAACAAGAAAGAGGTATTACAGTTTTGGGGAAAAGGTTAGAGCACTGAAATTCCTTTACTCTACTTTGCTCAATTTTATTACTTCTCAACTACCTAAAATGCAGATTTATTCATCATTTTAAAATATAGTATGTTATTTGAATAATGTAATCATATACCAGCTTCCCAAAAGATTAAATTATGGAAATTCACTCTCAATCTGAAAATAGTTGTTGATGACTTAACTCCATGTAAGGAATTAGGCTAAACTCTTTATGTCAGTTGAGATGAGAGAGACATCATTTTAGGATCCCAGGCAGAGTCAGTTTTAACTTGGACCTTAAAGAGTGAAAAGGGATCATTAAAAAAAATGACATTCCTATTAGAAAAGTGGTTAATAGGGTGTTTTGAGCATGCTTAAACTCCCTCCAGTATTCATAAATATTCATTGACTCAATTAGTTATTTGAAGCTTGATGTTTTGCTGCTGAACGAAAATAATTATCTGCTAAGGTGGGTGTCCTGTCTGAGGGCTGCATTTATTTTAAAATGTGTGAAGGAAACTAGTGGGGATTATCAGTTTGATCTATGTAGAGGCATCTTTTACCTGAACTATAGAATTAACTTTCTCTGACCCAAAAGAAACAAGAATTTTTTTTTAAGGAAAGAGATCTCACATGCTTTTCCTCATTCCTGAATCATGGATTTTAAGCAGTCATTTCTTAAAAATAATGTTCTCATCCATTTATAGGGTAAACCCTCAACTACCCATTATCCAGTTTTCTAGAACCTCTAGTTTTCCTGAAATTTTTCAGATCTGGAAATAATTCTTCACCCTCAACTATCCCCCTTACCTCCAATAGGCTTTTAAGGGAGGAAGGAACTCCTGAGCATCTGGAAAGGGCAGCAATCAGGAGAACTGAGGCTGACCACTGTTCTCATGAAATGCCATGGGCTTAGTTCAGTATCTGGTGTACCCGGGAAGAGAAGCAGAAGGCCGGGAGGGAAGGGGGCGCCCTCACTGACTGACCCTGTCCAGAGAAGGCATCAAGGCCAGAAGCGGGAGGGGAGTGATGAGACAAGAATTAAGAAACAGAACGAAGAAGAGCAGTGGTGCTGGTAGTGTCAGGGCTGCAATGACCATTGTGGGGCTGGTGGACGGACACCTGGAGAGGGAGCACAGACCCCCCTGCTCATTGGTGGGACCCTTGGCTTCCCTCCTCCCCTGTCTGCAGCCGTTTAAATATTTCAGCATTGAAAGGTTTTATTTTCTCTGTTGAAGAGAGGGGAAGAATAATTCTTGCCAACAGTAGTGGGCCAAAATTTGTCAGATGCTGGATTCCAGCTTGCTGGGGAGGGAGGGGGGAGGGCTAGAGGTTGGGGGAGGGGTATGTAGAGCTGGGACAGGTAGATTCTTCAGTTTGAGAGAGGAGAGAGTGCGCAAGATATTTGGGGAAGCGTTCCATCACGAAAGATTAAAATCTGGCACTTACAGGGTTAACCTTCACCTCTGTGTTGTGCGAAGTGAACTGTACAATATACTCTATTTCTCCCTGGTTGGGACTTGCAGTCTACAACACAATTGTTATACTGTCCATGTTACTAACAAAGGTCCTGTAGAAACACACTAAATAATTTATGTAACCAAAGCAATTTAACAATTGTGATCTAGATAACATTGTCAGGGAGGCAAGCTTTTTATTGTAGGGCTGAGCCTTATGTCTTATGATTTCTAGTTCAACCTTCCCCAACTCAGGTACCTTCCACATGGCAGTTATTAGAAAAATGCTTGCCGAAGTGAAAAGAGGTCAGGGTCAATGTCACACTCAGCATGAATAGGTGTACAGCCCAAACCCAATTTAGTAAGGAAGACACAAAGTAGAGGTAACCTTTGTCTTTTGGGGGGGGGGCAACATACACCCCACCCAACACACTGACAGTGGTAACTACCCCTGGCCAAGGATAAACAGGACATTCATACAACTGTGCCAGCCTCGAAGAGGGACAGCAGAAAAGGGGAACCAGAAATAATTGTTTATAAGATGATGTTCAATGTATTGACACTGTGTTCCTTCTTGAAAGACAAGAAACTGAGGCACAAAATCCAGACTAATAAATTGCACAGATATAACATCCTGTCTAGTATTTGTTACACTGAGCACTGCCTGTGACCACCTCCATCTTGGGTCACCCAGCAAAATCCAGAATGCTAAATCTAAATCTCCTTGCGTATTCTCTCTCTCTCTCTCTCCCCTGCACAAATCAGTAAAACCTCTTCTGTCAGCCCAAGTTAAATTCCAAGCAACATAGGCAAGGAAACCAAAAAAGGAAAAAAAAAAGTGAGAAGAAAAATCTGATTGGCTCTAACATGCCGAATATAAGACATACAAATTGGAGCTGACAGCTGACACGTTATTGACTAGAAATCATTCTCTAATCACTTACACAACAACCCCAAAAGCGTGGCAGCCACACAGAGCTGTGACACAGAGGGCTATATTCCTGAGGATAACAGAAGGGCACAGGCGAATAATTTCCAGAGAACCTGAGTGACAGTGCTGGTTTCTAACTTATTATTCTAGGGCCCTGCCTTTTGATGTCCTGATTTAATGTGGTTGTAAGCCTGAACTAATCTGACGTAATAAAAGCTTAATTGGCTACTTCCAATTACCACTTCCCTTTTAGTCTGGCTATTTGTTTTCATCTGATCAATTGCTGTTCCTAAGGGCAGGATGCGCTTGGTGTGTTGTGCATTGTGAAATGATGTCCGTGTTTTGGGTACAATTGTAAACTGTAAGTCACCCCTAGTAACTGCATGTCTGAGCGCTGAAGTGGCTGTATCACTGTGAGCTGCTGTCAAGCTGGACAGAACTGGACATCAAGATTGGGAGCAGGCAGGATGGGCGGGAGGAGCTGGGAGCATCCGGCTGATTGCAGCGTTCAGGAGGGGAATGCCTACTGCCAGGGCTTGTGCTTCTCCTTGGTGATGGTCTTGTCAGGCAGGGGCAGCTAGGAGGCTCCAATTTTGAAAATTCCCAGTGGGCAGCATTTCAGAACCCAAAAACTGCTAAGTCTGGGGACTGCTGAGTGCTATGAATTAGTATGCAAACTTTCACATTATCACTGATTTTATTATACTTTCCCTTTTGAAGTTAAACTATTTTTTAGCATGCAAAATAAGAAGGTTTGAGAACTTATAATTCAAATCAATGTGGTATTCATAAACCCACACAAGTATTTAATGAAATAATTTTTATTTATTTGATTATTGATACTTCATGACATATTTCTACCTTCCTTTACTTTTTTTTTTTTTTTGGTCTTTATTTGGAAATAATTTCAATCTTATGGATAAGCTGTAAATATAAAAATAGTGCATCCTGGGCTTGAACTCCTCAGTATGTCTACCGAATAAAACATAACTCTCAAAATAAAAAAAAAAATAGTG
The DNA here is from genome assembly GCF_028564815.1 of Eubalaena glacialis. NCBI lineage: Eukaryota > Metazoa > Chordata > Mammalia > Artiodactyla > Balaenidae > Eubalaena > Eubalaena glacialis. The sequence goes on from NC_083719.1 coordinate 45,829,722, forward strand.
CAAAGAACACCAATACACTCATATGCCCTTTACCCACAATCACTTATTGTTAACATTTTATGCAGTTGACTTTGTGTACACTCTTTCTCTCTCTGGCTCTTCCTTTCTATAGGTATTATATACATATTATTATACACATAATATTTTTCTGAAGGAATTGGGGATAAGTCACATACTTCATGGCCCTTTACTCCAAACCTCAGTGCATATTTCCTAAGAATGTGGATATTCTCTTACCCAGTAGAGTAAGCAACTTCAGGGCATTCAACATTGGTAGAATTCTGTAATCTATCTTTTGTATTTTAGTTTTATCAATTGACCCAATAGTGTGCTTTATAGCATTTTCCCATCTAGTATAAGATCAAATCTAGGGACAGGTATCACATTTGGTTGCCATGTCTCTTTAACCTCTTTCAATATGGAATAGTTCTACAGCCTTCTTTGTCTTTTCTAATATTGATGTTTTGGAGGTATAGAGAATTGCCACCCCTCCCCCTTTTAAAATAGAACATTCCTCGCTTGCCTGACAGCACCCCTGTGATTACGATCAGGTTATTCGTTCTCATTTGGAACGCTGCCCAGGTGATGGTGTGTTCCTCTCAGGGTATCGTATATGGAGGGATACTGTGTCCATCTGTCACTCCGTGGTGATGTTAACTCTCGTCACCCAGTCGAGTGTTTTTTGATTTCTCCACTAGGTAATTACTGTTTCATTTTCTCCCCCGTAACTAATAAGCAGCCTGTTGGGGACACTTTAAAGCCATGCTAATAGCTAGTTCCTCATCAAGATTTCCTTCTAGATTTAGCATCCATTGATGACTCTTGCATGATCCAGTCTTTAATAAAATGTGTACAAAATTAAGATTTTCCAACTTCTGCACTCCCTCCACCCTTGCCACCAGCTCTCAGCATTCTACTTCAAGCGAAATTCTCCCATTTATTTATTTACTTATCTGTTTATCATCAGCGTGGACCTATGAATTCCAATTTTTTCCCAATGGTTTATAAACTTGAAATAGAATTTTAATTGAATGGCTTATTTACTCATTATTCAGTGATTATTTATTGAGTGCCTACAATATGCCAGGCACTCTGATACATCGTGGGGATACAACTATGAGTGAAACAGACAGATGCAACCCGTCCTTTCCCATTCTTACAGACCTATTGTTTCTATAAGTACATCCAGAGGTTTGAGGACAGCTATAGTCTAGAAGAAATTTTTGTCAAACGCCTATGTGTTGAGAACTGTCCTAGGAGCTGAGGGTACTGATTGAGTCCCTACCCTCAGGGAGTCAAATGGGGGAAGATATCAACAAACAAGTACATAATAAATAGGGTGTCAAAAGAATTACTGGTTTTGGAAAGGGCTGTGAGAGAAAAAAGAAAACAGAAAAACAGGAACTAGGATAATGGATGATTACCAAGGTAACACAGAGGCCAGCCATGATTAAACAGAAATGCGGGAGGACAGCTTCATCATGATCTCTCATGAATGAGTGGTGCTTCTCTGGGCAGATGTTCAGTGCATTTTTTTCTTCTTTTGGTGTTTTTCCATGATCTTCTTCTAGCTTCTTTGCAGCAGCCTCCGAAGGAGGACCAGGGCATACTCCTGCTGTAGCCCCCTTCGTGCGTCCAGCCTTTAGATTAGAAATTCCCCAACTGGTGACTGCATGTCAGTGACTTTTATACCATGACACAAAAATGACCAAATAGCCAAACCAAGATAGTTTATACAAAATACCACCTACCTCAAATATATAACAGATATTTAATAAGAATGCACTATGTGCCGGACCATGGAAAACAATGGTGGACAAGATAGACAGTACCTCTTCTCAGTGGAATGGAGATTTCAACGAAGGAGACAAACAAGTAAGTAGGCAAGGTGCTGTGACAAGTGTAACCACAATGCTAAGTATAGGGCCCTGGGGGAGGCTAAACAAGAGAATTCTAGCCCAGACCGGGCAAGTAGGCAGAAAGTGCTTTTTAGAGGAAGTGAAGCCTATACTTAAAGACTGGTACAAGTTAGCCAGAGACCAACAGCTGTTCCCTGCATCCAGGTGGCAGGAGCAGCATTTGCAATGTCACAAAGAAAGTGGGCACATACACCCTGATTCCCTAGTTCCCCACTATACCCTCAGTATCTGGCACATAGTGGATACTCAATAACTATTTTGCAAAGAGTGAGTGGGTACATGCATAAGAGGTATTTTGTCCTCAGAAGTAAAGATAACCTTGATAAAATTCAACATAAAATTCTTTATAATATTTAGCATATTTGATTCTACTTTCTATACTACCAACTTTACATCCATACTGTAGCTTTAACTACATATTGAAGAGGAAGACAGAACAGTTTTAGAGTCTGCTGCTATTAAACTATTTCTGCTGATGCCTTTAAATAGATGGGTTGTAAAGCACATTTATACCTAGAAGAACTGACTTCGCTCATGCATTTAATTTTTCCAATTAACTGAAAGCCGGGTTGACTTGGCTTTGGTTTGCTCTTTGTGGTCAAAACTTAGCATCACAGTACTGATTAATTAGTGATGAGTCATTTAGCTTAAAATATCATAAAGTACACGTTGGCAAATTTAGAGGATGAAAATTGGGCCACAGAGTAGCAATGCATTCAAGTGCATAATAACAAAATGCTCTTTGTTATTAAAAATATCACTGCCAGAATGGAACTGATAGAAGCAGCAAAGCTTAGGGTTTCTTTCTCCCTCTTTTGTGTCTCTGACCTAGATGAGAGACCTTATCTGATCCTAACTCCTAACCCCTTCACCCTTTACTTGGGACCTTCCCACTCAGCCTCCTTGCCATTCACTTGGTTGTGATGAGTGTGCATCATTATGAGTAAGAAAAATGGCATCATTATCAAAATAAATGTGCAATGGATTTATGTGTCAATAAGATCTTGGTGTTTATTTGTATGAAAAATTTAGCCAGTTGCTTGCTGTCCACCATAACTATATGGAAAAGTCATGAAAGTTTTGGAATATCAGATCCCCGGTATAATATAGAGGTTGAGAGTATGAGTCCTGAAGTTAGAAGCTTGGATTCAGTTCCCAGTGCCACTACTTAACACTTTGCATCAGATTCCTCATTGTAAAATGGAAATGTTAAAAGTACCTACAGTATGGGTTACTATATGTAAAGCACTTTAGTGTGGTGATCCACTGATGCTCTCTAAGGCTCCTTTCAGAATTATGAGTCTCAAGAATGGGATGGGGGCTTCCCTGGGGGCGCAGTGGTTGAGAATCTGCCTGCCAATGCAGGGGACACGGGTTCAAGCCCTGGTCTGGGAAGATCTCACATGCCACGGAGCAACTAGACCCGTGAGCCACAACTACTGAGCCTGTGCGTCTGGAGCCTGTGCTCCGCGACAAGAGAGGCCACGATGGTGAGAGGCCCGCACACCGCGATGAAGAGTGGCCCCCGCTGGCCGCAACTAGAGAAAACCCTAGTACAGAAACGAAGACCCAACATAGCAATCAATCAATCAATAAATAAATCTTTAAAAAAAAAAAAAAAAAAAAAGAATGGGATGGCCAGAAGCCTAGAATATCACCCCTGCTGGGATGTGAGCAATTATTATTAACCAAGCAATTTGCCTGTTCTTCCTTCTTGTCTGATGTTCAGGATCTTGTATAATCAGTTAATATTCACAAGAAATACCTATTATTGAAAATGTATTTTTGAGAGCCCATTGTGGACCTAGCTCTATGCTAGAAGACATGGTGCATTTAGATACAACTCGATTCTGCCCTCAGGGAGCTTCCAATTTAGTTACTGGAGGCATGGCGTGGATACATGTCTAACAACGTCAGCACAGCAAGTCCAGTACTTAGTACTGCACTTGTACTGACAGGTGGAGGCTGTCAGTGAAGAGTCCTAGAGAGATATGAGATATGAGATTACTTATATATCTTAATTTTCCAAAGAAAGACATTATGTATGCTTTTACAAAGCGGTTTATATAACATGAGTTATATGATCCCATTCTCTCCCCCCTTCTCTCTCTCTCTCTCTCACACACACACACACACACACACACACACACACACACAGCAAGAATACATTTAGAAGGACATATGCCAAACTGCTAACTGTGAACATCTCTAACAAATGGATTGGGTCTGGGAGCAGAGGTTGCATTCTACTTTTTTTTAATTCCTTATATGTTGATTGAATATTTTTTTACAATAAGCATTTTACATTTTTTAATCAGAAAAACCAGTGTAATATTTTACTTTAGTAAAAATATATCAAAGGTAAGTCCCTGAAAAAGTTCAATTTATCTCTCACATTAATGACTTTTAACCTGATAGTCGTATAACGTGTTCTTTCATTACAAATGAAAATTATGCAATTAATTAATGTATGCATTTGCAATACCCACAAACACTTTTTAAATTTCATTTTGGAATGACAAACACTTTAAATCCATATTCTGCTTGCTCTAAAAAAAATAGATCAATTTCAGGATCTTGTTTGATATAAGACTTTATACTGTTTCCAAGGTAACCAATCATATCTCTAGAAAGGTTAGCCAAGCTTGTACCTCCTTCTTCATGTTGAATGCTCAGCTCTTTTCATTTCCTCATGAAAACCTTAAACTTTCACACACACACACACACACGCACACACACACACACACTCTTAGGATTTTACTTGCTTTCCATCAAGGCCAAAAGGTACAACAAAACTAAATATATGCTTATTGATCTTTAAACTGTTTACTGCAGGCAGCTGTTTCATGATCTTTTCTGTCTTTATATATCGCAAGTGATGACTGACAAACGTTAGGCGATTATTCATAGAGGAAGCATATTAATTTTTGATGAATTCCCAGGTAACTGCTCTTCAATTTATGACCTTTCTTCTTGTTTTGTTTTTCTCCTGCATAGATATTGAAACCCAAGAATATGCCAATAATGTATAGCAAAATAACATTAAATTTGTGGTTTAATTCTCTGTACCAGAATTATCCAATAGCCACATATGTAATTTTTAATTCCCTATTAGTCACATTGAAATAGCAAAAAGAAATGGGTAAAATTAGTTTTTAAAAATATTTTTTTAGCCCAAGTTATCTAAGATATTACCATTTCAACACATAATCAATAGAAAGATTATTCATGAGATATTTTACATTCTTTCTTTTTTTGGTACTAAATCTTCAAAATACAGTGTTCATTTTACACGTACAGCACATCTCAATTGGGAGAAGCCAGGCTGCAAACCCTCATGAGCCTTTTGCGGCTGAAGGCTGCCATATCAAACAGCAGAGATCAAGACGGTGGTTGTTTACTTCCTTAAAACTGCTGTTATTTTATTACTGAGATATTTAAAGATATAAGATATTTTGCGGGATTTTCTTTCCTTCCTGAAATTTAGCTTATAAACATGTCAAATTGTCTTCCTTAATGGAAAATATTTTATTTTCACTTTTCATCACTATTTATTTATCCTTTTGATGGATTTTTCTTACCAGTAACTAACCTTCTGAGGAAGCTACAATATGAACACTTCTTAGTTAGTATCTGTTAAAAGATAATTTTCAACAAAAGGTAAAGGCATGACTTTCAGACAGATATAAAATGAACACATATTGAAAAAGTTAGTTTACTCACATGATATGAAGGAACCAGACAGGTTATAACTGTTTCAAAGGAAAAGTCAGAAGAGTATGAATTTATATGGAGGTAAGCAATGGTGAGATGAGTTGCCAATGGGAATATAACTGTTTTTCCCACAAGAGGGAAGTCAATTAAATCACTACCAGGTAGGACAGAACTCACATATCTGTCACTTACCTACCACTTACAAAAAGTTGCAAATTAGCTCAAAGACATGAGTAGGACTAGAATCTGATAACCCAAAAGGGTATACTGAAGATAATGTAGAGTTATCCATTGAAACACGAAATGTTTTTTACATATCAAAATAATAAATCTTGATATGTTACTTTTGTTGACTATATTTTGTTGAAATATGGTTATCACATTTCATGAATATACAGAATATATCTCCTGTGACTAGAGCCTATCGGCATTTACTACATTTTATGTCTATTCACATTAAATTAGATTTATTTAATTATTCTTATTTGAACTTCTAAGCACATTAGAAGTTTGTATATCTACATCTAATTTTCCATAGTAATGGAAATGGAAATGGGGTAATTTTTAAAAATTAAATTTGCTAATTACCTCCTCTTGACTTTAGGTTTACCATCTGCTTCTGTAAAACCTTTCCTCACACCTGATAAGAGGTTGATATTTTAACAAAGCTGAGGTTGGCTTCCTCCACCTTTGGAACAACTTGCGTTAATAAACTAAGAGTTGAGAGGGGGAAATAGCAAGGAGAAAAGAGAAAAAATGGTAGACCCAGAGAACCCACATTATAAAATATTATAACTAAAAAGTACCTATATTTATGCCTTTGAATCTGATAATCCATTTAAAACCACCTAAGCATCAAGTCCCAGCTCTGCTCCCAAATTGTAAGCTTAGACAAGTCTGAAAGATTATGCTTCATTTTTCTCATTGATGAATCAAGGAGTGATATTAGATGTTTGTTAACCTTCCTTCCAGCAATATGATTCTTTGAAAGGAAGATCTCCAAAAGTGCATTTTCACCGGAGCACCTCCCCCCATAGGTACTAAAACAATGGGAAACAGAAGCAGGTCCCATCCTGAAACCAGTCTTCCAGCACTAGATAAGTAGTTTTGGCTCTTTCCAAGCAGTCTCCCTGCCCTCCTGATGAAGGCATCCAACCCATGTTATAAGAGTTTGCAGGCTGTCACAAAGGAACAAATGACCAAGTTTTCGCACGTTCTGGGGGCTTATCACTCTGTTTCCACTTCCACTGAAGAAGAAGTTCCCACCTTTCTGGTTCACAAGGTAGACATTTAATAAAAATTTGCCTTCCTATGACTTAGAAAAGAAAGCACAGTGATTTAGAGGAGAAAGCCATTTTCTTTTGCCAAGCAAGCAGAAATAGCAATAAAGCAAAACAAATGTGCCAATGCAGAGAGAAATGGCTGATGGCATCCTAATAGGACACATGGGAGTGTTTGGAAATTCCTTGTGGCACTGGGTGATAGAATGGAAGAGCAAGGGATGGGAAATCAGGAGGCACAGGGGCTGAACCCAGCTCTGCCAGTTTTTATTCATCCTTGGGGAGTCTCGTTCAGCTTATCCCAAGTGTGGTCATGGCTCTCTGATTGGATAAGGTTTAATTTTTAATTATTTTCCTTAAAAGTAAGACAAATAATGAACGGCATTAAAATAAACCAGCATATTTTTTTGGCATACATCAAACTTTGAGATCCCTTTGTAGAACCCAACTCACAAATTTGTACTGTACTGATATAGAAATACAGGGTCAAACTTCAGAGAGGAGGACAATCCCCTTCAGTTACTCCTTCAACCTGAGGACTAGGAATCTCCCCTCCGTGTAAATTTACAAAGGACTAGGTTCCTGAGGATGGTTCTGAATCTAACCTGCATCCCGTGTGGCCATGGTCAAGGCCTGTAGGTCAAAATGCAGGATGGTATGTGCAGCTGGGCCGTGACATTTAGAAAGCAGCTGCCTTGTACTTATATTTGGGGCTATGCATTGGGAGGCTTTCAAGATGACTATTTCCATGGAATGGTTTTATCAGCTATTTCTCTTTTCAACACTTCCTATTATCTGTTATGACCATTACCCTAACAGAAGGAAGCGTTAAGGAGAATATTGGCCTTAAGAGTTTCTTTTCTTCCATGCATATCATAGTTAATATTTTCAAGCACTAACTTTTTTGATAAAATATATTTTTGAAATATTGCATTTTGAAATTCAATTGACTTTCTTCAAAACTGTCAAGAAAACCAACTAAAAAGAGGGAAAATTCTTTTAAAAAAATGAAAAAAAGAGAATCTGATTAAAAAACTAAGGATTATGCACTGCTTGGGACAAGTAAAGTCAATAGTAAACAGCCCCTAACTTTCTAGGTACAGTAAGCTGCATTCACGGCCAGTACCTTCCGTTCCTACAGTGGAGTCAGGCCCAGAGGTCCAGCCTGCCTTTGGAGGCCTGGACTGTTAAACTATCACTGGCACAGGTTTTCCATTTCCACCTCCCTCAGCTAACATTTTCCTTGCACTTGCTTTACTGCAGATCAGAGATGAAATGGTCGTGTAATGGGTCCATACCGTAAGTTTTATCTTTCTTTCCTCTTTTTAATGGGGTTGTCTATTTACAGAGATAGCACTTACTCATTTTAGAAAATGTAAACAATGCATCATCATGGATAAAGAAGAAAGCACAGATGCTCGTAATCTTACCTCCAATGATATTTCTTGAAAAAAATCCCGTGCTACTCTTTATAGAGAGATATATAATTTGATGTGAATGGAATGATACTGAACATATTATTTTGCAAGCCTATATTGTTATTCAAAAATATACTGTGGAGATCTTTCCATGTCAATCTAGTCATGCGTCATCCTTTTCATGGCCATAAAATATTTCACTCCGTGGATACATCATCTAGCATTTATCTAATCAGCCACTTATTGATGAACATGATAGCAAGAGATAAAACTGAAATGAAGTCCAGAAATAAGACTATAGGTCCACGGCAAGAGTCCAGAGACAAAGCTGCCCTATGGCGCCAAGTGGAAATATGAGAAGATTAATGCCAAATCCAAGGCAGCAAATGATCAACTGAGGAGATGGAATATCCAGAGGTTCTGGCATTTTTAGATTCTTCTAAAATTATTGAATAATTGTCATGAACATGATACCGAAGCTCCAGTATGAACCGGAGATTACTGGTGGGGTTCAGAGTCTAGGAGGTAAACGTAGCTCAGCTAAAGGAATAGTCAGAGCTTTCAGATGAGATAAAGGCTTGGTGCAAAGGTACAAAGGCAGTAAGACATACCTGTTAGGGTATACACACTAGTATAGGCTAGGATGTACAAGCTGATACACAGCCAGGAGACACAGGCAGGAGTTAATTCCAAACATCCAGGTGAGGGACCTAGGTACCACGGGGTCTGAGGAAGAGGTAGGGAGTAGACCTCAGGGGACTGAGGACAGCATCTCTGAATCTGATGCATGAACACAGGACCACAGAACCCAGGAGGAGACCCAGGACAAGGACTATCATAACTGTGCCCTGGAAATCAGACAAGAGAGGGCCAATACGTGTGCTCTGGCTCTCAGGGGAAGTGAAATTCTGCCGGTGCTGCCAGTTTAAGAGAAAGCCAAGTTATCTGTGATGTCTTCACAGATTTCATAACAGACCAACACGTTGTAAAGAGGGTGAGCAGTTTTCTAGTGAATTGAAGGGATGCGGGCCACCAAATCTCAGAAATCAGGCCAAAATAATTCACTTGATAATCCTCAACTCTGAAAGGTGGGCTGAGACGTTGCCAAGCTGTCTAGCTTTATCCCATTCTACACTTCTGGCGGACACCCAGCCAGCAGATCCTTAGCTTTATTCTAAACACTTCTTTTATTCATTCATTCTTTCAATACATATTCATTGAGCACCTGCTGTGTGTCAGATACTCTGCTCTGTGCTGCAAACAAATAAAACACAGCCCTTGCTCATTTCAAAGAAGAAGAGAAATTATACTGTGCCACATCTGCGAGAGAGTCGGTAGAGAAGTTTGGGTTAAAAGAGAAACTTGTTTTATGCAAAAAAAAAAAAAAGACTAACATCACTTTACAAATCAATAGGAGACTTGGGGGTGGGGGAGATAAGCATTCTACTAATATTTCAACTAGCGCTTCTTACGTATTCAGTGGATTTAAGACGCCAAGCCAGAGTCATATTCGTATTCACCAAATGTTTACTAATCACCTACTATATGCCAGGCATTGTTCCAGGCCCTGGGGATACAGTAGGAACAAGAGAGACATTGGAATTTATAGCCTGGTGGAAGGGGAAGAAAATAAACAAGAAAAATACCAATGATAAGGGCTATGCAAAGAATTAAATTATAATGATGTGAGAGGCTGCTATAGACTCAGCAGTCATAGATGGCTCTTTGAGGAATTGACGTTGAAGCTGAACTCTGAATGGCAAGAAGGAGCCAGCCCTGGGACAGAGGATTCCAGCACCCATTAGTACAAGACCTCCAAGCCTGGAACATATGTAGTGAGCCTGCAGGAACAGCAAGAAAATGCTGTGACTGGAGTAGAGGGGGCAAGGGGCAGGGTGGCAGGGGGAGACGTTATTGTGAAGGCAGGGGCCTGTCATGCACATGACTTTGAAGCCTGTAGGACATCCAGGGCAGAGCTATGGACTAAGCAGGCAGCACCTCCAGTCACCTTGGTGCTCAAAAGAAAAGTAGAAAGACTCTTGATCTGAGTACTTCTTACCCTATAACAATCATGATGGCACCACTGAGAAGAGTTTAAATTCCACTTTGTCAGAACCTGATTTTATAAATGCATTTCCTGTATTTCCATACAGTAGGGTGGATCGGTTAGTCATTCATTTAACACAAAATTGTTGAGTGCCTACTAGGTGCCAGCCACAGACAGGTCTAGCTGGGGAGATAGATGACAAATAAATAAGGATACAAATAACAAACAATAATACGGTATTGGATGGTGATACATGCTATGGAGAAAATAAAGCTGAGTAATGGGATGTCGCCCCGGGAGTTTTAGATCAGGTGCTCTGAGGAGTGACAGTTGAGCAGAGATGTGAATGACAAGAAGAGGCCAACCATGTGAAGACTGTGGGGTGCTGCGGGGAGCAGTCCAGCCAGAGGAGGGAACAGCCAGTGGGAGAAGGGCAGCTAGGAGCTTGCTGAGTCCAGAAGGGACTAGGAGGCCTGTGTGGCTGGGGCCCAGAGAGCAAGGGCAAGAGGGTCAGAGGTACAAGACCCTACTCAGAGGGCTCCTTAGGCGGCGGCTATTCTGTGCGTAATGGGAAGCCAAGGTAGTGTCTTAATACTTGCCTTTTGAAAAGATCACTCCCACTGCTGTGTAGAGCTTAGAGTGAAGGAATCCAAGAAAAGAAAACTCAGAGACCCATGTAGAGGCTGTGACCACAGGCCATGCAAGATGTGATGTCCACATGGGCCAAGGCAGTGGCACTGGGGGAAGCGAGAGTGAGCGCATTCAGAATAGATATTGAAAGGAAGCCAGGCAGGGCGTAACAATGACAGGAGAGAGCAAGGGGAACCACGGGTGGCTCCTGAGTTTGGGTCCTGAGCTCCTGAGTAGATGATGGTGGCAGTAAGTGGTGGGGAAGACCTCGAGAGGTTGGCTTTAGGCAGCAGTGGGGATCAGGGGAGAGTTGAGGTAGCAGTGTATGGGCTATATCTTGGATCACTCATATTTGTAATTTCTACCAGACGTCCAAGCAGAGATGTTGAGTTGGCAGTTAGATATTTGAGTGTGGGGTTCAGGAAAGAGTTCAGGATTAGAGATGTATGCCAGCGGTCCCAGCATTAAAACATTAAAGTATGTGCACAGGGGTCCTTCCTTCCTAGCACAGATGGGTAGGGGATGCTGAACACATGCTGCTCTTTTCCTCATGCTCTTTCTTCTCTGGGAGAGTAAATGGTATTAGGAAACTACCTCTGCTTAAAAAAATAAAGAGAATCCAGACAGCCACGTCTTTAACAATAAAAGAAAAGGAGCATTGTCAGAGTTCGATTTGATTTGAGGAAGCTTCTGAAATTCTGACAATCTTCCAGTGCATAATTTTATTAGATTTGGACCTTTTATTTCTTTCTGCTTTTATGAACTTCATTTCAGCTGCATCTTCATATGTACCTTCTGCCAAGAGGTGAAATAGTTCATGCATGTTTCTTTGAGAGAAATTTAATCATCTGTAAGATTCTTCAAGATATGAATTTACATTTAATATTCTCCACCAAGGAATACTAGTAATGTAAAGTATTTGGATCAGATTATTTCTGATAAACTACGAAGCTCTGAAGGGTGTTAATGAAAAACAGTAGCTAAATCACACGTAAAATGCTCTTATACCTTAAAATCACGTTCTGTGAAAATAAATCTAGGCACATCTAGCTTAGAAAAATACAATGTATGGAAAACGATGCTGCTATTCATTCCATAATGATAATTATAATTATCTTTGCTAGGTTTCTATGTAATTTAATTATTCACTTCAACACAATAATATTATTAAAGAATAAAGATGGTAATTATTAATATGTTCTGCCCTGGGGTGAGAGTAGGATGTTTAATTAATGAACCACCCTTTCTCTTACCTTGTGTATGACTCATTGATAAGATGTGTGCAGTATAGTGGGCTGTTAGGTGTTCTCTCCTGCTAATGGATTATTCAAATCATTTTCTCAACCAGAGTGGAAAAGAAGTCACTGTCTGTAACCCAGAAATGATATTGGCAAAGAAGCTGAATAATCAGCAGAACAGCTTGGAATAGTGTTCGTTCTGGATGACTGACAAAATACAAAGAGGAAATCTTCTTTAGGGCTTGATGTGAGGCTGAACCCAGTTCAGGTTTTCTTGGAAGTGGCCTACTTCTTTGCCTAAGATGTTTCATATCTTTTAGTGTTTCTAAAAGAGAAAGTTCCCAAATGTATTATAAGAAGAGGTCTTTAGTAAAAGGCATTTTATTATAGTTTTCCTTCTTTAAAGACCATGGATCTTTTCAGAGCTTCAGCAGGAAGACATAAATTTGGAAAAGCTACCACAAATTTTATCCTACTCCAACTCCACAGCCTAGCCCAAATGTGGTTTTATAATTAATATTCATTATGGTTAATCATAATAATTCTTTTTGACCTTAAATATGTCATTTTAAATAAAATTCATATGAAGTGGCTAAAGACAAAACCAAATAGTTTGGGAATAGATTAGATTCTGAAAGACACACTCTCACATATGCTTCACACACACAAAAGCATACATATCACAAGATAATTAATACATCCACATTTTTTAATAAAAGAATGATCCAAAATATATAATGAATACTCCAAGTGTTTTATAAAAGACTAAAAATTTTTTGCTACATATGTAATCTGGCCCATAGAGCAATGAAAATGTTTCCTTATTATGGGATCTGACCATATAGGGGCCAAACTCCCAACTTTGGTATCAACAGCTCCTGCTCTGACAAGATCAATTAGGCAATGTGCCCATGTCTTCATAAGGACCAAAATCATGAGTAAGCTACTAAAAAATCACTCAGCAATTGCTTGTTGGAAAAAGCATAATGCTAGATACTGGCTAAGTAATTATGATGAAGTATGAATATATATTTAATAATTTATATAAATATAGGTATACATATGTAATTGGTCCTGCTTTAAAAGAGATTCCAATTTGTCAAGGGAGAAATAAATATTTAACTAAATACTAGTGATTTAAATGAGACGAAATCTCTCAAAACTCTTGGTTTGATTACATAATCTGTCAGAATCATAGGCTTATTATTCTTTAATGAATGTAAAGAGAAGTGAAAAATTCAAAAAGCTCCTTTTCTTGGTTGCTAAAAAATTTACAAGTATTTATACCTTGTGAAAAATATTATCCAGCAACAAATTTATAGACAAGGGAAACAGACATTCAAAGTTTCAGAAGTTAAAGGTTAGAATTCTCAGGACATAACAACCATCTCTAGAGTACAGGTGTCCTCAGTAACTCTTTTTATAAATAACACTTTCAAGGACAGGTTTTCAAGTAGCAGAAATCAGAAAAGAATGGCTGTAGTTACATAAGTCTCCACTTATGTGGAGAGTTTAATTGATACTCTTGTGAATGAGCCAGAGTTTAAGATTGATACTCTTGTGAATGTTCTCACGTTCAGAATTCTTTGTTTTCATTTAATTTTTATCTTATATTGGAGTATAGTTGATTTACAATATTGTGTTAGTTTCAGGTATACAGCAAAGTGATTCAGTTATACATATACCTATATCCATTCTTTTGCAGATTCTTTTCCCATATAGGTTATTACAGAATGAGTAGAATTCCCTGTGCTGTACAGTAGGTCCTTGTTGATTATCTGTTTTACATATAGTAGTGTGTATGTGTTAATCCCAAACTCCTAATTTATCCCTCCCCTCCACCTTTTCCCTTTATTAGCCATAAGCTTGTTTTTGAACAAATTCTTTTTTATGAAGCGAAATAGTGTCTGAATATCTGTGTCTGAAAGGGAAGTGGAAACATCTATTTTTTTCTGAGATTCTTTTTACTGGAAGATGTTAATGGAGGAATTGGTTTCTCAAGGCTAAACACTGTAATCTTATTTGTTAGCATCAAGAGAAAAGGGAAGCTTTAAGAAACTCAAACTTATACTGTAATATGGAACTAGAAAAGAGTAATCATGGAATATTACTTGTAGAGCAGAGACATGTGATAGACTATTGCATTGGTAACACCTGATAAACAGCACCTCCAGTATTTACACCCTTATATAGTCCCCTCACACTGATTCTAGGCTTGGCCATGTTGATTATGTTGGGTAATGGGACATTAGCAAGCATGATGCAAGCTGAGGCTTGATAAATGCAGCCTTGAATGGCAGGATCAGGAGAATTCACTGTATTTGGTTAACAAAAGGGAATTAGTGAAGGTTTTTAAACAAAGGACTGACAGGTTCAAGGTAGTGCTTCAAGAATATGAACTTGATTGTGGTGTGTAAACTAGAGTCACGTGGAGAAGCTTGGTTGGTGATCAGGCTAAGGAGAACATTTGAAAGATTATCATTATCTAAGTTGGCTTCTGTTTTAGAATAGAAGAGCAAACAATCAACACTGATATATTCTCTGTTTATTAAGAAAAGACAATTATGTCTCCTGCTTTGTTTTTTTTTCCTCAGGATTGCTTTGACAATTCTGGGTCTTTTATGGTTCCATATAAATTTTTGGATTATTTGTTCTAGTTCTGTGAAAAATGTCATGGATATTTTGATAGGGATCACATTAAATCTGTAGATTGCTTGGGTAGTATTGCCATTTTAACAATATTAATTCTTCCAATCCAAGAGCATGGGATATCTTTCCATTTCTTTGAATCCTTTTTAATTTCCTTTATTAATGTTTTTATAGTTCTGAGCATATAAGTCTTTCGCCTCCTTGGTCAGGTTTATTCCTAGGTATTTTATTTATTTATTTATTTTTGGTACTGTTTTAAAAGGTATTGTTTATTTATTTATTTATTTTGGTAGTTCTTTCGATTTTAGTTTTAAGTAGAACAGAAAAGCATTGAAGTTGAAAGGATTATAGGTTAATGCTTTTAGAGTGAAAATGAGAAAAAAATTTCTGAGTAGTGAGAGAGGAAAAAAATCATTTTTCCAGTTTTTTAATCTTCATTTTTAGTTGGACCAATGTATATTCTATAAACTAATTAAGGGAACTTGCAGAACCATACTAACTGTTTTTTTTTTTAACATCTTTATTGGAGTATAATTGCTTTACATTGTTGTGTTAGTTTCTACTGTATAACAATGAAATCAGCTATACATATACATATATCCCCATATCCCCTCCCTCTTGAGCCTCCCTCCCATCCTCTCTATCCCACCCCTCTAGGTCTTCACAAAGCATAGAGCTGATCTCCCTGTGCTATGCAGCTGCTTTCCACTAGCTATCTATTTTACATTTGGTAGTGTATATATGTCCATGCCACTCTCTCACTTCATCCCAGCTTACCCTTCCCCCTCCCCATGTCCTCAAGTCCATTCTCTATGTCTGCGTCTTAAAAGGTATTGTTTAAATGTAAGTTGGTGCAGTATGGAAAACAGCGTGGAGGTTCCTCAGAAAACTAAAAATAGAATTACCATATGATCCAGCAATCCCACTCCTGGGCATATACCTGGACCAAACTATAATTCAAAAAGCTAACATGCACCCCTATGTTCATAGCACCACTATTCGCAATAGCCAAGACATGGAAACAATCTAAATGTCCATCAACAGATGAATGGATAAAGAAGATGTGGTACATACATACAATGGAATACTACTAAGCCATAAAAAAGAATGAAATAATGCCATTTGCAGCAACATGGATGGACCTAGAGATTATCATACTAAGTGAAGTGAGTCAGAAAGAGAAAGACAAATACCATATGATATCACTTGTATGTGTAATCTAAAATACTGCACAAATGAACCTATCTACAAAACAGAAACAGACCCATTGTATAGCACAGGGAACTATATTCAATATCCTGTGATAAACCATAATGGAAAAGAATATTAAAAAAAGAATGTCTATATGCATACAACAATCACTTTGCTGTACAGCAGAGATTGGCACTGCATTGTAAATCAACTATACTTCAATAAAAAAAATTAAATTAAAAAAAAGTGAAAATATTAAAAACAAAAAGAAAGGACAGCAAGAAGGGACTAAAGCACCATGGTGATGCAGTAGCTCTCTGGGACCACTAGGGGTGTACAGCTCTAGCCAAGTCCCTGCAGAGTGTTCTCCAGGATAGATACGTCCTTTCGTTGTCATGAGACCAAAAAAGAGAAGAGGACAAGCCCATGGTGTTTGTCTTTTGGTTTTATCTCCTTTCCTGGCATCCCATAAAGGCACACTCCAACTCATTTCCCAAGGCCTCCAGACATTTCTAACTATCCTGGATGGCTCACTTCCAACATAATGATCTAAATTTACATTCTCCTGATTTCCAGAATTCATAGCTCAAAAATCCTAAATTGCTCAAACTTTACAAATAAGGTAAGGAAATCATACTTCTCTTGTATAGAAAACCATACAAAGAGTAGAGAAGTAAAATATTTTTAAGTGACAGAGTAAAATCATGATGCATTCACACGACCATGAAGCCAAGGCTGAGTGTCAAGTTACAGGTAGGAAGGTGGGGCAGTCAGCAGAAAAAGGCATTGAATGCTTTGTATGTATCATTTGACCTCTGGAAGTTACATAAAGAAGTTCTCCCAAGAGACCAGCAGATTCATTCTATGTATCTGGGGGAAGTGAGTCATTATAAAGATTTCAGATAAACTCCTAAAAGGGACAGGCCAACAGTGGGGTGAGCCAACCTTCTCAGGTTGAACAGAATTTTGTAAACCAGTCAAAGTGGAGAAGTGAAGGCAAGGTGAGCCTGGGACCAAGGGACTAACCAGCTATAGGTTTGGCCTAGAATAGAGTACATACTGGTCCTAATTAGTGTCCAAAATTACGGCAAATGGAGGCTTGTATTGAGGAAGATGTTGGAGAAAGTCACCTCCATTCGTAGAAGCCTGTCCTTGGGAACTCGCATAAGGGACTCTCCTAAGTGGACTTGGAATCAGATAAGAGTCATCTTCCCTCAAAGGCCTGCAGCTGCCTGCTTCAGAAGCTAAGTAAGTAAGGACTCGCTACAGAGTGGGCCCGAAGTGTCTGTTGGGTACTGAGGATCAGTGTGCAAAGCATCATTGTGTGGAAATCAGATAGGGACCCCTTTTGGATAATTCATGGGGAGTGAGGAGAGATGAGCCCCCAGAAATATGTATCAACATTTTCGTTATTCAAAGTCTGTGGAGTAGTTTATACTGGGTACATTTGATTGAGGCCAGTGCTGATTCCTGGGGGGAAGAGGGCATAATCAGTGTCATTCTTCCAAATTAGGTGAGCAACCCCAGGGTGACGGAAGAGGCAGTGGGCAGTTAGGGTTACAGGCTGATCGGTTGATTCCCCCCAACTCTCCCGTCCTCCCACGACGCCCCCTCCTAGCAATCCCAGGACCAATTTATTCCAATCGTCTGCTTTTCTCAGCTTCTGCTCCTGGGCTGCAAATGATGCTGGAGAAATCAGACACCTGGGCCAGTTGGCACCAGGACAACCTCAGCTGGGCCCTCCATACTACTCGGCAGTCCTTTCGCGTGTCCTAACCACTTTCTATTTACAGTGCCCAAAGCAGCTGTTCCAAAGCCTTTCATTCTCCTCAAACAGCCTATAGCTCTTCCCTCTCCTCATTCTCAACGACTGACTCTGCTCCTACCTCAATGAGGAAACAGAGGGCGTCGCCTCTGCACCCCTGGTCCCTAATGTCGTATCCCAAACACAGTAGGGGTGCAATAAATGAATGAGTGAATTCGTGAGCGAATGGTAATTGGTAGATGTCAGTTTTGCTTCCTTCCTCACCTGGTATCAGGACCTATCCTTGCTTCCTTCATGCCTACTTGAGAGAGAGAATTCTCTTTCTGCTTTTTCAAGGCCAGGCCCTCCACCGAGGCTCCCAGTTCTATCTGCCCACATCTTTCCCAGGATTAGGCTCCATCATTGACGTCCTCCACCTTCTGTATCTCTTTTCATCCTCTACATTTCAGCCCACACATGTGCTTAAGTCTCTGGTTCAGTCTCATCCACCTACTATGTGCTGCATACCTATTGCCTGCGAGGCACTGCCCTTAGCACTAGAGAGATATTAGTGGGGAAGAAAACAGAAAAAAAATCTCCTGCCCTTTAATGGATGGAAGGCAGATCATATATTAATGAAGGAAACAAACAAGTTAAAAATAGATGTGTATAAATGCCTTGGGGAAATATATGCAGGAATGGGGCATTGAGTACTAGGGAGGGAGTGGGGATGCTCCTTTAAATGCAGCTGTCAGGAATGGGTGACACTGAGCCAAGATCTAAAGGCGGGGAAGGAGTAAGCCATGTGGAAACTCTGCATTCCATTCGAAGCAGAGGGCAAGCCAGGTGAAGGTCCTGCAGCAGGGTGGGAGTGTCCTTAGTGTAAATTGGGATCAACACGGGAAACTGTGGTTGCAGCAGCATGGGGAGGGGACTGGAGCGGGATATGAGGCCAGGGGTCCAGATCCTGAGGGCCTTGGGGGGCATTGCGGGTCAGGACTCTGGCTTTTACTCTGGATGAACTGGGAAGCTCATAGGAAAATTTCGAGTAAAGGGATGACGTGAGTTGACGTATTTAAAGGATCCCTCTGGCTGCTGTGTTGCGAATTGAGGGGGCAGAGGTAGAAACAGGAAGCCTGGGCAAGTTCACCCAGGACCGCCATACCCTCCATCTTCATTCACTCCCACTCCCCATGAATCAGATGATTCATTCATTCATCTGTTTTAGGCTGCCACTGCTCTACTGAAAATACCCTTGGCTAAGGTCACAAATGACCTAAGTACCAAGTGCCAGGCCCTGGAGGTTCTGCTAAGTGTCTGTGTGCTCCTTTATGAAAGCTCAGGGCCAAAGCAAGCCCAACTGTGCCCTTACCTATTACAAGTACTGCAGTCAGAAGACCCCTCCTGGCTGGTGTAGTGGAATCACGACAGCCACTGAGGCCTGACTTTCCCTTTCCTATCTCCTTAGAACAGTGTTTGCAGACTGAAATCCTACAAAGGCTGACAGGTGATGGGAATGGAATGACCCCTCCCAGATGGCAAACTTCTCACCTCCCCACAATAAGTGTCACATAGGCAAGTGGTTCAGAGCTGCCAGACCTTCTAAGTTTCCCAAAGAATCCTGAAAACTGAAGGTTTGTGTCAGTTGTCAACATTTTTAAATCTTGGTAATGAACTTAAATTTTGAAAAACATTTTATGGACCAAACAAAATGTACCTGTAAGTCATATGCAGCCAGCAGGGCACCAGTTTGCAAAGGTTCTTAGAGGAATTGCTGAGCTGAGTGTCATGAGGGAGTACGCTGGCCTGGCACTCTAACTGCTGAGTCAGTGCCGACTGTAAGGTCATTCATTGTTTCCCCAGTTTGCAGCCTTAAACTCCTGCATGCAACTCTAGTTTTTGCCATTTCCCTTATTCAGATCTTGTTTTCTCTTGAGTTCCTGGCAGCCCCTTGCCTGCTGGACAACCTTGCATGTTTCATCACACACCAACCTTGTTTCTGCTGCTTGCTCCCTGGCTGTGACCACACCCTGCTCTGTTCTGCTTGCCCCATCTGCCACCAGACACATCAGAATCTTTCCTGGTTCTCTCTGTAGCAACTCACACCCTCAGCCACCATTTAGGTCTATTCCACTTTTCTGGAGCTGACTGGTCTAGATTCAAAGCCCTGCTCTCTAGCTTATGAGCTGTAGAAACTTAAGAACGTCATGTAACCTCTGTATGCCTCCGTTTTCTAATTCACAAATTGGGAAGTGCCCATCTCACTGGATCTTTGAGGAATGTACCTGGTCAATTATATTTTTTAAAAACCTAATATGCTGTTTTGCAGGAAGTAACTAAAACAAGCAAACAAAATGTCTCTCCCTTTCTCTCTCAACCCCACCATTCTTTTCCCAAACTCTTTTGATGAACCTCTCCTTTCCACACCTTAAATACTGGTGTTGCCCCCAGAGTTCTGCTTCCTCATCTCAACCTATATGCATCAAGACTGGTTCCTTATACTTCTTTGACTTCAAAGAATATCTATATGCCTGTGACTTCCAAATATAACAAGGCTAACCTGAGCCTCTTTCTTAAGGTTTAAGCCCATTTTTCTCCTGATCTCTTGAACACTTGGGTGCCCCTGCACTTCTCAAATTCAACATAGGTGAAACTAAGGCCATTGTTTTCTTCTCAGTCTTCTACCTTATTCACACCACTCCTCCTTTCTCTCCTCAGTATTACTCAAGGTAGTAACACTAGCTGCCGAAAGAGAGAAATCACAAAATCTTCATGCCTTGCTACAGTAAAATTGGATTGCTTGCTCCCAGCCCAATGTATATAACGGTCCAGTGCAGTCCTGCAGGGGTGGGGTGGCAGGGAAGTTCTGCTCCAAGCACTTTTCAGAGCCGACCTCCTTTCATCCTGTCATGTGGCATCTTCAACACCTTGCCTGGAAGGTTACTGCCGACGGAGAAGAGAGAGAGTGCACAGGTCTGGAAGTGGTGTGTACATCACGTCTGCCCACACTCCACGGTGCAAAATGCAGATGCATCACCCCGACTAACTGCAAGAGTTCTGGGCGGTGGACTTGGCTGTGTGGCCAGGAAGAAGAGTAGCTCCTGCAACGAAGAGTAGCCCCCGCTCGCCGCAACTAGAGAAAGCCTGTGCGCAGCAACAAAGACGCAACGCAGCCAAAAATAAATAAATAAATAGATTAAAACAAAATGAGAATATGGGGCATCGCTAGGATACTCAGCCATGCTAGCCAGGCTTCCAAGGTAGAAATGGGAGAAACAACTTCCATTTCATTTGTTGAATCTTAGTAGTTCCACCTCAGAAAAGTCTCACCTCCTCTGCTGTTTGCGATCCTCAGCCTCATCACTTCTTGCTGGAACTTTTTTTTTTTTTTTTTTTTTTAATTTATTTTTGGCTGTGTTGGGTCTTCGTTTCTGTGCGAGGGCTTTCTCTAGTTGCGGCGAGCGGGGGCCACTCTTCATCGCGGTGCGCGGGCCTCTCACTGTCACGGCCTCTCTTGTTGCAGAGCACAAGCTCCAGACGCGCAGGCTCAGTAGTTGTGGTGCACGGGCTTAGTTGCTCCGCGGCATATGGGATCTTCCCAGACCAGGGCTCAAACCCATGTCCCCTGCATTGGCAGGCAGATTCTCAACCACTGCTCCACCAGGGAAGCCCTTGCTGGAACTTTTGACTCAGCCCCCAGTCTTCGCTGGCTTACTACCGCTCACTTAGGATAAAAACCGCTCTTGCTCAAGCTGGCTCTAACCTACCTTTTCAGTTTCCTCCTTTAATCCTTTCTGCAACTCCCTCTATGCCCTGCACCAAACTTCCTTACTTCTTTCTTCAATAAGCTGCCAAGGCTGTATGTATGTGTGTGTGCCAGGGGTGTTTCTTTGTTCTAGAATGTCCAGCCCTTCCTTCACAACTTCAAAAATCTTCTTTGAGCCTCAAGACTCATCTCAAACATCACTTTTTCTTAGAAGCCTTCCCGAGTCCCACAGTCAGACAGAACTTGTTTATGTGTCCAACAGAACAATTCATATTACACTATAGCATTTCAGCACATTTACTTATAACTGTGTTTATGTGTCTCTGTCTCCCATAAGACTGGGGGTTTCTTGAGGAGAAGGACGGTGTTTTCTGTATAATTCCTTCAGCCAGATTCGTCATCCCTAAATCTTGTTCAGAGCTGGCACATTGTGGATGCTCAGCTGATGCTTGATGAATGAATGAATCTTTTTGTAATTATATCATAATGCAAATTAGAGCTCTACATTTTTATTTTTAGACTAATCCAGCCCAGTATTTTTCTTCACTTCAGAGTTTTATTATTTATGCTCTAGGAGCTAGTAACCATCTAAATCTCATAGGATTTTGGATGAAAATTTAGTAAAAGCAGCATCCTTCACCAGCCAAGTTAGCAGACTTTTCTCTGAAGATTGTGTAGAATACTATAGTAAGTTCTTGGCTACATCTCAACAAGAGGTAGGGCCTTCCAGGATTTTACCATTTTTACAAATTGCAAATCCTAGACTCATTAAAGAATAGGTAAAGGAGAGCAGGCATTTGTTGGTTTTCTGGGAGCTGGTTATTTCTTCCACTTCCACTTACTTAGAGTCATTTCCAATAAAAAAGGGAATGCAGGCAGGGCAAAGGTGTGAATCTCAATTATCCAGTTCTGCCTGACTTTAAAGCCTGGATAAAGGCTAGAATGGGCTTTGATACTGCCTAGTAATTTCAGATTGCCTTGCTTTTCTTGTAGGAGTGAGTGATAAGGAGTGAGCCTCATCATTAAATGAGACATGCCAAGAACACTAACTTGCTTGCCCACGTCTCTGCCTCTCATACCCAAGCTGAATGTCAAGGTAGTGCACTAAAATTATTCATACCCCTGGCCTCATCTATCATGTCTATGTGAATGACACCCAAACATATGTCTTGAGTGTAGACATCTCTTCCAAGTTCCCTATATCTGGCTGACTCTGGGCATTTCCACTCAGATGACTCAGGAGAATCTCTAATTCAGCATGTCAAAAACTGAATTAATCACCCTCACTCCCTAGCCTACTGCAACTCCTACCATTTCTTGCTCAATTAATAATATCGTCATTCTCCCAGTCAGACAGGACTGAGAGTACAAGGTCATCTTTGAGGGCCTATGCATCCCATCAACAATCATTTCATAAGCCACATTCATTCTGTCTCTGCTCAACCATTATGATAAGATCTCACTCTATTTTTTCTATTTTCTTTTTTGTTTGTTTGTTTTTTGTTTTTTGTTTGTTTGTTTTTTAATCAGTCATCAATTTTATACACATCAGTGTATACATGTCAATCCCAATCGCCCAATTCAGCACACCACCATCCCCACCCCACCGCGGTTTTCCCCCCTTGGTGTCCATACATTTGTTCTCTACATCTGTGTCTCAACTTCTGCCCTGCAAACCAGTTCATCTGTACCATTTTTCTAGGTTCCACATACATGCGTTAATATACGATATTTGTTTTCCTCTTTCTGACTTACTTCACTCTGTATGACAGTCTCTAGATCCATCCACGTCTCAACAAATGACTCCATTTCGTTCGTTTTTATGGCTGAGTAATATTCCATTGTATATATGTACCACAACTTCTTTATCCATTCGTCTGCCAATGGGCATTTAGGTTGCTTTCATGACCTGGCTATTGTAAATAATGCTGCAATGAACATTGGGGTGCATGTGTCTTTTTGAATTACGGTTTTCTCTAGGTATATGCCCAGTAGTGGGATTGCTGGATCATATGGTAATTCTATTTTTACTTTTTTAAGGACCCTCCATATTGTTCTCCATAGTGGCTGTATCAATTTACATTCCCACCAACAGTGCAAGAGGGTTCCCTTTTCTCCACACCCTCTCCAGCATTTGTTGTTTGTAGATTTTCTGATGATGCCCATTCTAGCTGGTGTGAGGTGATACCTCATTGTAGTTTTGATTTGCATTTCTCTAATAATTAGTGATGTTGAGCAGCTTTTCATGTGCTTCTTGCCCATCTGTATGTCTTCTTTGGAGAAATGTCTATTTAGGTCTTCTGCCCATTTTTGGATTGGGTTGTTTGTTTCTTTAATATTGAGCTGAATGAGCTGTTTATATATTTTGGAGATTAATCCTTTGTCCGTTGATTCATTTGCAAATATTTTCTCCCATGCTGAGGGTTGTCTTTTCGTCTTGTTTATGGTTTCCTTTGCTGTGCAAAAGACTTTAAGTTTCATTAGGTCCCATTTGTTTATTTTTGTTTTTATTTCCATTACTCTAGGAGGTGGATCAAAAAAGATCTTGCTGTGATTTATGTCAAAGAGTGTTCTTCTGATGTTTTCCTCTAAGAGTTTTATAGTGCCCGGTCTTACATTTAGGTCTCGAATCCATTTTGAGTTTATTTTTGTGTATGGTGTTAGGGAGTATTCTAATTACATTCTTTTACATGTAGCTGTCCAGTTTTCCCAGCACCACTTATTGAAGAGACTGTCTTTTCTCCATTGTATATCTTTGCCTCCTTTGTCATAGATTAGTTGACCATAGGTACGTGGGTTTATCTCTGGGCTTTCTATCTTGTTCCATTGATCTATGTTTCTGTTTTTGTGCCAGTACCATATTGTCTTGATTACTGTAGCTTTGTAGTATAGTCTGAAGTCAGGGAGTCTGATTCCTCCAGCTCCGTTTTTTTCCCTCAAGACTGCTTTGGCTATTCAGGGTCTTTTGTGTCTCCATACAAATTTTAAGATGATTTGTTCTAGTTCCATAAAAAATGCCATTGGTAATTTGATAGGGATTGCATTGAATCTGTAGACTGCTTTGGGTAGTATAGTCATTTTCACAATATTGATTCTTCCAATCCAAGAACATGGTATATCTCTCCATCTGTTGGTATCATCTTTAATTTCTTTCATCAGTGTCTTATAGTTTTCTGCATACAGGTCTTTTGTCTCCCTAGGTAAGTTTATTCCTAGGTATTTTATTCTTTTCGTTGCAATGGTAAATGGGAGTGTTTCCATAATTTCTCTTTCAGAGTTTTCATCATTAGTGTATAGGAATGCAAGAGATTTCTGTGCATTAATTTTGTATCCTGCAACTTTACCAAATTCATTGATTAGCTCTAGTAGTTTTCTGGTGGCATTTTTAGGATTCTCTATGCATAGTGTCATGTCATCTGCAAACAGTGACAGTTTTACTTCTTCTTTTCCCATTTGTATTCGTTTTATTTCTTTTTCTTCTCTGATTGCCGTGGCTAGGACTTCCAAAACTATGTTGAATAATAGTGGTGAGACTGGACATTCTTGTCTCGTTCCTGATCTTAGAGGAAATGCTTTCAGTTTTTCACCATTGAGAATGATGTTTGCTGTGGGTTTGTCATATATGGCCTTTATTATGTTGAGGTAGGTTCCCTCTATGCCCACTTTCTGGAAAGTTTTTATCATAAATGGGTGTTGAATTTTGTCAAAAGCTTTTTCTGCATCTATTGAGATGATCATATGGTTTTTATTCTTCAATTTGTTAATATGGTGTATCACATTGATTGATTTGCATATATTGAAGAATCCTTGCATCCCTGGGATAAATCCCACTTGATCGTGGTGTATGATCCTTTTAATGTGTTGTTGGATTCTGTTTGCTAGTATTTTGTTGAGGATTTTTGCATCTATATTCATCAGTGATATTGGTCTGTAATTTTCTTTTTTTGTAGTATCTTTGTCTGGTTTTGGTATCAAGGTGATGGTGGCCTCATAGAATGAGTTTGGGAGTGTTCCTTCCTCTGCAATTTTTTGGAAGAGTTTGAGAAGTATGGGTGTTAGCTCTTCTCTAAATGTTTGATAGAATTCACCTGTGAAGCCATCTGGTCCTGGACTTTTGTTTGTTGGAAGATTTTTAATCACAGTTTCAATTTCATTACTTGTGATTGGTCTGTTCATATTTTCTGTTTCTTCCTGGTTCAGTCTTGGAAGGTTATAGCTTTCTAAGAATTTGTCCATTTCTTCCAGGTTGTCCATTTTATTGGCATAGAGTTGCTTGTAGTAGTCTCTTAGGATGCTTTGTATTTCTGCGGTGTCTGTTGTAACTTCTCCTTTTTCATTTCTAATTTTATTGATTTGAGTCCTCTCCCTCTTTTTCTTGATGAGTCTGGCTAATGGCTTATCACTTTTGTTTATCTTCTCAAAGAACCAGCTTTTAGTGTTATTGATCTTTGCTATTGTTTTCTTTGTTTCTATTTCATTTATTTCTGCTCTGATCTTTATGATTTCTTTCCTTCTACTAACTTTGGGTTTTGTTTGTTCTTCTTTCTCTAGTTCCTTTAGGTGTAAGGTTAGATTGTTTACTTGAGATTTTTCTTGTTTCTTGAGGTAGGCTTCTATAGCTATAAACTTCCCTCTTAGAACTGCTTTTGCTGCATCCCATAGGTTTTGGATTGTTGTGTTTTCATTGTCATTTGTCTCTAGGTATTTTTTGATTTCCTCTTTGATTTCTTCAGTGATCTCTTGGTTATTTAGTAATGTATTGTTTAGCCTCCATGTGTTTGTGCTTTTCACGTTTTTTTCCCTGTAATTGATTTCTAATCTCATAGCATTGTGGTCAGAAAAGATGCTTGATATGATTTCAATTTTCTTAAATTTACTGAGGCTTGATTTGTGACCCAACATGTGATCTATCCTGGAGAATGTTCTGTGCGCACTTGAGATGAAAGTGTAATCTGCTGTTTTTGGATGGAATGTCCTATAAATATCAATTAAATCTATCTGGTCTATTGTGTCATTTAAAGCTTCTGTTTCCTTATTTATTTTCATTTTGGATGATCTGTCCATTGGTGTAAGTGAGGTGTTAAAGTCCCCCACTATTATTGTGTTATTGTCGATTTCCTCTTTTATAGCTGTTAGCAGTTGCCTTATGTATTGAGGTGCTCCTATGTTGGGTGCATATGTATTTATAATTGTTATATCTTCTTCTTGGATTGATCCCTTGATCATTTTGTAGTGTCCTTCCTTGTCTCTTGTAACATTCTTTATTTTAAAGTCTATTTTATCTGATATGAGTATAGCTACTCCAGCTTTCTTTTAATTTCCATTTGCATGGAATATGTTTTTCCATCCCCTCACTTTCAGTCTGTATGTGTCCCTAGGTCTGAAGTGGGTCTCTTGAAGACAGCATATATATGGGTCTTGTTTTTGTATCCATTCAGCAAGCCTGTGTCTTTTGGTTGGAGCATTTAATCCATTCACGTTTAAGGTAATTATCGATATGTATGTTCCTATGACCATTTTCTTAATTGTTTTGGGTTTGTTTTTGTAGGTCCTTTTCTTCTATTGTGTTTCCCACTTAGAGAAGTTCCTTTAGCATTTGTTGTAGAGCTGGTTTGGTGGTGCTGAATTCTCTTAGCTTTTGCTTGTCTGTAAAGCTTTTGATTTCTCCATCAAATCTAAATGAGATCCTTGCCGGGTAGAGTAATCTTGGTTGTAGGTTCTTCCCTTTCATCACTTCAAGTATATCATACCACTCCCTTCTGGCTTGTAGAGTTTCTGCTGAGAAATCAGCTGTTAACCTTATGGGAGTTCTCTTGTATGTTATTTGTCGTTTTTCCCTTGCTGCTTTCAATAATTTTTCTTTGTCTTTAATTTTTGCCAATTAGATTACTATGTGTCTCAGCATGTTTCTCCTTGGGTTTATCCTGTATGGAACTCTCTGCGCTTCCTGGACTTGGGTGGCTATTTCGTTTCCCATGTTAGGGAAGTTTTCGACTATAATGTCTTCAAATATTTTCTCTGGTCCTTTCTCTCTCTCTTCTCCTTCTGGGACCCCTATAATATGAATGTTGTTGAGTTTAATGTTGTCCCAGAGGTCTCTTAGGCTGTCTTCATTTCTTTTCATCCTTTAGTCTGTTCCGCAGCAGTGAATTCCACCATTCTGTCTTCCAGGTCACTTATCCGTTCTTCTGCCTCAGTTATTTTGCTATTGATTCCTTCTAGTGTAGTTTTCATTTCAGTTATTGTATTGTTCATCTCTGTTTGTTTGTTCTTTAATTCTTCTAGGTCTTTGTTAAACATTTCTTGCATCTTCTCGATCTTTGCCTCCATTCTTATTCCGAGGTCCTGGATCATCTTCACTATCATTATTCTGAATTCTTTTTCTGGAAGGTTGCCTATCTCCACTTCATTTAGTTGTTTTTCTGGGGGTTTATCTTGTTCCTTCATCTGGTATATAGCCCTCTGCCTTTTCATCTTGTCTATCTTTCTGTGAATGTGGTTTTTGTTCCACAGGCTGCAGGATTATAGTTTTTCTTGCTTCTGCTGTCTGTCCTCTGGTGGTTGAGGCTATCTAAGAGGCTTGATGGGAGGCTCTGGTGGTGGGTAGAGCTGACTGTTGCTGTGGTGGTCAGAGCTCAGTAAAACTTTAATCCACTTGACTGTTGATGGGTGGGGCTGGGTTCCCTCCCTGTTGGTTGTTTTGCCTGAGGCAACCCAACACTGGAGCCTACCTGGGCTCTTTGGCGGGGCTAATGACAGACTCTGTGAGGGCTCACACCAAGGAGTACTTCCCAGAACTTCTGCTGCCAGTGTCCCTGTCCCCAAGGTGAAACAGAGCCACCCCCGCCTCTTCAGGAGACCTTCCAACACTAGCAGGTAGGTCTGGTTCAGTCTCCCCCGGGGTCACTGCTCCTTCCCCTGGGTCCCAATGCGCACACTATTTTGTGTGCGCCCCCCAAGAGTGAGGTCTCTGTTTCCCCCAGTCCTGTCGAAGTCCTGCAATCAATTCCCACTAGGCTTCAAAGTCTGATTCTCTATGAATTCCTCCTCCCGTTTTCGGACCCCCAGGTAGGGAAGCCTGACGTGGGGCTCAGAACCTTCACTCCAGTGGGTGGACTTCTGTGGTATAAGTGTTCGCCAGTCTGTGAGTCACCCACCCACCAGTTATGGGATTTGATTTTACTCTGATTGCACCCCTCCTACCATCTCATTGTGGCTTCTCCTTTGTCTTTGGATGTGGGGTATCCTTTTTGGTGAGTTCCAGTGTCTTCCTGTCAATGATTGTCCAGCAGCTAGTTGTGATTCTGGTGTTCCCGCAAAAGGGAGTGAGAGCACGTCCTTCTACTCTGCCATCTTCGTTCCTCCCAAAATCTATTTTTTCTATTTTCGAATACAGGCAGCCCAGAGCTGAACCCTCATAATATCAGTCTCAAAAGGAAGAGGACAAGCCAGTGCTAACAGAGCAGAGTCACAAAGACAAGCTGACCACATCCAAGTTCTCACTCTGGCTCTTAATTTCTGACTGTCTTGACCACCAGGTCCAAGTATATTTATATAACAAAACCTGGAAGGTGCTCTTTAACTCAGAATTTTGTGAAGTCAACAACTACAAAAAATGAACCTGTTGATTTGTCAAGAATGAACCCATGACAGATAGTCAGAAAGATAGATATATGACTTAAAAAGGGTGCTTTAGAGGAGCTGGAACTGAATCACTGGAAGATTGTCTGTGTGTGCGGGGCCATCCAGCTTCCTAATTATTACAATGAGTTTGGGAGAGTTTAAGGGTGTGGAATATTTAGGAAACACCAAATAGGTGCTTATTCACATTTTTTAAAGTGCATGGTACCAACAGGCCATGAGGAAAATAACTTGAACTTAGCCCACAGTCAGGATCAGATATAGAGAGATACCTGTCTGGTGGTACTTTGCACAGAGGAAGGGAGACACTGTGGGGAAAAAGATGACAACTGTAAGGACCCGAAAGCCCTGGTGTGTGAACGTCCTCTCAAATAAGTGGTCGTGAACCTCAGAAAGGTATTTCCTACTGGCCTAAGGCTGAAGAGCCCTGAGGGGCAGAGGAACAGAGGAGGTCAGCAGTGTCATGGATGTACTATTGGCAGGAAATTGGGGGCAGTAGAGCAACACTGGTCAGATAGCAAAATGACGGTAAGGCCTGTGGATTCCAAAAACACGGAACTGCAGATCTGCAGGTAGCAGCTCTGGTTAAGTGAGACAGCCCATCTCTCCTCAAGGAAGACTGAATAATTTAGAGGGAGCTTCTGAATTTGGTTTCCTGAGAATCAAAGCACTGATATTTGGAAGAGCTCTAAAAGGTAATACATTTATCCTCACTGCTCTGAGAGACCTGGGGCTTAACAGTTTATCTACTGAAGTATAGCAATCTATTAAGAAGGCTCCTTGGGATTTTTCGAGCCCCAATTCAACCATTACAATAAATTTTTTAGTTTTATACAATTAGTAGTTGAGCTTCAAAATGCCCAAATTGATATCAGGCCACTCAGGGTTATTTAAAAGTAAACTGACAATTCATAACAGTAATAGTCATAACAGCATCTAGCATCTGTACCATGCTTGAGAGTATTGATCTAGAGCTTTCACACCTAGCACATTTCATCCCCACCACCTCTCTAAATTGGTTACTATTATCTCCCTTTCATAAATTAACACTGTGGCTAAAAAAGCTCAAAAATGGGACTCATACTCAAGTCTTCTGAATCAAAACCAAAACTCCTTTCATTTTACCACAAACAAATCTCAGCAGTGCCAGGTCAATTTACAATATATATTGGTAAATCATAAGTTGAATAAAGAGTAATTCTACATTTCAAAAAAAAAAAAAATAAGAATGCTCCTTGGGTACCAATATCTCTCTAAGTCCTTTTCTCTAAGAAAATAATGTTGCTCTGGTCTCAATCCTTCTTTGTAACTTACATATGGTCTCTGTCTCCAAATCATCTAAGTCCGGATATCTTGTTTCTTACTCCAGGGTCCTTAGTAACTAGCTTTTGCTCTTTGCTTATGTACTTGCTCAGAGTATTACCTTTATGAACTGAGTGCTTGTCAGTTGATTTTCAGTGAAATCTTTGCTTCCTTCCAATATAGTCAGCAAAATGCAGATAGTGGCTGTGTGATGCTGTAGCTTTCCTTAGTCAGAATAAGCCTGTGTCTGTTTCAGGTCTCTTTGGTGGCCAGGTTAGAGCTGGTATAATCAGCATTCTGGGATCCCCTGGGGTCTTAGGTGGACCTTTTAAAACACTCCGTTGAAAGGTAGAGTTGTTTATTGTTTAATGAATGGGCTGAAAATAGGTACCCTACCCAAGGATATGTGACTAACATGATATATCTAATATTTTGTTATTAATCATCTATCTCATAGTTTTCAACTATATACTGGCTGTAATTTAACTCAGATCTTCATTTATCTCTAGAATTCCAAATGTGTTTTTTTCCTAAATTACACTCCAGCCCTATCTTTAAAACTCTCTCTTCTCCAGGCAGGGAGAAGTCTCCCTAAAAATCAATCAATCAAATAAAAAATTTAAAAACCTCCAGCCAAAAGTACTCACAGCTGCCCATCAGATTCACACTCAACTCCACACAAGTATGACCTTCTAGTGTTTACTGTTAACACATATCCTTTTGGCCAGGAGAATGGTCCTCTGGGTAGATATGATTTGATTAAAATCAGTACTTACATATCTCTCCCTTTGCTGTCATCTTAGTTTATTTCTTTCATTTGAACTCGTAAGAGTCGCCTAATTTGGTCTCTGTATTTCCAATCACTTCCTTTCTTTCTTAATCTGAATATGATTTGAGAAACTGTTTTCTCAGTTGTCCCAAGCATGGTCCTTAACTAGTATCATTCTAGATACATAGGAGAGAAGTTACTTTGTTACATACTATCCACACTTTTAAGGCATCAGGACTCAATTCTCAGTTGCCAAAAGGGGGAGTGGAAACTCTCAGCAAGTTAATCTTAAAAATCACTCTTCTGGGCTTCCCTGGTGGCGCAGTGGTTGAGAATCTGCCTGCCAATGCAGGGGACACGGGTTCGAGCCCTGGTCTGGGAAGATCCCACATGCCGTGGAGCAACTAGGCCCATGAGCCACAATTACTGAGCCTCCGCGTCTGGAGCCTGTGCTCCACAATAAGAGAGGCCACGATAGTGAGAGGCCCGCGCACTGCGATGAAGAGTGGCCCCCACTTGCCACAACAAGAGAAAGCCCTCGCACAGAAACGAAGACCCAATGCAGCCATAAATAAATAAATAAATAAAAATTAAAAAAAAAAAGAAAAATATCCCCCAGGAATCTGAAAACAAAGACTAGATTCCAAAAAATAATTACTGTGAATGTATAGGGAGCATATCTCTTTAAAAAAAAAAAAATCACTCTTCTGTTCATGTCATCACCCTTCTTAGAACCTTTCAGTGGCTCCCTAGAACGATAAAATCCTTTAACATGTAGGGCCTCCTATGATCTGGACCCAACCTACAGCCAGGCGCACTGGCATCTCTCCAGTTCTCCAACCCATCCTGGGCCACATCAGAAAGTACTCTTCCAACTTTCCCCTCCATTTCCACCACCCCAGTTTCTGACTCCCCCCTCTGTATGTCTCCATTCATTTTTCAAGGCCAAACTCAGATGTCACCTTCTACATGAAACCTTTCCTGACTCTCACTTCTGGCTAATCTCTACCAGATGTTACTTTTTTATTTTGTGGAACTTACTACCGTCCGCTTTTTATTTGAGGGCTTCTCCTATCAACCTCTTTGGCCTGAAAGCTCCCAAGGGAGGAACACTGCATCCTCTTTCACCCCTTATCCTCATGACTAAGAGGTATAATGTCAATAAAGCTTTGGTAAAAGCATGAATGAATGAATGAATGAATGGGAATGGGAGTACTTTGCCACCTGTCTATTGGTGCACCACTGGGTTAATTTCAGCTCGTTAAGCAGGCTAGGCTTGGAAGAGGAAAGCATCCCAAGAGTGAGTGAGCCTCCTCCCTCTACATGCTCGTGTTTGCCATGCAATGGCATGATGCCTTAACTCCCTTCAAAAATCTACATGGCCCCTGCTTCCTCTCATAGCCCCAGCCCAAATCTTCTATCTAGGCTGTACCCAGAATTTCTTAGTGTACACTTTAACACCTTGGATGCAGTATTTAAGTAACAACTCCAAATGTGAATAGTCATTGTGTCCACTGTTATTCTATGTACAATTGCTAGTCTTTGTGACCGTCAAAGCAAATGTTTCCTCTAGTACTTCTACATAATATGTTCCTTTGCAGTGACTGCTACATACGACTTTATCTGAAAGCAGCCCAGACATGAAAACTAAGCTTTTTTTTCCTGCTCAGAAATCATCTCAACAATAATAACAATGTTTAAAACTTTGCATTTCTGAAGTAAATTATATTTGAGAATTCTAATGTACTGTTGGAACATCAGTCATGCCAAGGTATGGATCAGTCAGAATTTTACTTGGAGTAATAGTGTTATCCCTAGAAAACATTCATAGCCTTCAGCACCTGAACAGAACATAGAAGGGTAAGAATTATTTCTCAGGAGCCCAGTTCTAGGACCACATTTGCCTTTCAGATTTAAAATGTGAAGGGTTTTTGTTGCTGTTGTTTTCCAACAGCCTTCAGTTGTATTATGCCCTATACTGTGATTTATTTCAGTTGTTTCACTTCTTTCCTGGTAGGAAACTACCATACAATTCCTCTTGATTTCCGTAACACTGCATATTCATAGCTATTCCTTTTGGCTTCAGGAAGTTGTTTTTGTCATCAGTGTAGTGCTGGTAATGTCAGAATATATGTTCTTGCACTTATTCCATCCTCACTTTTTTAGAAACTAGTAAGAGCCCAACACAAATGCATACATGTTTATAAAGCACAAATATCCCCCAAATTGCACCTGTAACAGAGATAAGATTTTTAAGAAATTGCCATATAATATGCCCATCAAGAGAACTTTTTTCAGATTAAAGGTTGTAAAATATCTTCACCTCCAGCTTGGCAGTGTAAAAAGTATATTAGTTTGTACAGTGAAAAAATTCAAATTGACACTTAAGTCTTTCAGAATGATGAATATCTGAAACGCAGGAATAAAGACAACATGTGTGAATCATTCAGAACAAAATGATTTTCTCCAGTGCCCATTACACCAAAATGAATTTATATTTCCTTCCAAAGAAGCATAATCTTTATATTAGGATATTTCAGATAAATGATTTTTTGTTTTTACTGAAACTCATAGGAAACCATTATTTGTTTTTTAAGTAGGTCTCCCACAAAGTATGAGAAAGTAGAGGCAAAGTGTTTTCCACATGGCACTTGCTTTAGATGAAATACTTTTAAAGTGAATGCTTTAGTAAGGCTGCTGTATTCCCTTAAAGGGTTTATTCTGTGGGTCTGTTTGGGCAGGTGGCCAGACATGCCCTGGAAGTGAACTAGGGGATTCAACTTTTCAAAGTTTGCCTTTCTTCTATCCTCCCTCTGTATCCTCTAACAACAATTTCCTTCAGTTTTCCAAAGCAAACCAGGAACCCGGAGAGGCTATTGTTTAGCACTTAAATTTTGGCTGAGTTCAATCCATTCATAGTAAACAGAGCATGTTGGTGTCACTTGGGAGACCGGAAATGGGACCTCGATTCTGTTGTGAGTGAGGGGTCTGTGCGTGAACCGTGAGGCAGCACTTTCATTCAGCAACCCTGGGATGTGTCGGGTTCTCATCTCAAGTTGAGGGATGTGGAAGGTCCAGAGTGACAGGCAGGCCATCCTTGATAGGGCGAAGGTCTGCTTTTCCTTCTCTTGTTTGAAAAGTTATCTTCAAAATTAATGGCTGAGAACACCTCTCCCAACTCAAATGTGAGGAATACAATACATAATTGTATTTTTACTTTAGAGGGACTGGCTTTACATGTATGGCTACTTTTCATTAAAGAAAAAAAATTGTGTTACAAACCAATAAACGACTTTACTCTTATTACCAGATATTCTAAATATGTTCCTTAAGTAGAGAATGCTGGAAGGGAGTCAGAAAGACTAAAGGGGGAGTGTAAAGAAGAAGAGACCATCTACTTTTGCCCTTCTTCCCCTGACCTCATTAGCTTGCTGGGAAAGAGTCAACGGGCCTTTAAGGACCATTAGCAAACTTTCATAGGCTGTGTGAGATGCAGATGAACATATTTAAGAACGTATCTGACATATATACACTAATATGTATAAAATAGATAACTAATAAGAACCTACTGTATAAAAAAAATAAATAAAATAAAATTCAAAAATTCAAAAAAAAAAAGAATATATCTCAGTTCTAAAGGAGAGTGGTTATCGGTCTGACCCACACATTCTAGGAGTGCCTCCCAATGGAAACGGGGTTGGGGGAGGGGGAGTAAGGGTGGAAAACTAGACCCAACTCTTTTTCTGCTGCAGCTTGAGGTGGTCTGGATTTTGTATCTGTAAACAAGGATGACCAATGTCCCAGTTTGCCCAGGACTATTTTGGTTTTAAAACTGAAAGTCTCGTGTCCCAAGAGACTTTCAGTTTTAAAACCAAAATAGTCCTGGGCAAACTGGGACATTGGTCATCCTGAAAAAAACACAATTTAGACTCTCTTCACTATTGAAAGTCTTCTAAATCCCAGACGTTTGAAGCTGGCTGCACACTGGAAGCATCTGGGGAGTTATAAAAGCCACTGGTGTTGGTGTCCTGCCCCTAGAGAATCGGATTTCTTTGATCTGGGGTGCAGCCTGGCCTTTGGGGTTTCCTAAAGCTCAGGTGATTCTACTGCATTAGGACCCAGTTTGGAAACCCCTAAATGCACTAAATGATTTTGCCAAGTTATTTGACCTCTCTGAGCTTCAGTTTTTCTTTTAGTAAAAACTTGCCCTGCTTTTTCGCATTCGTACTTTTACAGTAATATTCAAGCTTCCACAATTTGGGATGTGCTGAATCAGTGCATAGGAATCACCTGGGGATCTTGATTAAAGGGCAGATTCTGATTCAGGAGGTCTGGCAAGAGGCTCGAGAGTTTGCAGTTCTAACCAGCTCCCAGGTGATGCTAATGCTGCCGAAGCACGGATCACGCTTTGCAAAGCAGAATATGGAACATCAAAGGGGGAGAAGAATTACTCAAAATAACCTTCTTTCCTTTGACGATTAGTGGACATTATCAAGGCATTTGTTATTAAGGGAAGCAGGAAGGGATGGATACATGGAAAAGGTGGCTACAGCAGGTAGAAACTCTGGTATATACATTTGGGTATGTGGTAGGTAGAATAATGCCTCCACCTCTAAGATGTCCACATCCTAATCCCTGGAACCTGTGAGTATGTTACATGGCAAAGGTTGCTGATGGAATTAAGATTGCTAATCAGCTGACTTCAAAACAGGGAGAGTACGCGTGATTATCCAGGTGGACCCAGTATAATCACAAAGGGTCCTTAAAAGTGGGAGAAGCCTGTAGAAGAAGAGTCAGTGCCGAGGAGCTGTGATGGGAGAGAGGCTGTGCTGGCCACTGCTGCCCATTGCTGGCTTTGAGTGTTGGAAGGAGGCCCTGAGCCAAGAAATGTGGGCAGCCTCTAGATGCTGGAAAAACGGCAGAGAAACAGATGTTCCCTGAGAGCCTCCAGAAAAGAACTCACCCCTGTGGATGCCATGCTGATTTTAGCCCAGTGTGACTTGAGGCCAACTTCTGACCTACAGAACTGTAAGATAATGAGTTTGTGTTCTTTTAAGTATTTATTGTAATTTGTTTTGGCAGCAGTAGGAAAGCACTACGAGTATATTAGTCCACAACTTGGGTAAGAAGCACAGTTATGTTCTTGATAAGTCAGTTTTTTACTCTGAGGCCCCTTTCTCCCAGCCCTGAACCTCAGCCCTTCATGGGGTTTTGAGCCCCCGTCCACACCCTCGGGTTTGGCCGCAGTTCTGGAGTCCAGAGTTTAGAGATGTGTTGGGAGAAGGAAGCTGGCCAGTCCTTCTTTTCCCCAGCGCCCATTGGTAGGTGGAGTCTTGGCAGGACAGCCTGTGGCGGCCCGTCTACAAGCAGCAGTTGACCACATGTTCTCTGTGGGTCCTGGCATCTCCCAGACATGCGGAGGGGGGTGGTGCCCCCTTCTCTCCATGCCCCCTCTGCCCCCCAGCCCAGGAGGATTTCAGCTTTTCTCTCTCCACGCTTTTTCAAGGCACTCTGTATATACCTCTATGAAATCCCTAAATTCACCCAGAGGTTTGGGCTTTAGAAAACAGCTCAAAAAACAAACCGAGCAGGTTATCTTTATTTTCTGTGAGACCACATGGCTCCCCTGGGGCTCTGAGCCCAGCTGGCTTTGCAGCACAGGGGACAGGACAAGGCAAGTGAAAAGGGAACAGAGCCCATCCAGGAAGAAAAGAATATGAGTTCATTTGTCAAAATATTAACCATCTACTTGTGTGTGAGAAGAAAACAGAATGAGGTTTATTTTATGGTTCCCCTCCCCACTCCCCAACAAAGAAGAAAGATCCTCGCTGCTATAAACATGTTAAATCTGCCCGGCACGTACAGAGGTAGAAACGTTTGGGGGCTTTTTGAGGATGTTAAAGGCAAGCTGAGAGGAAGTGAAGAAACCCCAGGGGCGGGAGGTCAGCTTGGAGGTAAAGCAGCAAGCGCCAGGAATTCCTGAGCATCGTTTCAGGATCTGAAGTTCCGGAAACTAGACGCTTTCTAAGCCCTCGGGGGTGACGTGAGTGGCCCCTGCAGGCAGTCCCCTCACCCCCAGCACGCATGCCTAGTGGTCCTGAGCTCTGCATGCCCGTGGGTGCCTCACACCTGCCCCACGGGAAAGCCCTGGGGGCTCAGGGCTAAAAACCTTCCCCCTTGCACTGCAGCCGGGCTGGCGCCGGAGTCTTTTCTGAACTTTACAACTTAGAGTTCTTTACGGTTTCCGCAGCAAAAAAAAAAAAATAGCCTCTATGTAAATTGTCAGCATTTTTCTGTACAGATTTAAGTTATTACAGTGCCTTTGTAGGTGACAACCTAGTAGATTATAGTAAAATCCAGTTTTATCAGGAGACTGAGACTTGGGGACTGCCTAAAAAGTCCCTGGAGAGAAGGGTAGATGGGAAACATGCTTATGGTGGTTAATCTGGGAGTGTAATTGAGAGTGGTCTGGGTTTTATGTTCATCTGTATTTTCTCGGAGAACGTTTGGTTTGTGCAACTTATTAAAAGTAAGCAGAAGCGTTGTGCGGGGGACAGTCCTGAGAAGCAGGCGGAGGCACTCATCCTCAGCTGTGTGCGGTGACCTGCTCAGCCCTCCTGCTGCAAGGCCAGGACCTCTGTGCCGGCAGGCGTGGTGGGGCTGAGAGCTCCCGCATTACTGCTTGGAAGAGTATGGCCCTCCCGCATCCCACTGTCTGCACCTCCTAACGAACAAGTCAGCGGTGTCTTCAGACCCTCGGTTGTGGTCCTGACCTTGGGCTTGCCCCTGTCTGGAAGTCACCAGCTTCCTGTTGATATAAATTGCAAACAGACCTGAATGCAAAGTCGAATGTGTGTTAATTGATTGGCACATGTCCCTTTGTACCAATATGGGGACCAAAAAAAAAAAAAAAAAAGAGTTCCCTCTTCCTTTGAGCTTGGGATTTGAATTTGACTAAGCAAGGAAAAGGTTAGGGGTAGCTCTGGAGAGTGGCGGCCTTTGGGAGAGGGGGCCTCTGTGGTGGGGAAGCACAGTTCACAGCAGGTGGGGTAGACAGGAATGTGGGTGCTGTTCCTGCCTCGAGCTCCCCCCCACCACTGCCCACAGCCCCCAGAGGAGTGGGGAGGAGGATGCCAGACAGAGAAAGGGGCCTTGTGGGTAACCACGCTCTGGAAAGGGCTGTGATGGTAGGTGATGAAAAGCCTGGAGGGGGTTTTCTAGGGGCCTTTCCCCCTGGCCACATCCTTAAAGAGCCTCACGCCCTGCTGCTTATGTGGCTGCTGCATCTCCCCCTCCCTCCCAAGAGGCAGCTCCCCGCTTTGCTGTGTGCCCCTATGGAAAGGTGTGAATAAAGCCTGTGTCACAAGGACGGGTGTGACCTGGGCAGGGTGGGGTGGGACCTGCCACCACTATGACTCTGAGTGAGCTGGCACATTTCTGTGAATCTTGAATCCCCAGGGTAGACCTACCCTCCTAAGGAGAGTGCGGTGGACTGCAGGGGTGACGGGTGGGGAAAAACTATTTCCTTAAATCTGGAACTCCCAGGGGGACACCTGCCAGCCTCACTGGGCGGGGACTAGAATTGCCCTCAGATATTGTGAATACTAATCACAATCACAGTAAGTCTAATGATACCGACAGTTGACGTGCACGAGCCCACTGCATCTGAAGTTTGTCAAGAGTTCTGTGGCTGGGCAGGCAGGGCTTCTTCCCTTGTTCCTCAGGTGATGAGGATAATCAGAGCCTGTGCTAGAAAGTTCTCATTGTCCAAACCCTTTGCCAGGGTGCTGACCACTCCCCTCTGCTGTGGTCAGTCAGGGACTCCAGGCCAAACAGATCAAACCTTTTCTTTTCTGCACAAGAAAAGGTGCTATAGATAAATGCCCAAGTAAAGAGAAAAAGGCAAGTGAAATGCAGGTTGGGGAGGAGAGAGCTGAGCTGCTGTCACCTGCCTTCCACCAAGCCCCATGCCACCCAGGTCACTGTTTGTTTCTTCACCCAGCCTGCTATTAGCAGTCGGCCGGAAAGCTTTGAACTTAACTGATGTACATAAAGCAAGCTGTTCATTTAATCTGCACATT
Source organism: Eubalaena glacialis (assembly GCF_028564815.1). NCBI lineage: Eukaryota > Metazoa > Chordata > Mammalia > Artiodactyla > Balaenidae > Eubalaena > Eubalaena glacialis. The sequence continues at coordinate 45,869,111 of NC_083719.1, forward strand.
TAATTCAGCGGCTCTGTGTGCTGCTCCAGGCTGGCTCCTTGCCATATAAGGCAGTCACAGGAGCTTTCTGCAGCCCCCCTGCCTCTGTCTTGAAAAGCAGCCAAAGATGGCTTTGCGCTTGCCGCATACGCTGTAGGCCGAAAATCTCGTGGCACTGCCACCACCTTGCCTGCCAGGTAGGTCCTGTGTGGTCCACTTCTGTTTCTCCTGCAAATGAGAAAATGCTGAATTCTAGCATTTCGGTCTTTTTGAGGTGAAAGAATGGAAAGAAAATCAGTTTTAATTTTGCTTGTCGATCAGATTATATCAGGAACAAATGCATGCATTTGTATATAATTGCCTGGTTGTGAAAATGTTGCTGGACTTGGCTTTAGTGTCTTAAGACAGGCTTGATAAAAGCTTCAAGCATCCTTTCGGTAAAATGTGCATTCCAACCGCATGAATAAGGTTCCTAGGGATGAACAGTGTGTGGTAGGCAAAGGAGGGACGTTTTCTCCTGTAGAATGTTCTCTTCTAAATACTATGAAAATACGTGTATAATTAGAATTGTATTGAAAGGTGCCAAGAGATTAAATAGATGGTTGCATTTTGGTATTATCCCAAATAAACAATATTTGCTACAGAAATCTCACATTTGGGATAATGACATGTAAATGTGTCCTAGTCCCATTTCCCTAAGTGGTTTCCATGGTTTAATGACTGTCAAATTTGTGAAATATCTGCAAAACCAGATGATGCCACCGGTGTGAGGGGGAGAGTTAGGAGATTTAAAAAAAAAAAAAAAAAGAGAGGCTAGCTTTAGTAATCTTTGCTAAGGAAGAGGGTGCAGGCACGGAGGGGTGGCGTGGGGTATGTAAGCATGCGGCCTGGGGAAACAAATAGTTAAGGGAAAGGCATGAGAGAAAATATGCATTATAATTACAAAACTGGGGTGGAGGGAAAATGAAATTTAGCGATAAGCCGGGCCTTGGTATGTATGGGCGGGGGAAACAAGGAACCACTGTCTTACTTGGTCAGGCCTTATCACCACTGTCTGCTTTGAGCACCAGCTGCCTCATTTAGGGTCTGTTCTCACAGCGTTAACCAAGGTGAACCTATTACAAAACCCTGACAGTGAATGACAAGATCTTGAGATACGGTGTGTAGACAGGATGGCTGCAGACCTCAAACCAGATGCGCTTAAGACTATGACCTGCAGAACAACAGAAATCTGCTCCTGTCATTATGCAAATGAACTATGTACCTTCTTTCAGCTGTTACCAATCTATCGAACAGCTATAAAGTAGCTGGCCCTTTGCTTATGGTCTCTCTTGAATTCTCTTGTTACCTATGGTCTTCTGAAAAGTTAGTGCTTACAAATAAGAAAAATTATGTCTCAAGGACGTGAAGTGTCTCAGCCAGGGTCAGCAGGCTAACAAGTGGAGAAGGTAGAATTTGGACTCGGATCTTCCAACCTGGGAAAGTTCATGTTCTTTCCTCTTTTATGCAGCCTCTCGATTTAATTTCCAATTGTTACAGAAAAAATACTAAGCAGAAAAAGGGACATACAAATAAAACCATTTTCCTGGGAAGATTGGAACTACACCTTGAGTCAATAATTAAATCTACAAGTGTTTTTATTTGTCGCCTGAATTTTCCAGTGGTTCAAATGTGCTGAAATTAGTCAGACACACTGGGGCATTGTTTCCCAATGTTGGTTATACATTGTACTAACCTGGAGAGCTTTATAAATATTGATGCCCGGTTTCCACTCCTAGAGATTCTGATTTAATTGGTCTGAGATGCAGCCTAGGTATCATGGGTTTTAAAAGCTCTCCAATGATTCTAATGCAAAGCCAAATAGCTCTTTCCCTCTTAGACTTCTCCTGAAGTCTAGAACCATTCATGCCACTGATTCTTAGCTATCTTTGCTTTGGTATCCCACAGGCATCTCAAACTCACCACGTCCAAACCAGAATTGTCCTTCCACTTAAACCTGACTATCCTCTTCCTACATCTTTTTTTTTTTTTTTTTTTTTTTTTAGCACTAGTTATAGTATTGAGTAGAATAGACCTCCTGTTCTAAGTGACTCCTATCTTTAGGTAAACATAATCCTGAGATTAAAATAGACATGCCAGACCACCAGCTGGCTGCTGTATAAATTTATAGAGCTTCCGTGGAATTTAAAAGTCTAGCGAATTCAGGCACTGACTACTGGGAATGTTGTGATAGTTCCCTCCTGGATGCCAAGGAAGAATAAAGCTCAAATGTTTTACATCAAAGTTAACTGAAATGAACATGTGGGTCTTATTGACCATAAGAAAAGAAAATCACCTTTCAAATTTCAGGTGGCCAAGGGGATTTGGTTGGCTAGGTTTTTACCATGGACTCACCTGGAATCAAGGGAGACTTGGTCCACTCAAACCACGTGGTACTCACAGTGGAAGAGGGGTGAATCCCCAGGGAAAAACGTGGGTCCTGTTAAGAGGAATCAGAAGTTGGGCTGGACATAGAAATCCCCGATGCAATCTCTGCAGGTGCAAAGAGAAAGACATCTCATCCATCTGGGGAGACAGGAAGTTGAAAGGGAAGGTACAATTGAGATGAGTCTGGGAAGATGGGCAGAGTAGGAGGAGATATAAAAGAAATTTTAAGTATTTCCAATGATTATACTGTTCCTGAAACAATTCATGTTCCCCAATATTCCCCTCCACTATGGTGAATCTAAGAAGCCACTTAATCATCTGCTTAAATCAAATGTTTAGGTTGCTTGAAGATTCTATTTATAAGGAAAGAGACCATATCATTCATGTACTCAGAAGTTACTATGCAGTCTTTTAAAGTTAGAGCCTCCTAAATTTGAGTTTTTTTCTTTACATGAGACAGATACTTTCATGAAACTATAAACAGTGAGAACTCACTAGGCTTAAACTCTTTTATAGAAAATGAGTGAGCTACTTTTACTACATAATAAACTTCTCCAGCACAGGGACCATCCCTGTCGTATGAGTTCCTTTGTATCTTTCTCTAACTACAAAATCAGAATGAAAAGAAATATTCACTACATTCTGCTTACCGAAGAGCGAGACCTATCTTGCTATAATATAATGAAAAGATTGGCAGTGATACTTAGAAAAAGTTTCCCCTGACATCATACTGCTTCTTTCTGCCACTGGCCTTCCATGTAACTTTAGGCAAGCCGTTCAAATGACTTATTTCTAAAACGATGATGATATTGGCTGATAGTAACAATGACTGATTATCAGATTGTTTTAAATATCGGATGGAATAAGTAAATGAAATAACTTTGTAAATAGCAAGTACTATACAACCGTGAGATGGCGGTGGTGTACATTTTTGGTTTGGGTACGAAGGGATGTGGAGGGAAGCAGCAACATACCTAGTATATATGACACCAGAGCAGACCCATTACGCCATTTTCAGATCCACAATCAATCCCATTATCTTGAGCCCTCAGAGCCCTGCTGGTACCGCACCAAAAGAGACTGCTTTCAGAATTCAGTTATAGGAAAGTTTTCTCTTGTGTTTCCTACTATAAATATTTCTATTATGAGAATTACAGACTTCATCTTTGTAATTTTTTGCTTGGGCAGACAGAATTCAGAATAACTATCTATACGCACATGCCCCAACCCCCTACTACCCACCCTGGTCTCTCTGGCCTCCCCCTAGCCTCTCTTCTTCTCTGTAACACTCTCTCCCCTCTTTCTTTCTCTCTCCAATATACACACGCATATAACACTATAGTGTACCTTAGTTATTCTCAAATGTGAGGAGCTTTTAAAAGTCCAGTTTCTGGGCCTCACCTCTGAAGAGGCTGAATCAGTATGTCTGGGATGGGGCCCCCAGATCTACAGACTTTAAAAGCATCTCATGTGTTTTTGATGGTCACTCAAGAGAGGGAATCATTTACTAGTGACTGGATTTGTATTTTTCTAATTCTATGCTCATAAAATTCTATAATTCACTATGGTCCTGATTTTACGTTTCTATTTTGCCATTTTATTGTCTGTATCTTTATTTCATCTTGGAGATCACCTTAATATAGAATTGGAATTTAATTCTTAAAAGGTGGAAGAAATCTTTGCTTTTTCCCCTTACGAAACCGTGAATTCTTACAATTGTGCATGCAGAATGCAAAGTTGTAGGTTTTTGAAGGGTCATAAATCAACTGCAAGTTTCTCAGCAGGATATATATTAAAATGTATGACCCTCTGTTCTTAGAGCAGATCACTAAAGAACTTTCCATACCATCAAATGCAGTGAAAAAGCACAGTGCTTTTCATACCCCCATATGTAGTATATTACTCGAGTCTCCCTCAGAAATGTATAAAACTATTTTCTCTACTTAATACCGTGTTTTGGTCCTTCAGACAAAATTCACAATTGCAAAAGAAAGAGAAAAAAAACAGGCAAAAATACAGCAAAACACAGAAGCTTCTGAGAAGCGTGGAAACTTATTACTTGGTTTTTCTACCTGCTGGATTATATGAAACAGGAAAAAGCAATATTAGAAGCAATAGCTTCTAATGGTTTCTCAGCTGATAAGCATGAACCAACTTTTAGTCCAGGTTGCCTCATTGGTTATGCTTTTAAAAATTATTTTGTCTGTGTCTTTACGAGATGTTGAATGCCAGTCATTGTGAATATTAACTGATCAATTCAGTTTTTTCATAGGTGAATCATCAGTTTTAATTAGTTGCTATAAACAAGCATTGACTGAGTATTAAAGTATTCCAGACAGACAGAACTAAATAATGTGTTAATTTTTATAATACCCCTATGAAAGAGGTATTCTTCCCAGATGAGGGAAGGGAGGCTTAGAGAAGTTTAGTAATTTTCTCAAATTATTCAGCTAGTAAATTACAGAGCTGAAATTAAAATCCAGATCTGCAAGCTCAAAAATCTAGATTTGTAGCCAGAATGCTGGTGGTTTTTGTACTTTGGTGTACATAATAATCTCCTCTGAGAACTCGTCTGAAATGCTGGTTTCTACCCCGAGATTCCCCTTCAGTAGGCCTGAGAGAGCCCAGAAGTCTGCATTTGAACAAGCCATCAGGTGATCCTGACCACGCTCAGGAAAGGCTTGCACTGTGGCTGCCCTGCTCGGGAAGACGTGTCTGAGTTAGGGAGATGAAGGAACTCCCCAACCCTGCGCTATGAACATCCCTTGGGTTTTGTCCCTTTAGAGCTCAGGCCACAGGAAGCCACACCCCAACCTACCCACCCCGGTCTGCTGGGTATTTGCCAACCGGAAATTTTAACGATCATACTTTTAAAAGGGAATCCTGAAAATGTGTGTTCAACATTATTTAAGGTAAAAGGCCGCAAGAGCCTTGTGAAAATGATTGAGAAAATGAAAGTTAAAAGACTCAGAGGTGAGAAGATGGGTGCAGCTTTTTCTAGCTCGTTAGGTCTCCATTCCCTGATAATGGGGGTTGCCATCAAAGAACAGCGCACACAGCAGGAACTGAGGCAGCCTTAGGACCAAAAGAAAAACTCCACAGCAGTGAGAGAAAGAAAGAAGGTAGGATAGAAATGTTGGCATAAGATGTAAAAGAGCAGGGAAAAAGCAGGAAGAGAAAAAGAGGAAGACTATGGAAATGTGAGGCTCTTACACCCAGAGCAAACCATGGTTAAGCTTAACAGTGCATCAGTCCACTCCTCCAAGTGTTCAACTGCCTTCCTTTTTACAATTCCTAGCACACCTGCAAATGACTAGCTCCACTAAAATTACCTTCCTCAGATCTGTATCTCCACCAGTCAGGTTCACTTATGTAATGGGTTTGCCCAGCAGATGGCCTTTCCTGTGAATCTGAGGTAAAATGGTTGCAAGGAGAGAAATAACAGTCCAACAGGGTCCAGGAACTCCAAAGCCTTCCCTATTAGTTCTTAGTGTTTGCTCCAAGTGGCATAAATACTTTAAGGCAACTCCTCACCTATGGCATTCTGGACCATATTGGAAGAAGGTGCTTGGCAGGTTGTAGAAGCATTGTGTGTAGTATTGGAGAAATGGTAACTCAGGCTTGGCTCCAACACCTGGTAGTTGTATGATGCTTGGCATGTCAAGTCATTTCACTGGGCGTCAGTTTACCGAGCTAAAACGTGGCGGTTATAATTCAGCTCTACCGGGTGGTTGAGAGGGATAAGTGAAGAATCATTTAGACAGGCCCTGGCAGGTAACAGTTGTAGCAGGGTCCTGCCAGGAAAAAGAACCCATCCATGATGGTTCAAAGATAACTTCCGTGAAGAGGTGATTTACAAGGGTGTTAGCAGGGATGAGAAAATGAGGTGGTAGGTACCTGGAGACTCTCACAGCAGGAATCCATTACTACCCTTAGAGCGGAAGGCACAGAAGATGGAGTGTTAGCTCTTCTGCAGTGAGAGCAGGAGCTGTGAAGAAGTCTGTAAGACCTACCGTGTGGAGAGACCAGCTACTGCCAGAGAATCAGGGAAGGGGTGGCCTCTTTCTCCTCCTGCCATCTGTGCTCTTACTAGAGCCTCCCATGGCCAGACCCAATGGGAAGCCACATGGGAAGGATGCCCAGATGACATAGTTCATAGGGGTCAGCTTCCCTCGGCACAGAGCAAGGCAGAGATAAGCATAGACTCGATGGGGAAGGAGAAGCGGGCCAGGAGTTTTTTCAATGAATTCATTTCCATGTCTCAACCTTCATGTACTACATAGACACCCACAGCTTCGTATTTCCAAACAAAACTGCATGAATAGGGTTGAGGGAAGCAGTTCTTATTTCACCAATAATCCTATTAATGATGATTTGCCAAGTCCAGCAATGAATCCAAGCTAAACATTGCTCTTCCTTTTCTCAAAACCTCAGGACCACTTGGTTATATCCTTGGAAAGACATTAACTCTTGGACCCAAATCCTGTCTCTAAGATACATAAATATCCTTTCTCTCCCTGAGAAAGGTAGTGTGCTTCCCTAAAGAACTTACTTACTGCTAATGAGTATTTGACACCAGGGGCATCAGACTCTCTAGAAGGCCGAATTAGAGAAGCAACTCATATACTGCTGCAGTCTACGCTTCCTTACAGGTCTTCCCCAAGACTGATTCTTAAGATAGTGGTAAACTTCTCGACAAACTACAGCTGTCTCCACTTGAAAGTATGAGTCTTCCCCGCTCCCTCCATAGAGGTAAGGGATAGTCAGCTTACTGGAGTTGCTGGACCTGTTGGCCTCTAGCAGGGATCAGAGAAGGAGGTATCCATGCAATGCTGAAGATGGAAGCAGAGGTGTGACTGGGACACGAGCAGCTGTCAATCATCTGGCCAGTCCGTAGGTACCATGCAGATCTACAAGAAAGAGGAAAACCTTTTAACCACAGGCCTAGAGGACTTCTGGAAATTCTTGGTCAGGTAGCCCCATAATAATTTCTCCCATGGACAAGATAAGATCTGGTGACCAGTTTGTACTCTACTGTGACATTAACTTGACATTTTAGCTTCTGCCCTTAGAATAAAATTATCATCATAGAAGCTACCACTTGTCAAATGCCCACTATGGTCCAGATATGGACCAGGAGTTTGATTCTTTTGTTCTAATCATCACAACTCTTTTAAGTATTAGATTGTGACACATTAAATTTAAAATATTCCCTATGGGGAATTCCCTGGCGGTCCAGTGATTAGGACTTGGCACTTACACTGCCGGGGGCCCGAGTTCGATCCCTTGTTGGGAAACTAAGATCCCACAAGCCATGTGGCATGGCCAAAAAAAAATAAATAAAATCCCTAATGATACTCAGAAGGGGGGGGGGGTTTGAATCTCTTTATAGAAGAATGTCAGTTAATACAAGGAAAAAGAAAAACAGAATTGGAAAATCACAATTTTTCAACCATGAATGTAGTAACTGATTTAAGCAAGTCATCAATGGATGCTAAAATGTTAAGCAGATAGAATGTGCACAGTCTCAAAGCATCATGCCCCAGGTCAGTTATTAATTAAAAAGAGATAAAAAATACCTTTACAATAGAAAAACTTGGCGATACATTAAGCATGAGAGCAAAGTTAACTTCACCAGTAATGGGACAAACTGATATTATGTGCCTTGTGTTAGTTTGTAATGGGAAGTGTTCTCATTGAAATGTTTAACCTGAATCTAGTCATGAGGAAACAAATTCAGATTTAGGGACATTCTTCACCTGGCCACAAATGGCCTGAATTCTTCAAAACCGTCAGTGTCATGAAAAAAAAAAAAAAAAAAAAGGAAAGTGATCTAAACTAAGACTACAGAGATGACAGTTAAAAATATAATGTGTGATCTTTTAGGATCCTGGATGGGTAAAAATCAGGTACAAAGTTATGTACTGGAATAATTGGGGAAAGTTGAATATGGTCTACATATTAGATAGTAATTATAGTATTGGGTCAGATTTCTTGGTTGACTTGATGGAGCCGTGGTTAGGGAGGAAACTGTCTTTTAGTCTTAAATCTGGGAAGTGTTTAAGTGTCATCAGGTTTGTAATTTACTTTTAAATAGTTCAGCAACAACTAAAGTGTTATGTGGAGAGAAAGCAAATGTGGCAAAATGTGAACAATTCATGAACTTTTGTGAAAGCTAGGTGTATGACAACTGTAGGCTTGAACTTTTAAAAAATAGAGTTGGGAGAACACACAGTATTATTGATCCCACTTTTTCAAAAATGGAAACTAAGGTTGAGATCCCCCTGCTAGTACACACGCTAGAGCTAATATTCAAACCTAGGTCTTTCCGACTTTACAAAATTTTCAGTACATTTTCACCCTGGGATAGTCCGTGTGACCACAATCAGTGTGAGATGGTCTTGAAAAAGAATGTCGCTTATTTCCCTCAGTTCCTCATGACCAGAACAGATAAGGATCTCCTCTGAGAGCTGAGGACCTGGGCTTGTTGTGCAAGTGTGCTGCTGGCCTCCTCCCCCAACCCCTTGTGAAAGAGGCAGGCATTTCCTTCTCCTACGAATATTACAAACAGTGGTTTTGAATTCGCTCAATGTCAGTTATTAAGGCCCAATGCAAACTCTTGTGGAATGCTGGGATCTAAATTAACTCTGACTTTTCATCATCTCAGAACACAAAACCTAGCAGACAGCAGAAGGCAACTTTGAAGACAGCTCTAATAGAGGTCAACATAATGCACAGTTCTTGCGGACTCATTTTACACTGATGACATCTGAACAAAGGAAGGGCTCAGGAGAGGGCATTTCTTCAAATCCATTGGCCCCCTTTCTTCAAAGAATTTATCAGCTATTTATGAAATCTATGATCTATCTGGTGTATGTGAGGTGATTAATCATGCAATAATGTATTCAATTGAATTTGAAAACATCCATCTCGGGTAATGTCTGCTCCATGTTCATGTATTTAGATAAATCGGCTCAGGCTTTGTAGTGAATGGCGTTAGAAGTTTAAATTTTCTTTTAATACTTTATGTTGTTCCATAATAACATATTCTTATGGCATGTGAATAAATCCCCATTAAGTGTCTTCAATTAATATAACTAGGTAAAAAGAAAACTCATTCTTTGGTGGTATGTAGGCAGTAGCCCCACTTCTCCCTTACATGGGTGCCCTCTAGTTTTACCCTACATCTAGTTTTTGGATTCTGTGACTTGCTGACAGGAGCCAGATCTTTTTTTGGAAAAGTGTGTTGTGCAGACAGGAGGGAAAAGCTCACAGTGGGTTAGTGGTGTCATTAGCAATTTTGTTCTTTAAGAGCAGGAAAATATAATCCAAGGGTTTGAAGCTACTCTATATAGGCTGGTACTTCTCTCCCACTAGGAGATGCTTATTTTCTCCACCCCTAAAAATGGGTATTTTTTAATGTTTAAGTAAATCCCTGCAGTGTCTTTGTGTAATGAAAGAGCTGTGCTTCAGTGCCTCCCGTGGAGAATACATCAGAGTATAGCCATGTGCTGTGTTTCAGCTGCCACACGTGGAGGGGAAGGGCAGGGAAAATCACATTTTGTGGGGAACCTTCCACATTTTTTGAATGGAATTCTTTAGTAAGTTTGAGGAAAAGAAAAAAATTAGAGAAAGTGGGAGACTGGATCCTTAAGTACTGGCTTAGCTCTGAGAGACCTTTGATCAAGCCTTTCATCCTCTTGTGTAACTAAATGCCACTAAATAATTTTTCAGGCCCTGTCTAGTCATTCCTAGTGAAAATATGGCTTTACCACATGAATTCAGAGTCACTTCCTTCCCACCTGGAATGATTGCCATTTTTCTTACAGTCAGTGTATTTACCAGCCTACCTACATTTGCCCTGGGTACATTCCTGAGGGTCCAGGTAGACAAGGGAATATCAACAGGACTGCAAAAGCCCCTGTAGAGGCTTGAGACTATGGCACCTCCTTGAGGAATATGCCTGTATGTCTCTTGGCCACAGAACTCGCTACTCTCACGCTGGAGTACTATCTCTCTCTCGGACTCTAAAGGGTTTCTAGCAAAGAAATATACAAGCCCATGTTTGAAATAAGAAGCAGCAAGGGTAAGACCAAACGTCTCAATTAGAGTTCCAAGAATCAGTCCTACAGACCTGGGCAAGGCCAAGATTGTGAACCAGTGAACCAGTGAACCAGTGGGGTAAGGAATTAGAGCAACATGCAGAATTCCATCATGGTGTAATCTAGGAAACTGGTGGTGGTGCATGAGAGAGTAGCCTATGTGGTTCCAGTCTGACATGAGAACCAATGGGAACCAGCAACATGTGAGTGTCTGGGGAAGTTCAGAGGCTAGGTTAAAATTCAAATCCAGCCAATCACTGAAGATTGAATTCCTCCAAGGATTTTGGAATTCGAAACTCCTGACGTTCTTTCTCATTGTGCTACAGCATGGCATCATCTCATACTCATAGTAGAGATAATTATGAAAGTTAAGAAATTTGAAATTAATATCTCAATCCCAGAAAGGGGATCTTTTCTGGTCAGAGGTCAACCCCCTGCAGATGTAATGAGACCAGCAGATCCTGGGATTTCCATTGCTTTGCACAAAGCTGACCCTTTAAATGGTGCAATGTGACAACTTGTCATAACACCCGAACTACTTCATGGGAGTCTGCAAAAACTAGCTAGGGATATAGAAAATCTGCTCCTTATGTAAATGTGAAAAATTTAATGGCCTTTGAGCTCTTAGCTTTCTAGCTATCACACCCTTAGTGATTATTATGGGAGTCATGCAACAGTGAAGAAAATATGGAGCTGCATTCTTTTCTATTCTCCATAAAACCATGCATTAATATGGGATGTTTGAAAATTTACCTTTTGACTGAAGCATTAGACAGAAGTTTTTCTCTATTAATCATTAGAAGTATATAACTAAGAGAAATATAAATGTGGAAGATTTTTAAACCTGAGGTATGAAAAAAAAACCTGTTTTGAAAATTTTAAAAAATTGCATTTAGTTACAGTAAATCAATCTGACTTTTTGAGTGTATGTCCTCTTGTAAGAGAAATGCAAATAAAAACAATGAGAGATTTCCTCAGACTTGTTAGAAAGTTATCAGAAAGGTGAAAGATAACAAGTGTTGGCAAAGGATATGGAGAAAAGGGAACCCTCGTATACTGTTGGTGGAAATGTAAGTTGGTACAGCCATTACGAAAAACATTATGGAGGTTCTATAAAAAATTAAAAATAGAACTACTTTATGATCCAGCTATCTCTCTCCTGGTAATATATGCAAAGGAAATGAAACCACTATCTCAAGGAGATACCTACACTCCCATGTTCATTATACCATTATTCACAATAGTCAAGATATGGAATAGTCAAGATATGGAATAGTCAAGATATGGAATAGTCAAGATATAGAAACATCCATTGATGGATGAATGGATAAAGAAAATGTGATATATCTACGTGTATCTCATGCACATATACCATGGAATATTATTCATAAAAGAAGGAAATCCTGCCATTTGTGACAACATAGATGAAGCTGGAGGACATTATGCTAAGTGGAATAAGCCAGATACAGAAAAACAAATCCTGTATGATCTCACCTACATGTAGAATCTAAATTGTCAAACTGATAGAAAAGAATAGACTGGTGTTTGCTGGGGACAGGGGGAAAGGGGGACATGTTGGTCAAGGGATACAAAGTTTCAGTTACACAACATGAGTAAGTTCTAGAGATCTAATGTACAACAATGTGACTATAGTAAATGATACTGTATACTAGAAATTTGCTAAGAGGGTTGATCTTAAGTACTCTCACCAAAAAAAAAGAATAAATGAAAATAGTAACTATGTGAGGTGATGGATATATTAATTAGCTTGATTAATTAGCTTTGATACATATATCAAATCACCAAGTTGTACACCTTAAATATATACAATTTTAAATTGTCACTTCAATGAAGCTGGAAAAAATATTCAGAATTAGCTTCTTTTTTCTCATTTGTAATGGAGCCCATTTTCCTTACTAGTAGACTAGCACACTTTAATTTCAGGTTCAAAGGGATAACAAATAAGCACTCTGCCAGGCATCTTTGGTGTTTGTACTTATGAGAAAATGCATTTATAGTGCAATGGTTGTATGTGCACACTCCCAAATGACAGGGAAATGTTGCAGAAACCTCACATAGAGAGTTTACAGGAAGAAATGTCAACTCACATGTAATGGCCTTGGTTGCTGACATTGGAAAGGTTATAACTAGACTGGTAAATTTTAGAAATTACAACTTTTCTTATAACTAAGCAATCAATGACTTGATTGTATCAGCTGCCAAAAATAGGTCCTGAAAACTTTTCCAGCTTTCTGTGATGGGCTAAGAATCTATACAAAGGGATTGATTGTTCCAGATGAAAGGGATATGGCAGTAGGTGGGTGCACATAAGGGTATGGCTGAATTTATACAAGTTTAGACAAAGAATTGGGTATTAGAATTGGGTATGATAAAGGCTAAGCTGCTGTCACAAAAAGTCCCTAAAATACAAGGCTAAATGTTACAAGACACTGCTTTCTGTTTCATTTAAGAAACACAGCTGGACTAAGCTTGAAGGACAGCCATGTTCCACAAGGTCATTCAGGGACACGGGCTTCTTCCAACTTGCTGCCCCAGTCTTCCTGCAGCATGAATGTCATCTGCATGATGGAAGCTGTGTCATAGCCTCACCCAGATTCCTACGAATGGGACATGTGAGATGGTGCAGGGCAAGCGTTTGTCTTTTGAGGGAGCAAGGCAAAACTGCACCCATCCATTCTGATCTCATTTCATTAACCAGAACTCAGTCATTGTATTAGGATTCTCCAGAGAAACAGAACCAATAAGATATGTATGTATTATACGTATTATCTAGATAGATAGATATATAGAGATAGACACATTAAAAGGAATCAGCTCATGCAATTATGGAGACGAAGTCCCATAATGTGCCATCTGCAAGCTGGAGACTCAGGAAGGCCAGTGGTGTAGTTTAGAAGCCTGACAGCCATAGACCAGATGGTGTAGAGTTCAGCTTGGGTCTGAAGGCCGAGAACCAGGAGTGCCGACAGCAAGAGAAGATCGATGTCCTAGCTCAGCAGTCAGGCAGACAACAAATCCAACCTTCCTCTGTCCTTTTGTTTTGTTCAGGCCCTCAACACATTGGATGATGCCCACCAACATCAGGAAGGGCCCTCAGTCCCCCAATTCAAATGCAAATCTCTCCTGGAAGCACCCAGAAATAATGTCTAACCAACTATCTGGGCATCCTTTGGCCCAGTCAAGTTGCCACATAAAATTAACCATCACAGATGTATAGCAATAGCTAGCTATAAGGATGTCTCTAGCTGGTGGCCCTGTCCCAAGAAGGAAACTGATTTGGAAGTGACAAATAGCAGTTTACTGCCTGACTAGCACTTCTCACTGCTAAGGTTGTTATTCTCCATAACCAAGCCCTGTTTCTAAGAGGATCATGTTAATACATAATTGAGCTGTCTGAGGAATAATTCAGATTTTTGTCAATAAAGTGCTGGGACAGTAAAGTCTTATTACCACGTTAAAGTGTTAACTCTTTCATATACAGTTTTCTGGTATTAACTGCCTGCTCAGAGCAGACCAGTCACCAAGTGGCGCCTTTGTTGCCTCCCACCTATTAGTATTATTTCCAGTTGGGCTTCTGATAGCAGAAGTACTAGGCAGGCAAGCTCCATTTCTGGCAAAAGTTGTAAATGAAGAAAGACAAGTTCACCGCATTAGGTTTCTCTGAGATCATGCATGCCTTTTTATTTTAGAGACTGTCACAAGTCAAAGGTGGCTTTTGGTATCCAGTGTACTGCCACTGAGGTGCACAAGACTTACCAGATAAACCTCTGCTGTTCAATATCAGAAGCAAATTAACTGTCTTCCAAAACCAGCTTTATGTATGTGAAAATAAGGGCAGATTTTGATCCTCTATGTCAGCCCATTTTCTCCTGAGCAACTGGCCTTCTGCACATGATCCAGAACTAGCTGCTGCACAGTCTCAGCTGGCGTGATTTATCGTGCAGATTGCAAGGCATAAATCCTCCGTAGAAGATAGTTAGGAGACCAGGAAGATAAAGGCGTTCAGAACAATAAGCTTTAAAGGAATTCAGCTGGTTCTCTGCGCTTTGTGAAAATATGAAATTGTTACAAACTGTCGGGATCTTTAGTTAGTTGTTCTTTCTCTAAATCCAATTATCTGACAGGAAATTTCTTCAACAGAAATTACTGGTGACATATCTTAACACAACCAACATTTTTTCCCTTTCATTTTTTGGAAGGCTGGTAAAAAGCAATTGACCTACCATTTTTCTTGTCTTCCTCTGCATTCAAGTACCGAGAGACCCATGGTTTTTAATCAGGGTTTTCAATCAGAATTTTTCCTTGCTTGTGTGCTTTTACACTCCTGTTACTCTCACAGAGCCCTCAGGGCTTGCTTTTGTTCCATCCAGGTTTCTCCCTCCCCAGGCAAACTCTCAACCGGGGAAGGAGAATGAGTTAAGGGGCTCAGGGCTGCACATGAATCATGTGGCTTCACAGTTGCTTCTTCCCAAAGAGGTATCTGTCTTACTTAGCACCATTGCTAGCACATCTTTAGCACTTTATTTGCAATAAAGACAAATTAAGGAAAGAATATTACTCTAAAGCTAGTTTGGCTGAATGCCACAGGAGGAAAAAAAAAATCACTGTACACAGTGGGGTGTGTGTGTGTCTGTATGTGTGTTGCATATTCCAGAAGTATATACATGTTTCTGCAGAGAAGTGTTCACACACGAGCACTCAAACTAACATCCCCTTCTTGCAGAAGGTACTAATAAGAACACCTACAGTATGTAAGCTATGACTTCTCTACTAAAAGATTTTCAATTAAGATAGATTTTTCCCATTTTGGTGCTCATAAAGGCCTAAAGATAGTGGTTTTGTTGTTTCCCTATTTTTATTCGCAACATCCATTGACCTGCACTGGATGTTTTATATGATTTTTATATGCTGGAGATTGCAATAATGAAAGTCAGAATTGGGAAGGGATAAAGGTATGCTTTAATTTATTTAGGTTTTAATTTATCCAGATATTTAGAGTGAGTTTCAGAACTAGAGTGGTCCAATTTCACCAAACTGAATTCATTTATTCAATCACTTACTAAATACATATTGGGCACTGTTCAATACTTTGGAGAATACAAGGTGGTCTAAGGTTCTATTTTCAAGAATCCAACTCTGTTAACTCAGAAGAAAAAAACTCATGTATAATGCTTTTATAACAAGACAAAATAATACGGTAGAGAATTAAGAGCCAAATGAGCAGTATAAATAGCAAGTTACTATAAGGACCAAGAATACAGGAAAAATAGCTTGAAGGGAGAACTCGTCCTGGAGTTGAAAGATGGACAGACTTTGAGTACATAGAAAGGAAAGAGATGGTATGCCAGGCAGGGAACATAGAAAAATGTGCTCAGATGATGAGTTGGGCTTGTTTGAGGAAGGGTGAGTAACACGTGGGAACAGAGAATTAGCAAGAAATATTCCTACAAAGATACCATGAGCGCTCAGCCTGGGTGTGCAAAGGTGCGGAGGGCAGACATGGAATGCTGCAAAGCCCCTCTCCCCCCAAAATGACTCTACCATGAGAGAGAGCGTGGAAGGGGGTATGGTGGGGGGTGGAGGTGGTGTCTAATATCAAGTCCGTATATGACCAGGGGCTGACCTTGTTCCATTTAATTTCAAAAACGTGTGTTTGGATTTCTATTAAATAAGTTATCTGGCTCCCTTATTTTTTTTCCCTGTCGTTTTAAGCAACCTGATTGTAGATGGGTTCATATCTAACAGAAATTGTAAGGGGAGGAAGGAAAGTGTATCTGGGGAGAGAGAGAGAGGGAATATTTAATCTTCTGGGCCAGACGTTAGCATAGAAGTGAAGGATGCTAACTCTGGAGCCTATCCCCTAGGTTTGTTTCCCCACACCTCCATTTATTAGCTGTGCAATTCTAGGCAGATGCTTCAACTCCCTCTACCTCATTTCACTCACCTGTTAAATGGGGATAATATCAGTCCCAACTCCTGGGGTAGTTTTGGGTATTAAATGAGATCAAACATAAAATCATTTTGAAAGCTCCTAACACATTGCAAGTGTTCAATAAATGCTAGCTATTGTGATCATAGAAAGAAAACACAGGCAACCATTGCCTCAGTTTTAGAGGGGGAAGAGGATGAAGAGACTGAATGAGAATCTGATTGTCTTGGATATGTTTAGTGATGTAAGGATATTGAAAACTCTGGTCAACCACGGGAAGGAGATTCAAAGTTTAAACCTATTCTAACTAGTCACAGATCTTGTGGTCCCAGGAAAACAAAAGGTTAGCATGTTGTTGTTGAATATGAAAAAGGCCACCCCCTCAAAAAGAATCATTCTACTTAGACTATTCTCTATGGCAGTTTTCATTTTTCCAATAAAGCAATAAGCGTTATAAGCATTCAGGTGTTGCTTGCTGCTTGTTTGTGCTTCTTCAAAGCAACCTAAGTAGCTAGCTTGAATTCATTTGAACTAATCAGACTTGACTACTCTCCTTCATACTAAAGTAAAGCACAAGCTCCATAGATAAGTGACTATTTAAGGAAATAAATCCCTTGGTCTGTTAAAACAGGGTTTCTCCACCACGACACCGTTGACAATTTGTGCCAGATAATTCTATTAGGGAAGGGGGGCAGATGTCCTGTGCGTTGAAGGATATTTAGCAATGCCTCTGGCCTCTATTCACTAGATGCCAGTGGCACCTCCTTCCTGCAGTCATGACAATAAAAAAATGTGCCCAGACAGTGCCAGATATCACCAAGGGGACAAAATCATCCCTAGTCAACAACCTCTGTTAGAATCATTGGATGGAAACCCATTGCCTGTGTTTTTCAAACAGGAGAGTGTGGCCACAATGGATACTGGTACCTTTGGCCCATGTTCACTCAAATAAGCCCAGGCTTTCATCTCAGTGAACTCACTGGGCAGAAACCAACCACTTCAGGAGCCGGTATCAGTGGCAGCTGGGTGGTGGGGTGAAGAGGTACGAAGAGAGAGGAAAAATCAGAGATGCATAGATGACTTAGCAAGATCTGAATACTAGTAGCATCTGCCAACCAAGCAGAAGGGCCTGGTAGTGATGTCATCACCTCGCTTCTTCTGCAGAATGGGAAAATAAAGTACTTGGCTCTTAGAGGAGCCATTTTTCTTTTAGAAATAATAACTTTGGTTTTTATCTCAAATTTCCCTGTGTAATAGGACTGTGAATCTACTAGATATGTTCTGCTTCTTTCTCTGATATGATAGGCTTTTGAAGGCAGCATGCCAAGCTGAAAGGGGTGTCTGGATGGTTACTGCAGTTGGGAAGCAGGACCTTTCTGACTGACTGGTGACCCATCTCCTCCTAGAAAGCTCACAGTCACAGACTGACACTCATTTTCAAGTTTCAATTCAGTTTGGGGTGAATATGGATTGGGGGGAGGTTTCTATAGTGTCTTATATTGCTCATCTCTAACTATCACTAACTTTGAAAAATGCTAAGATTCAAGGGGTCATATATTTCTAATT